>NW_006784340.1:205658-215083 GCF_000442215.2 Lipotes vexillifer
CCTGCTGAATTCATTTATTACCTTTAATAGTTTTTAAATGAAAATTTTAAGATTTTCTATATATAAGATCATGTCATCTGTGAATAGGGATAGTTATACCTCTTCCTTTCTTCTTTAGATGTCTTTCATATCTTTTTCTTGTCTAATTGTTCTGGCTAGAACTTTCATTATCATGTTTAACAGAAGTGGTAAGAGTGAGCATCCTTGTCTTGTTCCTGATCTAAGGGGAGGGACATTTTTCAGCATTGATTATGTTAGCTGTGGGTTTTCGATATATGACTTTTGTCATTTTGAGGAAATTCTCTACTATTTCTGAGTTGTTGAGTGTTTTTATCATGAAGGAGTTTTTGGTTTTCCCAAAGGCTTTTTGTGCTTCAGTTGAGATGGTCATGTGTATGTATGTGTGTGTGTGTTGTGTGTTTCCCTCATTTTATTACTGTAGTGTAATACTGTAGTATAACCACCCTAGCTCTCTGTTGGTTGCTATTTGCATGTGATATCTTTTCTTTTTACTTTCAACTACTGTGTGTCTTTGACTCTAAACTGGATCTCTTTTAGACAGCAAATAGCTGCATCCTGTTGTTACTTTTTAAAATCTGTTCTACAACCTCTGCTGTTAAACTGGAGAGTTTAATCTGTTTACATTTAAAGTAATTTCTGATAAAGAAGGGCTTCTGCCATTTTGCTGTTTGTCTTCAATAAGTCATATCATTTTTCTTCCTCAATTCCTCCATTGCTGTCTTTTTAAATTGAATTTTTGGTAGTGTACCATTTTGATTCCTTTATTATTACCTTTTCCATATATTTTTAAATTATGTTCTTAGTGGTTATCCTGGGGATTACAATTAACATAACAACCTAGTTTGAGTTACTTCAAACTTTGCTTCAATAGTATACAAAATTCTACTCCTATACATCACTATCCTTCACCTTTATGTTGCTATTGTTGCAAATTACATCTTACAAAATACATGTGCACCTGTTACATGTATTTATAATTATTGTGTTATACCTTTGAATTTTAAGTCATATAATTAAAAAAGAGGTGTTACAAGTGAAAACACAATAATACTGGCCTTTATATTTATCTATATAGCTACCTTTTCCACTGTTCTTTATTTCTCATATGTCTTTGAGGTACTGTCTAATGACCTTTCATTTCAACTGGAAGGACTCCCTTTAGCATTTCTTGTAGGGCAGGTCTACTAGCAATGAACTCCCTCATCTTTTGTTTTTCTGGGAATGTCTCAATTTCTCCTTCATGTTTTAAGTATAGTTTTGCCAGATGTAAAATTCTTGGTTGACAGTTTTTTCCTTTCAGTGCTTTAAAATATGTTGTTCCACTGCCTCCATGGTTTCTGTTGAGAAATTTCCTGTTAATCTTACTGAGGATCCTTTGTATGTAGTGCATTGTTTTCCTCTTGCTGCTCTCAAAGCTCTCACTTTATCCTTCTCTTTCAACAGTTTGATTATTATGTGTCTCGGTATGGATCTTTTTGTGTTCATCTTGCGTATTTAGGGATTTGTTGAGCTTCTTAGATAATTCGTGTTTTTTACTAAATTTAGGGAGTTTTTGAGCATATTTCTTCAAATATTCTTTCTGCCTCTTTCCCCTATTTCTCAGACTCTCATAATGCATATGTTGCTGTGAGTGATGGTGTCATACAGGTGTATCTTAGGCCCTGTCTGATTTCGTTCTTGTTGTTCTTCTTTTTTCTTTCGGCTCCACAGACTTGATAATTTCATTTCACCAATCTTCAAATTTACTGATTCTTTCTGTCTGCTCAAAAATCTGTTGTTAAAACTCTCTAATGAATTTTTAATTTCAATTATTGTATTTTTCAACTCCAAAATTTCTATTTGGGTTTTCTTTATAATTCCCATCTCTTTCTTGATATTCTTTGTTTGGTGAGAATTCATAGTCCTGGTTTCCTTGTATTCTTCATCCTTGGTTCCCTTTGAGCATATGTAATGTAGTTGATCTAAAATCTTTGTCTAGTATGCCCAATGTCTATGCTTCCTCTCGGGCAGTTTCTGTTAATTAGTTTTTTTCTTGTGAATGGGCCATACTTTCTTGTTTCTGTGCATGCCTCATAAGTTTGAATTGAAAACTGGCCATTCTGAGTATTATGATGTGCTAAGTCTAGAAATCAAATTCTCTCCCCTTTCTAGGATATTTTGTTATTGCTTACTGTGGGTTGCAGGTTGTTGTTTGCTCGGTGGCTTTTCTGAACTATTTTTGTAAAGACTGTATTTCTTGTCATGGGGAGCTCTGAAGTCTCTATTTTAGCTTACTGCTCAGCTAGTGGTTTGTTTGACAGACATATCCTTAAATATCTTAAACCAAGAAAAAGAAGAAAACCTGGAAAATCAAGGAAAAAATTCTCCAGGTCTTTTCAGATTGGCTCTGTGTTGGGTCACTCCTTCCTTAGGTCATTTTTCACTTGCACTGAGCATAAAGGTCATCCAGAGATGAAAGCCTCTGACTTTTTCTATTTTTTCTGAGCATGTGTCCTGCCCTGGGCATACACATGTCTTTCTAGATTCCCTAGTATACATGGGAACTTTTCAGAATGTATTCCCCTCAAAAATCTCACTCTTCAACGTTTCCTCCTGCATTTTTTCTGTGTCTATTGTTTTCCAAACTGTTACTTTTTGCCCCAGACAGCAGTGGCTTGTTCTTTATCTTTCAGTGTTTTGGGGGATGTCCTTCATGTAGCCACTCAGCCCTGGTAGAGTTCCAAGTGAGGCAAAAAAAGGTGGGGGAAGCCCCTTGCACCAGTTCTCCAGAGAAACCCTAACCAGGTCAAAACAGACAAACACAATTCCTCAGGAACAAGATGTTCTCTGCTCCCTCTGAAACCTGGTTCCTGTACTGGGACTATGGGCTTCTATCTTTAAGACCACTGCACTGCCACACTGGGGACAATGGTGGGGCTAAGGTAAGTGAAAATGCCACCAAAATTTCCTACCATGTTTCAGTGGCCTTTTCTTGGTTAAGCACTCAATGATTACTATAAACATCTGGTTAACACCCAGAGTTCAGTAAGGTTAATTCTGATATTTTTTTCCCCAGATTTTTGTGTTTCTCGTGAGTGACAGATCCCAAGAGCTCCCTACTCCACAATTTTTACTGATTTCCTGTGGACTTTTGAATCATATGATTGTATTACTTATAAAGAAGAGTCATTTATTTTAAAAAAATTTAATGAACATTTTTGTAGTTAAGAGTCTTACCATTAATATCATAGCAGGCTTAAACTTTGGTCCCACCTAATAAATTTTGCAACTAGCCTTTCTCATTTTCTTTCATTTTAGACAAACACAAGGAGAGTACTCAAGTGAGAGCCCAGATTAGTTTGTTAGTCAAGGGTTCACTCTGGTCAAAACTTTGAAGTACTGAGTCCACCTCCCGTAGACACCCTCTCTCCCATCCTTCTTCACCTTTATTCTTTTTTAAATAACTTTATTGAAGTATATAGTTAATTTACAGTGTTGTGCCAATCTCTGCTGTATAGCTAAGTGACTCAGTCATACATATATATACATTCTTTATTTAGATATTCTTTTCCATTATGATTTATCACAGGATAAATATAGTTCCCTGTGCTATACAGTAGGACCTTGCTGTTTATCCATTCTAAATGTAATAGTTTGCATCTACTAACCCCAAACTCCCAGTCCATCCCTCCCCCCACCCCTTTGGCACCCACAAGTCTGATCTCTATGCCTGTGATTCTGTTTCTGTTTTGTAGATAGTTTCATTTGTGCCATATTTTAGATTCCACATATAAGTGATATCATATGGTATTTGTCTTTCTCTTTCTGACTTAATTCACTTAGTAAGATCATCTCTAGTTGCATCCATCACCTTTGTTCTTTTTTATTTTCCAAACTAAGCTGCTATTTTACATTCCTTCACACCACCTTCCATGACAGAACAATATTTACTGGTTAAAACTTGGTAACCCTTTAAGGAGATGTGCAAGTTTCTGTTCCACAATTTGTTTTAAAATTATGGTATTACAAGATGAAGTAGGACATAGGTGTCAACTTATTCACAAATATGAATGAATTATGCTAATTTTTTCTTTCTAGAAAGCTGGTTCAGAAGCTTGGAGAAGGTAAAGGGAATTAAAAGAGGAATTGAGATGCCTTAGGAGAGGAAAAAGAGCAGCAAAATATGTTGCTGTTTGTTAAGCATCGCGTCGTAATTTTGTCTAAGTCAGTGCTACATAATGTATAGTCTCCAGATGTGCTGACTCCGCATCTGAGTGGGGCCCAGAATCATGTTAACCAGCTCTCCAGAGGATTCTCATATGTGCTAAAGTTTGAGAACTGCTGGTCAAAGTTACACTTCCTGGGTTTTTCTTGCTAGTATAGTAAAATAATAATATTCCCTTACCTTTCTATAACAGTAATCTTAATTGTTATCACAAAAGCCACAGGATCATTTTCCTCTTTTAATATATAATAAAACAGAGTTTCAACGAGCTTATCTGACTTTTCCACAGTGGATATTCAAACACAATTCTCTTGACTTCAAATCCATAGATCTTCTAATTTTGCCCCAATGCAAAAAAATTAAAAATAAATAAAAGCAAAAGGATGCACCTTTCCCAATGCTCAGCTGTGTCATTCTTTTGTTTCTTCATTGATTTACCCACCATTCAATCTCTTTACATATTCAGCAGTTATTAGTTACTCACTTTAATAAATAGGTCATACTGTGTGTATATGCAGGGCTATCTAAAGTCATACTCAAAGATGATGAAAATTTCTCTTCATTGGTTTGGCTAGAGTGATGCACTTTTGATCATGTATAATTCTATTACATACATTCTCTTTAGTAATTTAGTCACGAGTCTCTTTATGGGCAGTTAGCCTAGTGGTGCTCTAACACTGATTCTATTAACATCATCAGGATCTTTCAAAAATCCCCAAGGCCAAGCCTACCTAAAGACCAGTTACATTAGAATCTCTGGGGGTAGCCTTTGAACGACTGCTTGAGGAAGTGACTTCAGAACGAGGAAGAACAAGGTTTGAAAACTGGCTTTCTCAGTTACTGGCAGAGAGCCCCAGAGCTTGTTTCTGCATCTCTCTGAGCCTCAGTTTCCTGTCTGTAAAACAAGGGTGGTAATGCTTTCTAAGGTTTCTGTGAGCATCAGAGGCAAAATATGTAAACTACGCAGTGCCTGGCACACTGGCTGTCAACAAATGGAGTTATATTGATGATGCTTCCTCTGTCCCACTGGTCGTAAGCTCCTTTATCCTTTTTCAAAGCATCTTTGCCTTCATTATCTCATGTAATCTTCTCCACAAGGGAGATAGGCTAGAAGTTATCTCTGGGTCACAGAAGAGCAAGCTGAAGTGCCAGACAGTTAATGGAATGAATTCAGGAGACGATTATGCATTCTTTTCATAAAACATGCTTATAAAGGGAAAAATCCTAAGCAGCAATCTAATTGGGGAAAAGAAACCAAAAAAAGCCAACAACAACAACACAGGGCTAAATGCAGTCATCTGCTTTGGTAGATCTGAGAATGGATCCAGGGTGAGCAAAGTCAACAGGAAAATATGCATTTAGCATAAAACTTGCATTGTTAAGTGAAGGGGGCTGCTGTGCTTGGGTGGCAGGATGGGGAGAGATAGGTCTTTTTCTTTTCTCTGTTCTTTAAGTTTAATCTTCTTGTCTTATCCCTTTCCTTATTAGATAAAACTTGTAATGCCAGAGAGGAGATGGCATACGTATGTATAAATATATATGATTTTTCTGTAAATCAAATGCCATGTTTTTTTTCTAAATGGTAATTGTAAACCATACTTGATTTGGACATTCACCATGGAAGAGAAGCAGGGATCCTAGTCCCAAGCCTAGCTTTATGACTCTGTTTCTCCCAATTCAGATCACCCAAAGAGTGATGGGTATCTTGAGTCATCAACATAGGGTTATCATAGTTCATTGTACATAAAATCACCTAGAGAGATTTTAAAATCCCCGTGTCCAGTTCTAACACCAGACCAAATGAATCAGCATTTCCAGGGATGGAATTCAATTATCGGTATTTTTTAAAGTTTGCCAAGTAATTCCTATGTGCAGCCGAATCTTAAGAACCAGTGCTCTAGAATCGTGCTTCTGATGCAGTAGGTTTGAGAGGGGGACTGGGGATTCTGCATTTCTAACAAACTTGCTTCCCAGGGATGCTAATTCTGTTGGTCCTTGGACCACACTGACTGCGTACCAAGTCTGTAAAGAAATTCCTTTGCCTCTGTTTTAGAAATATTCACACATGGGCTATACAATCACTTGAGGAGCCTGCTTCATTCATTATGAAAATGAGCACATGGGCTTGATCGGCTCTGAGCTGCCTTTGCCCTTCCAAACTCACCTGTGTTGTTTCTAGCCAGACCAGGCATCTCCTATGTTACTCAAGGGGCCAGAAGACTTCTGCTTCCACCCATGGTCTCTTGAGCACATGGCTGTCAGGCTGGAGAAGACTGACTTCTGCTACCCACAGAGCAGACTGAGGCAGGGCTGCTCGCACCTCTGTGTGAAACAGAATCACATGGGATGCTGTTTTAAATGCTCTCGGGCGGACTTGCAGAGGCTGATTTCACAGGTCTTGGTTGGAGCCTAGAAAGTCGTGGTATTAACAGTAATAATAGTTCACATTTATTGAATATTTGCTTTATGCCAGGTACAGTTCTGGTAAGTTCATAATCTAAGTCCATTGAATCTTCACAGTGATCCTATGAGATAGGGATGAGTATTTATTATCTCCAGTTTACAGATAAGAAAACTGATAAAGAAAGTCTATAATTGACCAAGCCGTACAGTTAGGAAATTGCAGACATGGGACATTCAACACAGTTAGATATTGGGGTCCTTTCCTCAAAGAGTTCCTGTTTAGAAAAAGAAAATAAAAGGAAAAAAAGGAGGCAGTCACATTGAGAGTGGGCAGTGGAGTCAAGGTTCACAGCTCAGAAGGCTGCTTCACATCTGGATCCAGCTGGTACTGGTACAGATGGCTCCCAGGTCACAACTTAAGTTCCCATTTACAAGGTTGCTGAGCCATCGGGCGAGCTGTGTAGGACTTTCTGGGGACCTTTTAGAGTAGAGTTTCCTAAATTCCCCTCCCCCATACTTTGATTCCTTGAAGGCCCAGGAATCTGCATTTTCACAAGCATACTCCACCCCCCACGTGATTCTGATGCTCAGCTAAGTTTGAGAACAGTTAGGAGAACAAGATTTTGAGGCAGGTAGACTGGATGTGTGTCCTAGCTCTGCCACTTAGTATCTCTGTGTCCTCACTCACTCATTCATTCACTTAACAATGAACAAAATATTCCAGTACTGGATGCTGGAAATTGAGTAACCAACAAAACAGGCAAAAATCCCTTCCTTCATGGAGCTTACACTCTGGTTTATCAGAAGGAGATAAGTGCAAAGAAGGAAAATTTAGCAGTGAAGTGGGTCGGGAGGGTTACGACTTCAAATAGAATGGCCAGCAAAGGCCTCTTTGGGAAGATGACTTATGAGGAAAGATTTGAGGAGGGAGAGGGTTGTGTGGGATCTGTAGGCACAGTGTTCCTGGCAGAGGGAACAGCCAGCGCAAAGGCTCTGAAGCAGGAGCACGCTTGGTGGGTTGAGAAGAGCAAGGCCAAGGTAGAGGAAACAGAGTAAGTGAGGGGGGTAGAAAGAAACGAAGTCAGGGAAGTGACAGAGGACACATTGTCTAGAACTCTGCAGGCCACTAAAGGACTCTGGCTTTTACTCTGCGTGAGATGGGAAGCCTTCGGAAGGCTTTGAGTGGAGTGGGCTGAACTGCCCTAAAGGCTCCCCTGGCTGCTGGGTTGATAAGAGATAACACAGCAGGATGAGGGCAGAAGTGCAGACACCAGTCAGGAGATGACTGCAATCATCCAGGTGAGAGATTGTGCTGGCCTGGGTCAGGGTGGTGTTAGTTAAGGTAGTGAGAAATGAACATATTCTGGATATACGTGGGATGTAGAGAAAACGGGATTTGCTGAAAGATCGGGTTTGGGTTATAAAAGAGAGAGGTCAAAAATCTTCCATAAAGTGTATTCAGGGACTTCCCTGGTGGTCCAGTGGTAAAGAATCCACCTTACAATGCAAAGGATGTGGGTTCGATCCCTGGTCAGGGAACTAAGATCCCACAGGCCGTGGGTCAAGTAAGCCTGTGCGCCACAACTATGGGGCTTGCTCACCTCAACTAGAGTCCATGTGCCACAAACTACAGAGCCCACGTGCTCTGGAGCTTGCACGCCACAACTAGAGAAGAGAAAACCTGCATACCACAACTAGAGAGAAGCCTGCACGCCACAAAGAAAGATCCTGCATGCCTCAACAAAGATCCTGTGTGCTGCAACTAATACCTGATGCAACCAAGAATAAATTAAGTAAATAATAAATAAATCTTAAAAAAAAAATGTATTCAGTGGTTGCCAAGGGAGGGGTGGGGGAGGGATGGATTGGGAGTTTGGGATGAGCAGATGCAAACTATGATGTATAGAGTGGATAAACAACAAGGTCCTACTGTATAAGCACAGGGAACTATATTCAATATCCTGTGATAAACCATAATGGAAAAGAATATGTAAAAAAATATATATATATGTAAAACTGAATCACTTTGCTGTGCAGCAGAAATTAACACAACACTGTAAATCAACTATACTTCAATTAAAAAATAAAAAGTATTCATTGATGCATTTTAAGGAATCTTTGCTGGGCACTGTGATGCATGCCATCATCTCCTGGCCCTTGTGGAAAGCCTTGGGATGTGCTGGTAACTAGAGGGATGGTTCCAGCCCTTGTGCAGCTCACATTCTAGTGACACGAGGATAACTTGTGCCCAACTCTTCAGGTGGTTGTGACAAGATATGGTGCATAACACAGAACCTGACACACAACAGGGCTCAGTACATGGTAGGTGTTTTTATTATACAGGATGCTCAGCAAAACAGTAATACATTTAGGCATAGAAAATGTAGGTTTGTGGTAATGAAATACAGATGAGGGGAGTAAGCAAAATGAAGTGGGATAAATAATTAAATTGGTTCATATTCCTATAATTTCCCAAATAATCCAACATTCTTGGTTTTTGATTTTCATTTCAAGATGGTAGATGGTCCAGTAGACTATTACCAAGAAGGTCAGGAAGCCAAAACCATGGGGCTTGTGCTCTGGAAAAGGCCTTGATGCCTTTTGGGATTAGAAGAGCACAGTGATGTGTTTGCTAGGACTAGATCTCAACCAGGGACATTTGGAAATGTCTGGAGACATTTTCAGTTGTCATGAACAGGGAGATAGGGGAGGAGGAGGCTACTTGCCTCTAGTGGGTAGAAGCCAGAGATGCTGCTAATGTACAGCAGTATGCTGGACAGCCTCCCCCCCCCCCCAA
>NW_006784340.1:215266-219323 GCF_000442215.2 Lipotes vexillifer
AAAACAATTAGCTGGTCCAAAATGTAGACAGTCCCCAAGACTGAGAAACCATGAGATGAAGAAAAGAAAGGTAAAATTATCATCCAAAACCCCAACGATGTGGTCGTAAACAAAGTTAGTGGTTTGAGAGGAAAAGTGTCCACACTCTAATAAATGTGATGGACTCTTGAAGGACATCATGATGTCGCTAATAAAAGGGGATGCTCAGAAGAACAAGTGTGTGCTGCTTTAGCTTTATTTCCCAAAATGGCCCTCCTTGGAGGCAATGATCAGTTCATCCTGGTCTTCACCTAAAAGGTGTGGGAATGCACTTTTCTTCTGTTTAAAGGTCCTGTTTGCCTAGACTGGGATGGGGAATTCTAGGAGCGGGGAAAGTCTGTTTGAAGATGTTTTATTCTGAGAAAATTAACGGGCCAGACAATGCAAAGGAAAAGAGACAAATTGTCCTTTTGGTTCCAAATAAATGCTTGTTTTTTGACACTGCCTGAATTTCAATGGTCCTCAGTTTGACTGTGAAATTAACACTTCTTTGAGGTTAACTGTGGGGATGGGGTGGGTGCCATTCACACCCCTTTCAGAGCTATTGTCTGTCTGGAATGCCAGGCGCAGCTCTGGCACGTGGTCCACTTCACCAGCGCTTGCTCGTGCATCTCCTCAGCCTCATCCAAATATCCCCAACCCAAAGAGGCAGGCATAACTCATACTGCTGCCGGTATCCCACACTCATCTCCCATACACAAAGCACTTAAGGCAAGTCCATTGACCTTGAGCAGGTCACTTCATCTCGCTGCACCTCCATTTCTTCTTCTCTTAAATGCAGAAGTTGGACAAGCTCCCTGAGGTCCTCGGCATTGATCTCGGGTGGCCTCGGCCTGCAGCAGCTTGAAGCAGGGTTTCCGTTCCTGGCCAGAGATTGAGGTCAGGTCGCGGCAGTGAGAGCACTGAATCCTAGCCACTAAACCAGTGGTCAGTGACAAGGCCCTGGCCTTACGGCTTTGCAGAAAAATAATTCCCACAAAGACGGAAAGTAGTGACACAAGTAAAGTATTTATTAGGAGAAAAAAGAGTATAGTACGTGTGGATAGACACACGGGTGGGCCCAGAGAGAAAGTCACACCCTTGTGGCAGTTTAAATCACTTATATGGGGGCATTTATTCCGTGTTTTCTTTGGCCAATCATTTTGATTTGCCTGGTTCAAAATCCGTATTTGGTATATCTCAGGATCTTCCCATGTGTGCACGCACATCTCTTAGCCAGGATGGATTCTACCAAAGAGGCCTATGGGTAGACTTAGCCACTTAGCATCACTCCCCTTTGACCTCCAAGGAGCCTTTCTGAGCATGTGTAGTCAGGGAGGTCTCCTGACTTCAAGAATGAGGAATATGTGGTCTCTTATCTTCTATCTGGGCAGGGCCAAGCCTCCTCTCTCAATTGTCCTGTTATTCTTGTCTTGGAGTATGGGTCCACAGGGAACGAACTCCAACTGTTTGCCCCAGGGACCCATCGATCTCCTGCCTCAGCATGACCAAACAACCCATTTTCACGGGGAGCTACCTCATTACTGAGTGCACTGGTTTTGTGTGAAAGATGTTAACTCATAATTACAGAACCATCAGCTGTAAAACGGCTTCTTCAGTTATTACCTGGGGGACCATGAGACAATCTTCTAAACTCTTTAAGCCCATTTACTTAGACTTTCCAGTTTCCTTCCTTCTCTAAAATGCTGTGATTTTATGGATCCTAGAATCATTGGAAGGGATCTGGAACTCCAGTGCAGTGGCTCTGAAGTTATGCCATGAAAGGATAGTAAACAAATGGGCTTTTGTCCATTTTTGTGCAAATCACTTTTTCTTTTCTTTTGAGTTTTCACTCAAAAGAATGAAAACTCTTTTGATCATTTTTACATATCATTAGGATTCTTTCCATAAAAATGGAACCCATTTTAAGTCCATCATCAGTAGGTACATATGCCAGATTTTCCATATCCTATAAACAAAATAGCATTTGATTTTATCATTTTAATAGTTTTGGTAAGAGTAACTTTAGAATATTTAAATTTGAGTATCTTCAGCTGTTAAGGAGCCTGTCTACAGACCCCTGTATTCACTTCATGGACACTGACACTTGAACATTTTGAAGCTGTTAAGGAGCTCACAGCTTCTTGCCTTGATTTTTTTCCTCACAGTGAAGATTCAAAGAAGGGATATTGAAGCTACAAAGAGAATGTTATTCTAGAGGAGAATTTGGTCTCTTCCAAACTAAATTAAGGAAAAAGAAGAAACTAAAGGAAGTATTAGATACCTTTCTTAAATTTATTATCAAGGATGGCTATCAAATCTACTCTGCAGGTCTTTACTGGCAGCATAAATTCTCCACCTACAGTGAAGGAGTAAAGTCTTTAAAAACAGAAGAAGGACCAAATTATTCACTGCAAGACACCAGCCATCTCTGCTTAGACTCCTTTAAAAAGTTTGGAGAACAAGGATAATGAAAACGCATAAGAAAAATTCAAAATTGTTCCCAGATGTTTTACTAAACGTATTTCCCTTTCTCATCTTGCTCCTAAATTCTCTTACCAACTTACACATCTCCCATGTCTATTCTCAACACAAAACCATGACCCAAGCAAACGAAATCCTAGCTTATTTTTTTTTTTTTTTTTTTTGTGGTACGCGGGTCTCTCACTGTTGTGGCCTCTCCCGTTGCAGAGCACAGGCTCTGGACACGCAGGCTCAGTGGCCATGGCTCACGGGCCCAGCCACTCCGCAGCATGTGGGATCTTCCCGGACCGGGGCACAAACCCGTGTCCCTTGCATCGGCAGGCAGACTCTCAACCACTGCGCCACCAGGGAAGCCCCCTAGCTCATTTTTAAAATTGTTCTGGTTACAAAAATAATATATGTTTACTGCATAAAATTAGAAAGACAGATGATGAAAAGAAGAAAATAGGACCCATCCATCATTCCATATCCCAGAGATAGCCACTGTTATGCCTCGGTTATATCCTTCCAGATATTTTTCTGTGAATACATTCTTTAAAAGAAGTCATACTCTTCAAAATATCTTTTACCCCATTTTCTTCATTTAACATGTTATGTGCACTTTCTGGGACAATTTTTTGTTCATAGAAGCCCACCCTGATTTATTTATAAATCAGGTTACTTCTATTGTAGAATCCTAACAATGCTTCTTACTTTCTACTGTTATAAACTTACCTGTAGTTCAAATCTTGTCATTTCTTTTTTTGTGCACTTCTTTAATTACTTTCTTATAGTAAATTCCTGGCACTGTTGGATGGAATGAAAGTGCCCACCGTAGGCCCTTAACATACACTGCTGTGTCTTTAAAATTCACACTATGGTTATTGCATCTCTCCAGCTCCAGGTGATTGACAAAGGTGCCTGAGAGGGCTGTGTGGCCTTTCAAACACAGGAGGTCTTTGGAAATACAGTGATGATTTAGGAAGTGTGTGTGGCTCAGTTGACCGATGGCCCACAAACCATCACAAAAGAAGTTTCAAAGGTGATATTTATGGAGAGTGACTTTATCACTGTACTATTACAATTTCTGGTAAAGAAGTGGGTGAAAGGCAAAACAGCAAGGGCTTTCCTTTGAGGAGAAAAAACCAAACCTCACACAATAACAAATTCAGATTTCACTCATAAGGCTAAAAGCACATTAAGTGCAGGCTGAATTAAATTACAGATACATTGAAAATTGAAAACGTACACATCGTATAACTTGGAAATTCCATTCCTAAATGTAGATTATTAAATTCTAAATATTAGAGAATTCTTGCTTATAATAATATGAAACTGAAAAAATGAATTGGGAACAAACTAAATGTCTATCAGTAAGAGAATGGATAAATTTTTTTTTTTTTTTTTTAACATCTTTATTGGGGTATAATTGCTTTACAATGGTGTGTTAGTTTCTGCTTTATAACAGAGTGAGTCAGTTATACATAACATAATGTTCCCATATCTCTTCCCTCTTTGTCTCCCTCCCTCCCACCCTCCCTATCCCACCCCTCCAGACAGCCACAAAGAACCGAGC
>NW_006784340.1:220080-290717 GCF_000442215.2 Lipotes vexillifer
TTGAGCTGCATGAGCTGCCTGTAAATTTTAGAGATTAAATCCTTTGTCGTTGATTCATTTGCAAATATTTTCTCCCGAGAATGGATAAATTAATTGCAGTTTATTCATGCAATAGAATATGATATAGGAGATAATATAAATATCTCTATATAAAACAACATGGATTGATTTTAAAATATAATTGTAAGTAAAAAGAAAGAAAAGATAGATACATGTAGAGCAATAACACAGAGAACAATACTATATATTAAGAAAATATATATAATTATGGCCTGAAACACACATTAAATTTATGATAGTCTTTGCCTCTGAAGAGTGAAGGAAAATGAGACTGGCAGGGGTGAGGGTGAGGGGCAGGGGAGAAAAAAAGTCTTTCAATTGTATCTGTAATGTCATATTATTTTAATAGTAAAAAAGCATGCTGTTATATAAAATCTAAGATGATATCAATTATAAAACCCATTATTATTTTTTGAATCACTCAGGAAAAAAAGTTGCCACAATATGCCATTAATTTTAAAGTGCAATTTTAGAGATGCTAAGATATGGGGGAAGAGTGTGTAAAATTATATATAAGGCAAAAATGCAAAAGATTCAGGTCTGCTAATTCACAAAATCATTGGGGTATATGGTTATAGGTTATGTAAATCTGTGAACTTTTAAAAACTTTTCCAAAGGAAAAAAAACACATTAAACATTATAGGGAATGGAATTCCTCCAAAATATATAGCATTTTAAATATACACTGCTGATGTAACAAGTATACTGCTCTAAAGCTTAGCTGCCTTCTTACACATATTCCCCAAATGAGCTAGAATATGATGAAGGTGGGAGAGAGATCCTTGAAGCTTTGTAACTCGTGAAGCATCTGGTTCATGACTTACATACTTAACATTGACTCGAGAAAGCCTTGTTCCCTGAATTGACGTTCTCCCAGTTTAAAAGAACAATCTCAGAAAACAAATATTTTGTCTGTTCTATAACCCATATGCTAGGAATCTGATGCTGCAGAATTGAGTATCCTGCTTCACAGTTCATCTCATCAGTTGAGAAAGCTATGAATGTTCATCATAAGGTTATTCCTTGGGAGAAACAAAGTGAAAACAACTCTATTCACCCTACCTTTAACCAGCAAACTGAAACCATCCTAGCTCCTCGGTTCAATATGAATTCATCGTAGTAGGTCACAGCATGGGAACTAACGTGCCTGTACTCCTTTACTTCTCCCTGTGGCTTCAAGAAAGTCTTTCTCTGGAAAGTATACAGAAGAGGAGAGGAAAAAAGATCTATAGTTAGCATTGCCAGATGAAATACAGATCCAGTTAAATTTGAATTTCACATAAACAATGAAAAATTTTTAGTGTGAGTCTGTTCCATTGAATTGCAGATAAGTAACATGTCACTTTTTGCTATACACATGTGCAAATGTTACATTGAACGTACTAAAATTTTTTCACTGTTTATCTGAAATTCAAATTTAACTGTATTATTTTCTAAATATGGCAAACCTATTAGGAAAAGTAATCTGACCTAAAGAAAAGAAGAAAAATAGAACTGGAAGCTAAGTTGGGGGACAAAAAATAGAGAATTAGTTGAAAGTGGCTGCTAGGGAAAAAACAAGACACCTAGGAGCTGCCCTGAAGGACATATATTTAATTTGGAGACCACAAACATTTTCTATTGTCTATTTGCACAGAAGGTTTCATTCTAAATGATATACATGTCAGGACGGCTGAGTGATGACTGTGGTCCAGCAGCCTGGGGTATCACAGTGTCCCCGTGGAGCCCCCTGGTAACACAGACTCGTCTCAAACCTGAGCTCTGCTGCCACCTTCCCCTTCCCTGATAAATAAAAGCGTCTTGGGGTCTTTTGGGAACTTTGGCTTTGATTATCATATGCAGTGTGAGCTAGGGCTTCCCTGTGCAACTGGAGAGGAGATGGCAAATGTCCCCCAACCTGCCAGGGGATGACTTGTAGGACAGAAGCCCTTGCCCTAGGTCAGAACTATTTTCTGTGACAAGCTCACAACCATACCAGTTTCTAGAACACAGACAGACCCCAAGTGCTGAAAAACACTTAAAAATGTATACCCCTTCCTGTTCTTCTCTAAGTTATAAAAATAGAAGGAAGGGGGTGGGGAGGCAGAGAGCGAGGTGTGGGGCAGGCACCCCCTGGTCTGAAGGAGGCAGGGGCGAGTCTGTGCGAGTCTCACACCTTCCCTGGGTCTGTGCAGACAGTGGGGCTGCTGGCTCGTGCTGCCTGGAGAGCGTCCTAGCTTCTCGTTCCTCTTTGGTTTTACTTACAATGGTTCTCGAGGTGAGAATTTAGTTACTGGGTTTTTTTCACCTTAGGTTTTGATCTCATGGGGTTTAAAGTTACTTTCACTTTTGCAAACCGTCAACCTGGGCCTCCTGGTGAAGTAGGCCTTGGGAGAAGGCGTCTCCACTGTGCTCAGGGTTGAGTGGCAGCTCTGACCATTTGCCTCCTTTAACTTCCTGTCACAGGGATGCAGTGGGGGAGGCAGTGTTAGCCCCATTTTACAGACGAGGAGATTGAGGCAGGAAAAAATGATGGGTCATCTGACCATTTACACTTAAAAGATATTAAAATCTCTGCAAGCATAATGAGAGGGAGAAAACAGTATTTTCCAAAATTTCCTTCAGAGAAAGCCATTCAGGGGGATGAGAAGGTTGCTTTAATAAGCTGCTTAGGTCATGCAGCTCTATGTCAAAAAAACAAACAATCCAATCAAAAAATGGGTGGAAGATCTGAATAGGCATTTCCCCAAAAAAGACATACAGATGGCCAACATGCACATGAAAAGATGCTCAACATCACTAATTATCAGAGAAATGCAAATCAAAACTACAATGAGGTATCACCTCACACTGGTCGGAATGGCCATCATTAAAAAGTGTATAGATAATAAATGCTAAAGAGGGTGTGGAGAAAAGGGAACCCTCTTGCACTGTTGGTGGGAATGTAAATTGGTACAGCCACTATGGAAAACAGTATGGAGGTTCCTTAAAAAACTAAAAATAGAATTACCATATGACCCAGCAATCCCACTCCTGGGCATATATCTGGAGAAAACAATAATTCAGAAGGATACATGCACCCCAATATTCATTGCAGCACTATTTTCAATAGCCAAGACATGGAAACAACCTAAAAGCCCATTGGCAGAGGAATGGATAAAGAAGATGTGGTACATATATACAATGGAATATTACTCAGCTATAAAAGAATGAAATAATGCCATTTGCAGCAACTTGGATAGACCTAGAAATTATCATACTAAGTGAAGTAAGTCAAAGACAAATATATGGTATAACTCATAAGTGGAATCTAATTTTTAAAAAAATGATACAAATGAACATATTTACAAAACAGACTTACAGATATCCAAAACAAACTTATAGTTACAAAAGAGGAAACATGGGGGGAGGAATAAATCAGGGCTTTGGGATGAACAAATATACACTACTATATATAAAATAGATAAACAACAAAGACCTACTGCATAGCACAGGGAACTCTACTCAATACTCTGTAATAACCTATATGAGAAAAGAATCTGAAAAATAATGAATATATGTACTTGTATAACTGAATCACTTAGCTGTACACTTGAAACAAACACAACATTGTAAATCAACTATACTTCAATAAAATTAAAATTAAAAAAAAAATAAGCTGCTTAAGGAAGAAAAGGGTTGGGGAAGGAGGGATACCCAGGAGCTTGCAGAGGGTGGGACTCAAGCTGTCTGCTAAGAGAGATGGAAGGTTTGAAAGGCTTTCTGACTGGAGTTTGTTAAGTTTCAGATCAGCCCAGAATTGCTCTGGACCACAGAGCAAGGGTCCTGTCCTGCCCTCCTAGCACTCTGCCCTCTTGGCCTCTTCTCCAAAGAGCATCTTTTATCAATAAGGAGAGCAAGAAAGAAAATTATCTCCCTTCCCATTGACAGAATTCTCTTTTTTGAAGAATATCTCTTCTTTGACTAACACAACATTGTAAAACAGCTATACTCCACAAAAAAATTTTTAAGTCCATCAGCTGATGAATACATACATGAAAAGTGGTATCTCCATAAAATGGAATAGTGTTCAGGGAAAAAAAGGAATAAAGCATTGATATATACTACAACATGAATGAACCTTGAAAATTATGCTAAGTGAAAGAAGAAAGACACAAAAGACCACATCTTGTATGATTCCATTTATATGGAATATCCAGAGTGAGAAAAAGTAGATTAGTAGTTGCCAGGGGCTAGAAGGACATGGGGAAAATGGAGAATGACTGCTAATAGGTATGGGGTTTATTTTGGGGGTGATGAAAATGTTCTAAAATTTATTGTGGTGATGATTGCACAACTCTGAGAATATACTAAAAACCACTGAATTATATACTTCAAATGGGTGACTTGTATATGAATTATACCTCTATAAAGCTGTTACATTAAAAAAAATTTAAAAAGAATATCCCCTCTTTTGATAATGGTAAAATTTTGGACACTGGAAGGCAGGAGGACATGTAGTGACTGACTTAATACATCCAAGAAAGCTAAGTTCTTCAGTAGAAGCACTGTACTGGGTGAGCCGAGGATCACCAGACACCTGAGGAACAAACACCACAACATGAGAGTCAGTCCAAGCAAGGCGGCAACAGTGAACAAAACTATTAATGTTCTCTGAGAGAAAAGATAGTGCATAAATGAAGTAAGACAGGATTATACTCTTTAAAAAATGATCACGCAGATAAGAGTGGGTTTTAGAAAATAAAAATCCGAAAGCAGAAATAAACATCTCAAAGAAGTGCTAGAAGATAATTTTGAGGAAATTTCTCAGAAAGTAGAGTGAAAAGACTAAAAGATGGAATATAAGAGAGAAAAGATTCACAAATTAGAAATTAGAGATTGTCCAGAAAGCTAAACCTCCAAATAAAAGGAATTCTAGAAAGACAGAACAGGGAAAACAATCAATGAAATAGCTAAAGAAAAACTTCCAGAATTAAAAGTCTCATCAAGTTTCACTACAATAAATTAAAATAGATCTTTATCAAGGCTATAGAATCATAGAATACTGGAGTCAAAGCGAAAATCCCAAAAGCTTCCAGAAAAGAAAGCGAAAGTTTACTTACAAAGGACCAAAATTCAGAATGGTTTCAGATTTCTCAATAACAGTGGAAACTAAAAGACAATGGAGAAATTCTGAGGGAAAATGATTTACAATTTCCAATTCTATGCCCATTACAGTTAAGTTTCAGTGTAGATTAGACACATTTATAGATGTACAATTTCTTAAAATTTTAAAATCTCCTACATACTTCCTTCTCAGGAAGTAATTATAGAAGGAGCTATCAAAACCAGGGATGAAGCCAAGAGAAAGATGGATGCGGGGACCTGACTCTGAGAGAGGCAAACAGAAAACCTGAGCGATGCAGCTAAGCCAGGCCAGAATCCACGACCACCGGCTCATATTTAGAGTCCTTTTTATTTTATTTTCACTTTAATCAAATGATCATGCACATGACTTAACAACAATTCAACAAGATTTATTATGAAAGTTATGGGCTCCCTGAATCATCTTTTTTTTCTCACTACTTCCTACTCCCCAGAAACAACCACCTTCATCTCATTTTTTTGCTGTACTTTTGGCATTTGCCTCCAAATCATTAAATAACATACTCATAGTCCTATGAGTTTTCCATTTTAGTCATTTCCTATTTTTTTCTCTTCTCTGGAAGCTAAGGCTGTGTTCCCCTTTCACCCCCCCCAACAATCACATGTCCCCCACTTTTTGGATGGGTCTGCTTACTCTGAAAGTTGATTCTTGCCTTAATTTCCACAGCTTTGGTTTTTGTTCCCTGTCACTTGGGATAGTATTCTGTGTGGTGTGTGTGTGTGTGAGAGAGAGAGAGAGAAAGACCTCTCTTGAGATGATTGAATCAATGGGTTTGAAGTAAAGGAAAGATAAGGAAGCAGTAAAAATAAAACTTTCTATAATCAAGACAAGCACATAAATGTGTGAATAAGATTTTTAACAGAAACCTAACAGAGACCATGCAGGATATAGGGCAAAGTAGAGAAAGTGATAATAAGTAGATTTACCAAGGCAGCACATGTGAGAAATAAAAGTAAGTTCAAGATCAAAGAAAATACTTAGCCTTCCTACTTTAGATACAAATTGACAATTAGCCTAGATCACCTTTCACAGTGACCAAAGAAGGGCTATAGGATCCAAAGAGGGAGAATCAGCCTCAGAAATTTTTTTAATTTATTTTTTTATTGAAGTATAGTTGATCTACAATGTTCTGTTAATTTCTGCTGTACAGCAAAGTGACTCAGTTATACATTATATATACATTATTTTTTTGAATATTATTTTCCATTATGGTTTATCACAGGATATTGAATATAGTTCCTTGTGCTATACAGTAAGGCCTTGTTGTTTATCCATTCTATATATAATAGCTTGCATCTGCTAACTCACTCCAAACTCCCAGTCCTTCCTCTGTTGATGGACATTTAGGTTGTTTCCATGTCCTGGCTATTATGAATGGTGCTGCTATGAACATAGAGGTGCATGTATCTTTTTGAATTAGAGTTTTGTCCCAGCCTCAGAAATCTTAAAAGCCCTGATTCCAACTTCTATCTTTGATCTGCCCAGTGCCGGTCTCTCATGGGGACAGACCCTTTTCTTTCTGAGAAGCAGGCCACCTGTGTGGCTCTTGCAGGAACTACTTGTCCAAGACAACTTACCCTCCAGCCATGTTGATGGAGCCAGAGGTGGACATGTGATCCAAAGCCAAGCAAATTCTAATCCTTCCCTGTGATGTTAAACAGTCTTATGGAGAAAAGAAGGTCTTTCTTCACAGTGCCATGTGCCACCTAAAAATCAGAACTGCTAAAATATATAAGAAAAAGTAGATGGATATTGGGGGGCAACCGGTTGCTTCTGCCACCATTGCCTACTAAGAAGACAGTGCAGCAGGATGTCCTTCTTGGAACTTTCCCTGCCTCATGTTTGACTGAGGCCCGGTCAAGGGGTAAGACACAGACTCTTCCCAGCTACGGTGGTTGCTGCTATTTTTCTTTTTTTTCTTTTATTTTATATTGGAATATTGTTGATTAACAATGTTGTGTTAGTTTCAGGTGTACAGCAAAGTGATTCAGTTATACATATACATGTGTCTATTCCTTTTCAGATTCTTTTCCCATTTGGATTATTACAGAATATTGAGCAGAGTTCCCTGTCCTATACAGTGGGTCGTTGTTGATTATCTATTTTATATATAGTAGTATGTATATGTTAATCCCAAACTCCCAATCTATCCATCTCCCCACCCTTCACCCCTGGTAACCATAAGTTTGTTTTCTATGTCTGTGAGTCTGTTTCTGTTTTGTAAATAAGTTTATTTGTATCATTTTTTTAGATTCTGCATATAAGCAATATCCTATGATATTTGGCTTTCTCTGCCTGGATTACTTCACTTAGTATGATCATCTCTAGGTCCATCCATGTTGTTATTTGTTATTTTGTATGCAAATTGTTCCTTCACATGTGAGGAAGACAGAGTAGTCAGAAACAGGCAAAAGCAGAATTTTGGAGAGAAATAAGAGTGGGGACAGCTGAGTTTAGCAAGGAGGGAGTTTGCACGTGTTTGTATAAACTGATGAGCTGTCAGCGAGCTAAGAGGTCAGGATGGACATTTTGTACTAGTATAAGCCCAGTAAATGTATCACAGGAAACAATTTTAATTGTTTATGGGCTCTCCAGAAAACCTTGAAAGTTTAGCTGTGGCGTCTCTGGCTCATGCCTACCTGCCTTTCCCATACGTATCAGCCTTACTGAGGGCAGATCCACACCATTTTTCTCTATAGAATTTCTCAACACCCATGGGATAGAGTTCAGATTATGCATATTTACAAAGGAAATGGATTTGAAAACTCATCCTAAGACCTTTGAATGCCTTAGGTGATCCAAGGATGTGACAAGAGGATGAGAGGGCAGAAGGAGAGAGGATGTGGGTAGGTGGCTAACACAGAAGAAAGCTCTGCTGTGAGCCCTGTGGGCCCCTCCCCATCGGAGGCCTGTGTCAGGGGAGCAGGCCTGTGCTTGCCTCTTCCCCCCCAAGTCCAGTGAGGAAGCTTCCCTGGAACATTGTGAACAGGACTAAGAGGTTTGTTTGGACAGAGCTGTTGTCATCAGGGGCACCCTACTCCACCACCCTCCCTGGGGGAGAGCTGGAGGAGGGTTGCTCCTGTCTAAACAAAGGATCCTGATGGAGTCTTCAGAAGGACCCCTTGGAAAACCTTAAGTTGGGAGATAGAGAGCACTGCTGCTTGGCTCACCCCTGAAAAAATCAAAGTAGCCTGTGGACTGGGGTCTGACTCCCATTTAAAAAACCTAGAGTGAGAAGGGCTGCCCAAATGCTTTGCTGACAGCACTCAGGAGCAGAGGCTGGGATTCTGTGGAACCAGGGAAAGAAGCTTCATGAAGCCAGCTCAGGCTTTTTGAAAGGTCTCTGTAAGAGGCAAGGAGAACCCAGAGCCTGTTAACGCAGAGGCAGGTCACAGTGGAGTCTGTTGGAAATTTCATTCAGGAGCAGGAGGAGACAGACCCACCGGGGAAAGAAAATGTTTCAGGGGATGGAGAAGACAAAGGTGCTGTTTTATGGATGCACCTACTCTTTTTTTTTTTTTGCAGTACGCGGTCCTCTCACTGTTGTGGCCTCTCCCGTTGCGGAGCACAGGCTCTGGATGCGCAGGCTCATCGGCCATGGCTCACGGACCTAGCTGCTCCGCGGCATGTGGGATCTTCCTGCACCGGGGCACGAACCCGTGTCCCCTGCATCAGCAGGCAGACTCTCAACCACTGAGCCACCAAGGAAGCCCGATGTACCCACTCTTCATGCTCATTGACCTATTGCTTCCTTAAGATGCTAATAATAACTTGGGGAGAAAGTTCGCCCCTGGGAGACGATGACCCTGAGTGCGCAGGGCAATGAGAGGGCCTGTCTCACCTTTAGGCACTGCACTGTGCATTAATTTAGTACTGGGAGCACCCTGCTAGGACCGGCCTTCCATAAGGCTCAAAGGAGTCGGGGAAGCCCAGCACTAGCCTTACAGATATCCATTAATATTTTCTACTTCTGTGGCACTTCTGTCTCTGTGTCCTTTTTGTCGTGGTAGCCCAGGCGCTACTACACCAGCCAGAGGCAACCTAATTGTTGCTGGGCCCCAGAGGAAACAGCTCTGCCCAGTAGCATATTTTACACCGATATGACCAGAAAGGGCTAATCAAATCTCCCCTTGGAAAAATCAGCATAGAATTCTCAACCCTGGGGAATCTGTGTGTTGGATTCACCTGAGAGCTTTCAAAAATACTGATGCTCAGGTCCTAACCCAGACCAAGTAAACGCTGATCTGTTGAAATGGGGTCTAGGCATACTGAAATGGTCCTGAAGTAATTCCAGCGCTCATCATGGATGGAAAAGCCACTGGCAACAAAGCAATGGGAAGACAGCATTCAACTAGTTTGATCGATGGTGAGCACGTCCGCTGGCTGCTGACGGAATCTGTCTGGGAGGAAGACTGCTTTCGCAGTCTTTTCAAGAAGCACTGGCCCCCAAGGAATATTGAAACAGTTCTTTAAATTATGGTTTCAAAACCATACAGGGTCAGGGCGGCTGCAGACCCCATATGGGGACATCTCACTTTCCTGGTGGTCAGGACAGGGTAGGAGACTTTAAAGGAGGTCCTTGAGCCTTCAGATGTGCCCTGGGGACCTTCTAGCTTCCCTAACATTCACCTTCCTCTCTTCACTTGTCTTTAACGTTTAGCCCTCCTGTGTGTCTGACCCACCAGCCCTGCCACTCCCATCCTTGCATCTCTGTGCCGTGTGGTTAGGTCCTAACCAAGGGGTCCAGTGGAGTCTGTGGCTTTTCTCCTCCATCACTTCCTGTTGGTCTGCAGCCGGTAGGGGTGCTGTCTGACCCTAGAGCCTGAAGGTGCTAGAGGGTGGGGTGGGGAAACAGGGTAGGAGAAAGAGGGAAGGAGGATCTCTCCTTGTGGCCTAGGAAATGATTTCCCTGAAACTAAACCTCACTAAGGGAACTGTCCTTCCGATGGCACTTGTAAGTGTCCTCTTGCTCTTGGTTACCTAGGACCCACTTGCTCTTCCTGACAGCAGCCCTACCTGGTTGGTTACCTGTGATACCTCGTCTCAGTTTGAAGCTTCCTGGAGATGCGCGTTCAGGGACCACACCCTCTTGAGCCAGGCTAATCAGACGCTCCCACCTGAAACAGACACGGTGAGAGCAGACTGACCACGCGCATCACAGTCAGCCCAGCCTGAGTCCTGCTCGGGCGGCTCCGGTCCCGGCTCCCAGCCTCCCGGCTGCCTCTGAACTCCCAAGAGCCTCGCAATTTCCTTCTTTGTGGTTTTTTGTTTTGTTTGTGGATTGCTTGATTGAGAGTTTTTCATTTGTTGTTGTTGGTTGTTGTGTTTTATTTTTATTTTATTTTATTTTGTTTTTGCCTAAATTAGCCAGAGTATATTTATCCAGTTTGTAAGCAAAGAAACCTCTCTTAATCAATTCTTCCTTTAACGTACATGAGAAACCCATGTTCCTTTTATGCCCTCTGTTTTTTATGAATCAACACACGGGTCTTATTAGGCTAAAAAAAGTCTACCCCTGCACACCAACCACCACGTCCCATCCCAGGTAGATTTCAAAGTTCTCTTAGTTAGTTGATGATGGATGGTATTCATGACCCGACTCTTCTCCCTAATGTCTAGGGACAGGTGAGGGGCAAGCAGAGACACTTAAGTCAGCCTTGCACTCACCCAAAGCCTGCTGTGTGCCAGAAATGAGGTTCAGTCTGACATCTCTTTCCACCTTGCATATCATCCTACATTTCCATGACTGTAAGGAATCTGTGCTCATTGACCTTGGTAACCTGAGCAGCCCCCACTGGCTGGTCTGCGTTACCTGGGCTCTAGCTCTATCATGTGATCTTGAGCAAGTCACTTCACCTTTCAGACCTCAGTTTCTTTACCTATAAATTGAAAGACGTAGAGAACATGATGCCCAGGTGTCACATTTACTGGTCACAAGAAATAGATATCATAAAGTCTGGTTTTGCCATCACTCAGAACTTGTGATTCCAGATGGGGTGAGGCCTGGAGACTGGCTCATCCTCTTCAGCATTTCCTCAGTCTGTCTGCTTCTCTCTGTCTCTGCTGCCACTGTGACCCTCTTTATTGTCAGGACTATTGCAATAGCTTCCTCAAATTTTAACCCTGGCCTCATCCAAATGCCTCTGCACAGCAATCAGAGATCTTTCTGAAGGTGAATCTGAACACGTCAATCCATTTCTTTTAGGATAAAGAACAAAACTGTCGATCTGATCTGACCCTTTCCCATTTCTTCAGTTTCATCTCCTACCACTCTTGCTCTTGCCAGCTTTCAGTTCCTCCCAAGACTGAAGACTCTCCTTGCCCCAGGACCTTTGCACAAGCTCTTTTCTCCAAGTGCCCTTGCCCAGTAGATCTTGGCTTAAACATTTAATCTTCAAAGAATTCTTTCCTAACCTCTCAAAAAAGCCAGGTAGCCCTGTCAATTGATCCCTCTACTTCCCTGCAGGGTCCTTATTGCAGTCATTAATTATAAATTTAATTATATGTTTATTTGAAAGGTGTTATTTCCCCCCACTGTTTTCCTCATCGCTACCACCCCAATACATAGCACAGTGCCCAGCACACAATAGATGGGCAGTAAATGCACCTCTTAAATGACCAAAAGAGTGTTATTGGGATGTGTCTAAGCATCTCACCTCCCGTTCCTGGTCTGTGAACTCTGGGTCAGATCCATATCACCACCCCAGTCAATGTCCACCTACCTCAATCAACTTTTTTCTTATCCTTACAAAACATGCTCTTGGGAAAAGCTAGAATAAATTAAAATGAAACTCACCATCAAAAGTGCCTGGGGTGTTATATATCTATTGGCATTTTATTTAATAATGAATAATGCCTAGATTTAGCTTGAATCCAAGGAATATAACTGTGTTAACAGAATTTCAGAGGTTCAGAGACCAGCCTCTCTTTGTGACATATGTTTCTTCCTGGTCCCTTGAGCCCTCACATTTTCCACATTAAAGGGTCTTCTGATCTGCTAGACCCATCATTAGAAGGTTACACACGGTATTCTCCCCATCTCATCCTATCTTACTTCACTGATGTAGAATTCCTTCCAGAAACCCTGGAGCCACCTTTCTTCACAGCTTCAGTGCTTCCTTCCCAATAGTTCCTTCCAGCTTTCTTCCTTTCTCTAGGTGGCTTTCATTAGAATCACAGACTCACACAATATTTGAGCCAGAGGCTTCTGCAACCTATCCCATGGAGCAACAGACAATCTCCTTGAACTCCATGAGTGATCAGAGGCATCAGAAGACAAACCAGCCCTGGATTTAGTGGAAGGTGAGACTACTTCATGAAGCTTAATGGAATCCACGGTCTTCTCCTAGCTCTGGGATGCAGATGCCATAGTGACTGAAGAACCCAGGCTTGGGAGCCAGGCAGACCTGGGGTTAGTTCCTCCTTCTGTCTTTGTGAACTTGAGCAAGTGACGCCTCTGTATGCCTCAAGCTCATCATCCATATAATGAGAACCATAATGTCTGCCTCATGTACTAAGACACAAAGCAGAGTCCCTGGAGCAAGAGGGGAGGTTTAAAAAGGCTAGAGTTCTCAAGTTTTCTGGCTCTGAGGACATGGAACACTAATATCAAGAAGGAGACTTTTGCCCTCAGTCTGCTATGTCCCTATAGCAGTCCTAATATCCACCTTCCGTGAGAGAGACAAGTTTTTGTTTAGGCTTTACTGTTAATTTACTGGGTATTTCCACATAGTTTGCTTTGCTAGTCTGCACTTACGTTGGCACCTTCTTTTTCTATCCTAACATGTATATAATACTGATAAGGAAGACTTTAGAAAAATAATTCCCTCATTATTTTATCTAATTGCTATTAGGATGGTTTTTCTAGATAAGTTCATCCGTCATCCCTTAATTTTTCCTTCCTGTCTGAGTTTAAAAGATTGTAATGATCTAGTCTCATTTATTCATTTAGAGTAGTGGTTCTCAACGTGGGTGATTTTGCCCCCAGGAGACATTTGGAGATATCTGTAGACATTTTGATCGTCACCACTGGGGAAAAACATGACTGGCATTTGACAGGTGGAGACCAGGATGCTGCTACGTATCCTACGATGCACAGGACGGCCCCCGCGACCCAGTCACCCAACCCCACATGTCAGCAGCGCCAGGCTGAGAAACACTGATTTGGAATCGGGCCAGTCAGCTTCTCAGCAGCAAGAGAAACTGCCCTTGAGCTTGGCAGTTCAGCAGCTTCAGTTCTAAGAGAAGCCCCTCCCATTAAACTTCTTTGATTCCCTCCCTCCTCTCCAGCTCTGACAAATAGCTGCTTCAAAATAGTAACATGCAAAGTCTATCTTAAACACATGGAGTCAAGAGATTTAGAGTTAAGGTTTAAAAATTCAAGGCTAGCACTCTGCTGTTAAAATAGACCCAGCCTGAAGGTAGGTGCCAGGGTGTGAGTTGGAGACAAAGTGTCAAGCCAAGCTTTTGACTCCAACCCTGCTGCTTTTGGCTTTTGTGGGCTTAGGTCAGACTCTCTCTGCTCTCCTGGGGTGGTTGCTCTGTGGTTTTCTTCTTACTTCTATAGAACTCAAAGAAACAAACATTGACAATATTCAGAGCAGGCCTCAATAGGGGGAGGCGTGAGCTATTTAAGGTTTGGAATCTAAATTTGTAAATCATATCTCTGATGAAATCACTAAGATGTGGCACTTCATCTTCTAGATTCGTCACACTTACAACACACTATTGTTTGTGTCACTTGCCTGTTGAGTAGAGCGATTACTTACTAATTTTGTGAGACGCAGAAGATAAGGCGGCATAGCCCAAAGCACAGTATTGAGAGACAGAACAGAACAAACCTCAGCCCAGCCTCTCCTGCTTACATTCTGAACAAATTACATAACTACTCTGAGTCTTTCCTTCCCCTTCCATGTTATAGAGAAAAGAATCTCTATCTCATGGATGGACTCTGCACACAAAATACCAATCAAGTTCTAGAACAGAGAGGCCCTTCCTACATATGAACCCCTTATCAAAAGGAGTCTGTCTTCCCGTTGAAAAAGTAAAACTAAAAAATTCTAAGCCATGTATGACATGGCAGCCTGCCTTGAGATTCAAGAGGATTTAGCCCAGTGTCAATAATTACTGGGTATATGTTTACTGGCAAGAAGACAAAAAGAAGGACCAGGATACTAAAGGTAGAAAAGCCAAGGGCATATTCAGGACGATCAAGTTGTCATGATTAGCTAGACTACAGCATTTTCACAAGACTGTAGTCAGATGTGAAGCTGGAAAAGTAGTTGGTCTATACTAGTCAGCTATTTCCACAATAATGGGGTATAGTAAAGCACCCCGCCATTCAGTGACACACATCACCAAGCACTTGTTCTCATGGTCATGGGTCAGCAGGTCAGTGAGGTTTGGCTGATGTCAGTGAGGTTTGGCTGATCTCAGTTGAGCTTGGCTGGGTAGCATTGTTTTTCTCATGGCAGATCCAGAGCATAAGAACCAAGCCAATCCATGAAAAATACACTTAAGATCTTTGCTCCTGCAACATCCATTCATATTTCATTGCCAAAGCAAGTCACATGGGCTAGGGAAGTAGATACCGCCTGCAGTGGGAGAGCAGAGCAAAGTTACAAGGCAAATGTATCATACCCTATTACAGTGGAGTGGAGAATTGGGACCAATAATCAAATCTATCATAAGACCATACAAGGGTAGATCTTAAAAATAGAAGTAATGAGCTGTTAAAAAAAAGATTGGTCACAATAGGAAATCTTTGGAAGGAGTGAAGTGTTCAGAGCTGTGGCTGCCAACATGTGTGGAATAGATTGGAGAAGGGAGAACATATACCAGAGGCAGTTAGAGAACACTCTGTGCCCAGGAGAAAGGGTGCCGTGTGTTTCAGAGGAGGCACTAGACAAGGAGATGAAGGGCGATGAGAAGGAGTAAATGATTTCATTATTGATTGGCCATTAGGTAGGGATAGTGGCTTTTGCTTTGACTATGAAAAGGAGTCATCAGAGATAAATTTGGAAGTCAAAGGTTTGGACCTTATAGTCTAAGAGAATGGTAAAGCTACTCATAATAATACCATATACATTTTATTGAGCATGTATTGTTTACCAGACACTGTACTAAAAATGTTATTAACATTATTTTATTTA
The DNA here is from genome assembly GCF_000442215.2 of Lipotes vexillifer. Taxonomy (NCBI): domain Eukaryota; kingdom Metazoa; phylum Chordata; class Mammalia; order Artiodactyla; family Lipotidae; genus Lipotes; species Lipotes vexillifer. Next base: position 235,417 of record NW_006784340.1, read on the forward strand.
ATCTGCACAATAATCCAATGAGATAGGTACAGTTCTTATCTCCATTTCTAGGATGAGGTGACTGAAGTAACCTGCCTGAGATTACATACCTAGAAAGTGGTGGGATCAGGATTGAAAGATCAGTGGTCACCTCCAGAATCTATCCTATGTCACTGTTCATTCATTTCCTCATTTCTTACCCTGCCATAATGCTGAAATGTTCATATTTTATATCATATCTAATTACACACCGAACTATTTCTCAATGACCAATAAGATAGTCTGAGTGGCAAGTGGAATTCTTCGAAATACCTGGATTTTAGGGTTAAAAGGTGTAAGGTGATGGGGACAGCCGGAATAACGGATGTCCTGTTATCCAGAGTGGTCATGACTGACATCAGTCACATCTACAATTATTTTATGGAACAGACTTTTATTTGATCTTTCTGGTTTTGTAGTCCTATTTCTCACTCCCTGTAGCCTAACTACTTTCCAGGGACAAATAAAAACAAGACGCTGCCAGCAGAAATAAACACCACCTAACTTTAGAATGTGCTTCCCCTGAGTCTCGGAACTGAGCATCCATTCCATAACTAGGAAATGCTGCTTCCCCTGAAACTGGAGGGAGGACGCCAGCTCATCAAGCGTGCAGAGTTCACATCTGACTTATCCCTAGTTTCCTGCCTTCCTCCCCTCGCAATGTGGGGGATGAAGCCTCCACACTGAAAGGTTCTCTGAGTCTATGGCCAAGTCATCAGCACCACGTGCTTTCAACTCCTCCATTTCTTCCCAAATTTTCAGCCAATCTTTGAATCATATTGGCTGTCTTTGAGGAGCAGTAAACATAGAAAAGTGGGAAAAGATTTTAAAATATCCTCTTTAATGAGTCTCTTTAAATATCCTTTTCAATCAGTAGCTTGATACTTAATTATTCCCTTTTAGAAAAGCCTCTTTCAGTGACTGAGATCCAAGGAGAGCATTATGGATTTTGATACTGAAGGAGAAGGAACATAGGGTCCTGGGATTGTGTGTTTCAGAAAGAGTGCTAGAAGTGGTTTCTATAGGTTACATTGAAAAGATTTAAATGGAAGATCTTCCTGACTGCTACAGGAAGGAAGAAAAGAATGCCATTTTTCTTTTTCTTCCTAAGAATCTGTAAGCTTCTTATTCTGTCTTCCTTGATGAAGGGGTAAGCCCAGCACTGTCCTGAGGAGACCAGTAGACACCAAAGCCAGTATCAACGCCAGCCATGCAGGTTAGCACCTGCCAGGTAGCATGGCAGGTGACACCTCTGACATCCCACCTCAATTATTTCCTAAGCAAGTTTTTGTTTTTTCTTTTTCTAATACACTGCCAATTTAAAAGGTGCCAGTTTTGACAACCTTCTTGCTCTTTTTAAAAGAAGGCTGGAATTGGGAGGGAGGCAAAGATGAAGATTCATCTGTGGCTTGTAGAGATGATCTTATTTTAGTTTCATGGAAGCCAATGAACTATTCAATTACAGATGGAAGCAAGTTTGCTTCAGGGTTCACCATAGATGTCTTAGAAAAAGAGCTCAGGACAATATGGGAAGGAAGAAAAATGATGGGTTAAATTTTAAAAAGTGACAGTAAATGTGTAAGTGTGGCCAAACTATATTTATAAGGATGACCTCTGTGATGGTGCAGAGTTTCAAGAAGCAATCTACTCTAGTGATGAGTGATTTTAGGCAAGTCACTTAATTTCCTTGCCTCTCAGTTTCCTTCTGTCTCAAGTACAGGCAGTAATAACTTCCCTGTTCATTTCTTTATGTTATTTAAAATTTGAAAGTGCTTTGAAAATTGTGTAGTGCAGAGTATCATTATTCATATTATGAAAATTACCAAAGTGGGCTTAGCCTATTTTATCTAAGTTTAATTAAAATTCCTTAAAATAATATTTTATCTGAATTTATAAAAATTAATGCAACCTGTTTTATTATGAAAAACTATTACAATAAGCATGATTTGGTAGAAAGAGTAGTGAACTTGGAGTTAGAAGACCTTGGTTTAGGTATTACTCCCTTCAATTTTTAGGGTATATGGGGAAGCCTTTGAAAAGGATAGAAAGGATAGAGAAAGGATAGAGTTCCACAGAAGTGGAACTTATCATTTTACTGAGAATGTGAGTTATCTGTGAGTTGGGTGACAAAACTTTTACTGAAATGATAACCAGAAGCACTAAACTCTGCGTACACTCTTGCATGAAATTTCCCCTTACACCATTACATTTTCACTAACTAAGTTAGAGAGGGAAATATTAAACATATCTTATCTCAAAGATGTTATTCTCAGAAGATATAGCAACAGATGTTTGCTGGTTTCTCCCCATCCCCCTCCCTAATAGCTCCTGCTAACACATATCACAGGTCCCCATAAACCCTTCCCTGAGTTACTCCCAACCCAAGAGGTTCCCACATAGGTCCAGTTACTACATGACATCTGCACTCTGCCTTTTCCCCAAACATTCTGTTTAGCACCCTCATGCCCTCAAGTGCCTCTTCCGTTGGGTACCACAGCCCCACTGGCCGTGATTCCAGGCAGCACTGTCCCACCTGGGCTACCACCTGTCTGTTGACTATGAGTTCTCTGCTGCTGTTTGTGTGCTGGCCCTCAAGCACACAGAGTTGCAGAAAGCTCTGTGTGAGTTGGGCACAGAAGAGGCAAGATGCAGTCTGCCACTTCAGACTTTAAACAAAGATTATAACTTGGAGAAAGCTCAGTCCTGGGGAGTTTTAATGACGGGGATCCCTACTAGGTTCACATTAAGACACAGCTAAATTAAAGGTACCATCCCAGAATGTAAATTGGTGCAGCCACTGTGTAGAACAGTATGGAGGTTCCTTAAAAAACTAAAAATAGAGCTACCATATGACCTAGCAATCCCACCTCCAGGCATATATCTGTAGAAACTATAATTCAAAAAGATACATGCACCCCAATGTTCATTGCAATAGCCAGGACATGGAAGCAGCCTAAATGTCCATCAACAGATGAATAGATAAAGAAGATGTGGTCCATACATACAATGGAATATTACTCAGCCATAAAAAAGAATGAAATACTGCCATTTGCAGCAACATGGATGGACCTGGAGATTATCATACTAAGTGAAGGAAGTCAGACAGAGAAAGACAAATATCATATGATATTGCTTATATGAGGAATCTAAAAAATAAATGATACAAATGAACTTATTTACAAAACAGAAACAGACTCACAGACTTCAAAAACAAACTTATGGTTACCAAAGGGGAAAGGTGGGTGTGGGGGGTGAGGGATAAATCGGGAGTTTGGGATTGACATATACATACTACTATATTTAAAATAGATAACCAACAAGGACAGGGAAATCTGCTCAGTATTCTGTAATAACCTAAATGGGGAAAGAATTTGAAAAAGAATGACTTCGTTGTACACCTGAAACTGATACAACATTGTTAATCAACTATAGCCCAATATAAAATAAAAATTAAGAAAAAAAAAAAAGTACCACCCCAGACTTTGGATGCTCTACCCTCAGAAAATCAAGATAAGGTGGATCCTTCTCGAGGACACAGCATTGCTTCTTTCAGAGAGCCCTCTCCTAAACCAAAAAACCTGACTCATCAAAGAGGTCAAGGGAGCCTAAGAGCAAAGCTTCAAACTTCAAGTTCCTTTATATGTCTAAGACTTCATTTCATTCCTTAATTTCTTTGAAGGAAAGTCTTGTATTTTACACTCTCTGTTTTACATGCTTTGGAAAGATAAAACAAAATCTCCACCTGTTCTAATGAACAAAGCATGACAGATGACCAAAAGTGTGAAAGCCAAAACCATGTGAAAAACTGCCTAAAAGATGAGAAGCCCATTTGGAGGGAAAATATGTGGGTTGCTACTGGGAGTTTCTCACTATTCAGTTTTTTACATAGGCTTTTGCAAAGGGGAAAATGTTATGAGGAGGTGAAGTGTGGAGATCTAGCCAAGATTTCTTTAAAACTTTTTAAAAGTCAGGTTGCTATTGATCTATGGAAATATCACTTGCAAAGATTTAAAGTCCCCTCCAAAATAACCCCCAATTCAATTTGGTTGGAAAACATGATATGCAAGAGAAAATCAATCACATAAAAAAGCGATGGCAGACCCCTACAGCCCAGAGGGTGACAAGCAAGAGAAGGGTGAACATGATGGTTGGTGGCTGGGAGGAAGAAGCAGAAATGTTGCTTGGAATCTCATTTCTCATCACTAGAACAATGATAACAACTGTAGTGGGAACTTTGAAGTACATCACCAAAGCTTTGAAATCCTCGTTTCTTGGTGGCAGTCTTCACAGATCCTTTCTGTACAAAATGCTGAAATTTATTGTCATCATAGATACTGTTTTATTATTTTTGAAGATTGATGTTGAAAAATAGAAATAGAATTAGTTTATCACGGTGGGATGCAACTAGAGATGATCATAGTAAGTGAAGTAAGTCAGAAAGAGAAAGACAAATACCATATGATATCACTTATATATGGAATCTAAAATATGGCACAAATGAACTTATCTACAAAGCAGAAACAGGCTCACAGACATAGGGCACAGACTTGTGATTGCCAAAGGGGAGGCGGGTGGGAACGGGATGGATTGGGAGTTTGGGATTAGTAGATGCAAACTATTAGATATAGGATGGAAAAACAACAAGGTCCTACTGTGTAGCACAGGGAACTATATTCAATATCCTGGAATAAACCATGATGGAAAAGTATATAGAAAAGAATGTATATATATGTATAACTGAGTCACTTTGCTGTACAGCAGAAATTAACACAACATTGTAAATCAACTATCCTTCAATAAAAAAATAAATTAAAAAAATTTATCATGGTGAACAAATTCCTACATGGTATTTCTAATTGCTTTCATTTGTTCCATTTTTTGTCAGATTTATCAATGAGTGCATTTATTCACTAAAGGGAATAAGGAACCCACACAATGCAGAATTGGGCACAAAACTCACTGGATTTCTTCAACCCACTCCTGTACATTTTGCTTTTTTGGTTTTTCTGAAATGGATGCATAATTGAGACTGATGGGCCATGTACTATGCTGCTAAAGGTGACATTTTTTAGACAAAAACAAGTCATCCTAGGGCTTCCCTGGTGGCGCAGTGGTTAAGAATCCGCCTGCCAATTCAGGGCACACAGGTTCGAGCCCTCATCTGGGAAGATCCCACATGCCGCGGAGCAACTAAGCTCACGCGTCATAACTACCGAGCCTGCTCTCTAGAGCCCACGAGCCACAATGACTGAGCCCATATACCACAACTACTGAAACTCGTGTGCCTAGAGCCCATGCTCTGCAACAAGAGAAGCCACCGCAGTGAGAAGCTCGCGCACCACAACGAAGAGTAGCCCCCATTCGCCGGAACTAGAGAAAGCCCATGCACAGCAACAAAGATCCAATGCAGCCAAAAAAAGAAAAGAAAAAGAACAAAAGTCAAGATATAATGGCAGAGCAAAGCCAGATCATACACCAAAAATCTAATTAATTGAAAAAATAAAAGGAAAGACAAGGTGTATAGGTATATAATTTGTCTAGGTGCCATGGTATGCATGGTTCTATATATATATATATATATAAACTTAGACAAAGTACTTCATATCAAGCTTTCGAAACAGAGAGCCATACTTCCCAGTGATTTACACGGCTTCCAAAATCTAAGAAAACCCACTAAGAACGAAAGCAACATAATTTGAAACATCAAGAAAGAAAATGGACTTAGCCAAAGACAACGTCCCAGTCATAGAGGAAAGTTTTCAAATGATCAGGACTTCCCTGGTGGCGCAGTGGTTGAGAGTCCGCCTGCCGATGCAGGGGACACGGGTTCGTGCCCCAGTCCGGGAGGATCCCACATGCCAACGGAGCGGCTGGGCCCGTGAGCCATGGCCGCTGAGCCTGCGCGTCCGGAGCCTGTGCTCCACAACGGGAGAGGCCACAATAGTGAGAGGCCCACGTACCGCAAAAAAAAAAAATGATCAAAGATATTGCAGGAAAAAAGATGACAAAGAGGTTAAAGACTATTAAGGAGATGAAAGATAATAGATATGGAATATAGGTCACAATGATTAAATATACATATAATTTGCTATTTGAAAACAAAAATAAAACTGATGGAATTGAAAAAAATATTTATAAAAGAAGCTATTCTCCAAACAATGGGAGACCTAAATCTATATATCAATAAGGAACAAGAAAATTTAGGAAATTTAATACCAAAAAAACAAAAAACGGGGGGAGCTGGGAGAGGGAGAGAGAAGGACGGACTCTTGAAGTCACTGTATTGAAAAGCGCTCCTGCTTGTGCACATGAACATGTGATGGACACGAGAGGAAACCCACTGCCTTCAGAATCCTCCAGAACAATGGTGGCATTCAAAATTTAAGAAACAAAACCTCTCAAATGTGCAAAAACTATTTGATGGCAAAATTCAGCTAAAAAAGGGATGAGTCAAATTAAGAAAATTAGAAAGAAAAACCTTGCTTTAAAGAATTTGTCATAATTTTGAACCTAATAAAGCAAGAATAAACCTCATTTTGGGAATAAGAGAGAACAGAATGAACATAACTATGGCACACCCATATGCAGCCACCAAACAAAATGAGGAAGAATTTTCATAAGCTGAAATGGAAAAGTGTGCATGATATATTTAGTTAAGAAAGATATGTGAAAATAATTTTATGGTTTGACTAATTTGTAGAGGTAGAGAGAGAGGGAGATAGTGTCTGACATATAGTAGATAATAAATATTTTACAAATGGTTAAATCTCAAATATGTCTAAAAATTTTAAGGACACAGAAAGACACTCTTCATTTATACTCTTCGGTTTAATTTCTGCTGGATAGTTTCTGAGAAATCAAAATCTTTATGTTCTTTAGGAATTGTACGTAAAATACTAAAGCCATTGTTTATTGAATTCACAGAGGTTGCCACGAGGAGCTCAGCCTCCAAAGCACCGAAGCAAAGAGTAAAAGGGAACCAGGGTGGCCTGGGGGGAGCACTGACGTATGTGCTACAAACTTCACCTTAAACAGCGTAAGAATTTAAAATGTCACACTGACGGTCAACGGAACAGAGGAGAAAACCCATTTAGAAGCTCATTTTTACTAAGAATTTAGGATAAAATAAAAATGGCGTTTCAAATCAGTAGGGAATCCAATAGCCAAAAAATAGTGGGTCAATCTGGGGGCAAATAGTTACATACCATGAGAAAAATAAATTTTGCAATAATTTGCTAAAATAAGTTTCAGATGTGTTAGAAATGTTGATGTTTAAGAAACATCAGAACACTAACAGAAAATTCCACAGGAGAGTTTTTTTTTTAACATCTTTATTGGAGTATAATTGCTTTACAATGGTGTGTTAGTTTCTGCTTTATAACAAAGTGAATCAGCTATATGTATACACACATCTCCATATCTCCTCCCTCTTGCATCTCCCTCCCACCCTCCCTATCCCACCGCTCTAGGTGGTCGCAAAGCACTGAGCTGATCTCCCTGTGCTATGCAGCTGCTTCCCACTAGCTATCTATTTTACATTTGTTAGTGAATATATATCTATGCCACTCTCTCACTTTGTCCCAGCTTACCCTTTCCCCTCCCTGTGTCCTCAAGTCCATTCTCTATGTCTGCATCTTTATTCCTGTCCTGTCCTTAGGTTCTTCAGAACCATTTTTTTTTTTTTTTTAGATTCCATATATATGTGTTAGCATACAAAAATATGGAATGCTTCACGAATTTGCGTGTCATCCTTGTGCAGGGGCCATGCTAATTTTCTCTGTATCGTTCCAATTTTAGTATATGTGCTGCCGAAGCGAGCACCACAGGAGAGTATTTGTATAATCTTTGAGTAGGAAAGATCTTACTTTCATGTGATCCTATGAAAAACAAAAAAAATTTTTAAACATCTTTACTGGAGTATAATTGCTTTACAATGTTGTGTTAGTTTCTGCTGTATAAAAAAGTGAATCAGCTATATGTATACAATATCTCCATATCCCCTCCCTCTTGCATCTCCCTCCCACCCTCCCTATCTCACCCCTCTAGGTAGTCACAAAGCACTGAGCTGATCTCCCTGTGCTATGCAGCTGCTTCCCACTAGCTATCTATTTTACATTTGGTAGTGTACATATGTCAATGCTACTCTCTCACTTAGTCTCAGCTTACCCTTCCCCCTCCCATGCCTCAGGTCCATTCTCTACTTCTGCGTCTTTATTTCTGTCCTGCCCCTAGGTTCATCAGAACCTTTTTTTTTTTTTTAGATTGCATATATATGTGTTAGCATACAGTATTTGTTTTTCTCTTTCTCACTTACTTCACTCTGTATGACAGTCTCTAGGTCCATCCACCTCACTACAAATAACTCAATTTTGTTTCTTTTTATGGCTGAGAAATATTCCATTGTATATATGTGCCACATCTTCTTTACACATTCATCTGTCAATAAACACTTAGGTTGTTTCCATCTCCTGGCTATTGTAAATAGAGCTGCAATGAACATTGTGGTCCATGACTCTTTCTGAATTATGGTTTTCTCAGGGTATATGCCCAGCAGTGAGATTGCTGGGTTGTATGGTAGTTCTATTTATACTTTTTTAAGGAAACTCCATACTGTTCTCCACAGTGGCTGTATCAATTTACATTCCCACCAACAGTGCAAGAGAGTTTCCTTTTCTCCACACCCTCTCCAACATTTATTGTTTGTAGATTTTTTGGTGATGGCCATTCTGCCCGAGTGAGGTGATACCTCGTTGTGGTTTTGGTTTGCATTTCTCTGATGATTAGTGATGTTGAACATCCTTTCATGTGTTTGTTGGCAATCTGTATATCTTTTTGGAGAAACGTCTATTTAGGTCTTCTGCCCATTTTTTGATTAGGCTGTTTGTTTTTTTTGACTTTGAGCTGCATGAGCTGCTTGTATATTTTGGAGATTAATCCTTTGTCACTTGCTTCGTTTGCAAATATTTTCTCCCATTCTGAGGGCTGTCTTCTCCTCTTGTTTATGGTCTCCTTTGCTGTGCAAAAGCTGTTAAATTTCATTAGGTCCCATTTGTTTATTTTTGTTTTTATTTCCATTTCTCTAGGAGGTGGGTCAAAAAGGATCTTGCTGTGATTTATGTCATAGAGTTGAACAAAAATTTTAAAAGGGAATTAAAATGACTGCACAGCAGAAGGATCATTTAATAAAAAACATATTTGACAAATAATTGAATTGCTCACTTACCACAGGCACTAAAATTGGAATCACTGAGAAAGAGATAAGACAAAATTGTTCAAAACTTCCTCCTGCAGGTAGTGGAAGCAGCGACAGGAGCTGGGCCTCCCATGCCATCCCCACTATGGGGAGCCCCGGGGAACAGACTGGGAGGAGACCCAGAAATCCTGAAATCAAAGGGTCTCTTCCACAGAGGAAGGTACTGAAGCCCAGAGATGGTGAGTGACCTGCTATTGGTCAAACACGAGCCAGACATCACGTTTCAGTTTCTGTTTTTACCCATGAGCTCTCATAGGAGTCAAGACAGTCCTGAGAACCATTCTTTTTCCTCTGCCACTGGATCACACAGAACAGCGATCAGGAGATTCAGGCTTTTGGTTAAATTTCATAAGGAAATTAGTCACGCCCAGGATCAAAGTATAACTAATAACTCTCTGTAACTTTATTGACACCTTAGGTATCTGCATGTTCACCACAGTATCTCACAGATAAAAGAGGACTAGCTTTATGAGCCCCAATCACTCCTAAGGCACACTTGGAATCCCAGTGACCAAGGTGAAGGTAGGTGGCAATTTCCAGTGTGTGTGTTGCAGGGGCAGTTTCTCTCTGACCCCAGTGGGATGTCCTATACTTCATCCCAGTCTTCACAACGGCTACTCAGAGGTGGCATCAGATCCCACAGGGTAAGGGGTTATCACCTGTTCTTCTGACCCACTGGCTATAGATCAGGGGTTCCAACAACCCCCTCCTTGGATTCAATTAGTTTGCTAGAGCAGCTCACAGAACTCAGAGAAACACTGTATACTTACTAGATCACTGGTTTATTAGAGAAGGATACAACTTAGGAACAGCTGGATGGAAGAGAGGCCAAAGGCCTAAGGGCCTCGTTTGCAGAAAGCACGTGGAGCTCCTGTGCCCTCCCCCAAACCTCCACGTGTTCACCAACCAGAGCTCTGGGGTTTTATGGAGGCCTCATCACAGAGGTGCCATTGATTAAATCTTTGGCCATTGATGATTGAACTCAATCTCCAGCCTCCCTTCCACAGCAGCTCGTGGGAGGAGGGGGAAACTGAACTCTCCAATCACACAGGTTGGTTCCAGCCCCACCCCCAGGTAAGGTCCAAAAGTCACTTCATTAACATAACAAAAGACACCTTTGTCACTCTTATTTAGGAAATTCCAAGGGTTTTAGTAGCTCTGTGCCAGAAAAGGGGACAAAAACCAAATATATGTATTTCTTATCCTAAATCACAATATGACAAAGGATATCTCCCAGGGTTCAGAGCGACTCCAAAAGTCTCAGATGGCTTGGTTTTCCAGCATCTCCCAAGCACCTGTACCCAGTCTCTGGGTGCTTTATGACCTGACCAGTTTGTCCATACTGGTGGAACATCTGCATTCCCCTTTCCCAACCTACTTTATGTCTTCCCTACAATGATGCAATCACACCGTTCATAAAAAGCAGGTGAGAAGCCAGCCTGCCCCATGTTGGGGTAAGCTGTAAACTACAGCGGTGGTTTGGCAAGAAACCACATCAGTGAGAACATCTTGTCTGTTTTGGTCCCAGCCGGCAGGACTGAGAGAAGGCAGCCACCCCGGGGCCCCAACCCCACTCAGCCAACCCGGGTAGAGCATCTGCTGAGGACTCACTGCTTTCTTCTTCCCTCTCCCCTCCTACCTTGACGTCACTGGCTTTGTTTTGCTTCCCCACCTGCTACATATGTTTATTGACCGTGCACAGAGGCACTGGGACTCCAAAGGGACCTCCATTCTACAGAATCAAACATTGTCAGGCACAAACCCTAGTACTGAAAAGTCCCTATAGAACCATTTACACTTGTTGGTATGATGATGGCATACCAGTGGTCTGCCACTGCTCACAATCACTGCCAAAGTCTCGTGTGGGATCTGATCTTTTTCAGAGACAGTCAACAAAGTGCAAAGATTTAAACACTTCTTCTGCAGGTACAGACTTTTTTAAAATTAATTTTTACTTTATATTGTAGTACAGTTGATTTACAATGTTGTGTTAGTTTCAGGTGTACAGCAAAGTGGTTCAGTTATACATATACATATATCCATTCTTTTTCAGATTCTTTTCCCATATAGGTTATTACAGATTACTGAGTAGAGTTCCCTGTGCCTGATTCTCGAATCCTCAGGATTCTAGCTCTGCCCATGCCTTTGCTTTCCAATTCTCTGTGCACAGGCTTTAGAAACTAGACCAACTGCTCCTCCGCAACTAGACATACAGAACCTGCCTGTCCCTTCAAAGGAAGCCAAATTTCTGACCATTCCTGCCAGGTTTGTCTTAATAGACCCTTGCCATCAGCTTGTAAATATCCTTATACTCCAGCTGGCTGAAGGGCTACATCACTGCTTTGAAAATACGGGAAGCTCTCCACATTGGCCCAGGGTGATGTATTACTTCTTCTGCGATTGGTACCACACAGGCGAACACCTAGTGTGCGCTGCTTCTCATGGGTTTGTATTTGATCTTTGCCTCTGTTCCTCCTCATTGATTTCCACCATTATTGTTGTCCTGGGTGCCCTTTGGTCTTTGCCTCAATTCCTCCTCAAAATCCCACCTCAAAGATGAAGAATGCACAAATATTGTTTGGGCACCGTCAACATGGACCACAACAGCGATAGTGGCTGATGGGGCCAGACATTTACCGTAGACCAAGCCCTGCTGAGCACCTTACTTGCATCACTTCACTCCATCTTCACAGGAATCCCATATGCACAGCTTTTCTAAGCACCGTAGGTAAGTGTCTTAGTTTGGGTTCCCCCAAAGCAGCCCCTGATGTGAGGATTTGGGTATCAGTAGTTTATTTAGGATTTAGGAGGTGGTCCCAGGAAATAGAGTAAGACAGTGATGACCTGGGAAAGGGGAGGTAAGAAAGCCATGAGGGTGCACTATATGTGGGCAACCACTGCCAGCAGCTGGGCTCAGTCCTCTGGGGGCTTCTGAGAGACTGTGGGCTGCACACAGAATTATTCCACCAAGAAGCAAGGAATCTGGAAGCTATCTACCAATTCCCGTCTTTTATTGACGGAGGGTCATCCTGGCAGATTTGACTCTTTGGAGAACGTCCAGGACACGAGGACCAAGTCCTCACCTATGGCAGAGCCAAAAGAAGCACGGGAACTCTCTGTAGCTGATTTTGGAGTGGGCCGAGGTCATGTGGACGGGCCACTGATGGTGTCTGCTTGATAATATGGCAGAGAAAGAAGAAAAAGGACAGAGGTGACAACAAACAAGATCTGATCTCATCCTGTTTATAAGAATATCTATACACCCTTAAAAGAATTTAAAATTCATCCATTTCACATAAAGAACAGACTGGTAGGAGGGGGTTGGGGGGAGGGATGGAGTGGGAGGTTGGAGTTAGCAGATGTTAGTTTTTTATATAGAATGGATAAACAACAAGCTCCTACTGTATAGCACAGGGAACTATATTCAATATCCTGTGATAAACCATAATGGAAAAGAATATTGTAAAAAAGAATGCATATATATATATATATATATATACATATATATATGTATATATATATGTATAACTGAATAACTTTGCAGTATAGCAGAAATTAATACAACATTGTAAATCAACTATTTTTCAATTTTTTAAAATTATAAAAATATAAAATGTATCCTTTTGATAACTGTTCATTGAGATACCACCATTGTTCCTACACTGGAAGTATAGAAATATGCAGAACAGTCATCAGCCTCATGAATTTTACCTTCTAGAACAATTAAGTGCTAAACAAGTGTTGCCATCCAGAGGTCCACAAAGGACAGAGAAGGGAGATGAGTGTGAGCTGAGATGGGCAGGAGGGCTTCCTGGGAAAGGTGGGCTTTCTGCCATCCTTGAAGAGGCCTGGACAGTGAAGGGAGCTCTGGTACTGATCGTTCCCCTAAGTTAGAGCTTAGGACAACGACCACCACTTCACCACAAGGAATCTAGCCCCTCGTGCGCCCTGATTCTCCCTGTGAAGTTTCTGTGTGATACTCTCCACATGAGGTCTCTGGGTCAGGCCCTGGAGATGATCAATGCTACCCGTAGGGTCCTCGGTCCTGGTCCTTCCAAGTCCTTCCTGCTTGACAGCTCATTGACCTGGTTTGTGAGTAGAGGGCTGGACTTGGGACTTTGAACCCACTTTGCTTAGTTTTTGTGTTCAGAAGTGGCATTTCAGACATGAGAAAAACCTCCAGCTAGTCCCTAACTGGCAAGTGAAACCCACAGCAGCCTTCCAGGCTGCCTCTTGCTGTCATTTATAGATGCTCAGTACCTCATATAGAGATTAAATATGGAGTGATTTGGTACCCACGACGCATCTGTGTCTGTCACTTCTGTTTTGGGCATTTTGTTGAAGTCTCTGGTGCCTCCACCTTGCTTTTTCTCTAAGTCACCAGCATGTTCCTGTCAACCCCAAAAGTGTGAGACCCAGGCTTGTCAAACCAGCTTCTGAAGGTGACACCCACCCATCCTGCCTTGTCACTTTTAGGTATTGTGATTGCCTGTCACACAGACCCTTTAGCACCGAGCAAACCTCATAAGACACCTACTCCCTCTGTCCCTGGTCTGGCCTTAGAGGAGAGAGATTGGGCTGTCCTGAGGATGGCAGAGCAGGGCATGCCTGCTGGGAGAGATGGCTGATATCCCTGTGCACCCCTGGCCGCTCAGCCGAACCGCGGCAGTAGCGTCATACTAATCTCTCCACCTCCATTCTGAGCTCCTTCTGAATAAATCTGAGTCCTTCCTGGCCAGGACCTACAAACCTTCACATGACCTGGCCCCTCCACCTCTCTGATCTCACTTTGGACCACTGCCCCTACCCCTCTTTCTGCCCCGGCCGCTCCTCCATCAAAACAGGACATTCCTGCCCAGGAACTTTGCACTTTCTGGTCCCTCTGCCTGGAACACTCTTCCCCAGATGCCTGCATGGCTCACTCACTCACTGCTTCATCTAAGTCTCTACCCAAATATCATCTCATCCAGAGGTCTCCCTTGAGCCCCCTGTAATACCCAGCCCCCGCCTCCACTCTGCAGCCCCCAGACCATATCCCATGTTCTGCCCTGGTGTTATCACACATTGTTGCTTGTTTGTTTCTCCTCATAGTGTCTGCACCAGGGACTTTGCCACTTCCACTCACTGTTCTGTCACCAGTACCCAGAACAGGGCTTGTCACATAGTAGACCATCAATAGATATTTGTCAATGATTAAAAATAGGGATTTAGTGAGTGTATGCATGTGAAAGGGACTGAACCTAGAGATATGACAACTTGAATATTAAATATTTACAAATTCACCCATACAAATGTCTCTCCCATTGTTTTACTGTGATAGAATTTTCAAGCAATCCTGGCAAAGGCAATTGTCCATTGAATCTTTTAGGAAAATGATCAATCTTATTAATAATTAGGGAGCTGCCAATTAAAACAGTAATAAGATTTTCCAACTCTTTTTTGTAACCAATGCTGGAAAAGCTGGAGTAGGGAGGGGGTTGTTTACACCTCTGGCCAAAGTGTGGATGCAGTCAACTTCTCTAAGTAGTATTCATGAAAAGCCTCAGAATATGCAGTTTTTGAAATGTTATGTCTGAAGAACATTTATTCATATGGGATTCGTTATTTACAAGAACAGGGTAAATAAGACATGTAGAGTACAATCCCATTTTTACTTAAGAAATTCTATAAATTTGGATCCCAAAATACTGAGTACTTATCTCTAGGTAGCAAGATTTCAAGTCACTTTATAATTTTTCCTTTTACTTGCCTGTATTTTCAAAATGTTTTGTAAGGAATTTGCATGAGTTTTTCACTTTTCTATTATGCAAGCATTATATGGGAAATTGAAAAATAAAGAAGCAAATAAAGCAAAAAAAGCAAATAAAAAGCAAAAATATAGAAGAATAAATAAAAATCATCTCTAATAGAGATAAATACTAGTAATAATATAATAACAATATTATATTATAATAACAATATTTTATTTTAGTAACAAAATGTAATATATTTTGATGCTGGAACACCCCCAGCTCTACAGTCTAGCCTTCCTTATGACAGTATTAAAATAAATCAGACAGCTTCAAACTCTTCCCTCCACTTTGTAAAATGGAGACCTCAAGGGCCAAAAGCACAAAGGAAAATCTGTAAGGAGAATTACTTCTATCATGACAAGAAACATATCTCTACAAGGTGGATTTACAAATTTGAATCACAGATTCTTTTGGTGAATGATACAATGAAAGAATGACCCATTTTTATCTTCTTTTGGGCTTGACTAGACTGTGGAAACCGTGTCACATGACAATCAAAAGTGAGAAACAGGGCTTTCCTAGTGACGCAGTGGTTGGGAGTCCGCCTGACGATGCAGGGGACACGGGTTCGTGCCCCGGTCCGGGAAAATCCCACATGCCGCGGAGCGGCTGGGCCCATGAGCCATGGCCGCTGAGCCTGCGCGTCCGGAGCCTGTGCTCTGCAACGGGAGAGGCCACAACAGTGAGAGGCCCGTGTACCGCAAAAAAAAAAAAAAAAAGTGAGAAACAAATAATGACCCGGTAATTGAGCATTGTCTTAAACTAATTCTTTGCCAAGACATTCGCTAATGTGAACGGCTACAAAATTAACACACAAGTACCATAGCTTTTCTGTGTAAACCATAACTAGTTAGGAAATACAATTGAAGAAATTATTCCAATTACAGTCTCATCAAATAAGACAACAAACCAGAGTAATCTACTCTAAAAGTGCCCAATCTCTAGGAGTAAAAAAATCTAAAAATCTACAGAGAGACACAACAGAAGACTTGAGTAAATGGAAAGATCACCCTATTTTTGGATAGTGTAGCAAACTATACTTTCTAAAATGTCCATAACAATATTTCCCTTCTCCCATGATCTGCTTGCAGCGATGCTTTAAAACCCCTTCCATTGAGATGCGAGGCCTTTGTTTCTTCACCCCGAATCTGGGAGCACCTGTGACTGTGGTAGCAGTGACACTATGTGACCTCAGAGCTGAGGTCGTAGAGGCAAACCTGCTCTACCTGCCTTCCCCGTTGCACTAAGTAGTGTGAGCATCCCCTCCAGCTGTTCGGATGAGACACTTAGGAGTCTCGCCTAGATTCCTTCCTCCCTCACCCTTACCTCTGCTTCCACTAGCCCAGCCTCAAGTCCTCTGCCTCCAAAATGCAATTCCTGTTCCTCCATTCTCTGTATCACCTGCACCGACATCACCCTCATCTGAACGACAACTCCTCACTAAGCTTACTAGCCCCATTTCTCCTCCTGCTGCCTCTAAACCACTGTTACACATCAGCAAGAATAACCTTCATAAATATAAAGCAGATCAAGTCTATCCTGTTTAAATAGCTCAATGACTTTTCACTGCAGTTAGAGTTCCATCATAGTAATCTTAGAAGCGATCCAGAAGGCCCTAGGTGAGCAGGCTTTCCCTGCCCTCCAGCCTGTTGTTCTCCCTCTAACCCATCCTGCTCCACCAGCTTCCGTCCAGCTCCCCAGGCACACCAAGCACGCTCTTAGCACAAAACCTTCTCTCTCACTGTTCCTTTTACATGGACCACCTCTCACTCCTTGACTGTGCTCCAAATCCTGCTCATTTTTCATGTTTCAGCTGAAATGTTGCTTTCTTGAAGCAGCCTTCCCTAATTCCCAAACTAAATCAATATCCTGCACTGGGCCCTTTAGATGGACCCACTCCGTATCCATGCTTGGAGAGGACGGATATGCTAACTGCATTGTTGACTCCCTTGCAGCTAAGGTTCTGGATGCTGGCCTGGTTCTACCCAGTAATTGCTACTGGCGCCATCATGAGTACATGAGTTTCTTCCATACCGTATCAGTTTTCAGATTCCTGACAGTGAAGAGGGAGAGGGTATAGTGACATTAGTGGTCATGGTGCCTCTTGATCTGGCTTCCTAAATTATGGATCATGGCCCTGGGTATCCACTCAGCAGCTCCCCAGGTGTTCAGGGGCAGCTTTGATAAGACACCTATGTGGGTGGCAGTGAGTTCTTGACTCTGGTTAAGTTCCACTGTGGTGGCGGCCCTGGTGAGACAGTTCTACAGTGTTCTGGGAGACACTCCTGAAACCCAAGATTAAGCTGCTCCTTCATCCCCTCCACTGATTTCTCCAAACACCCAGTTCCTTGTATTAACTTACATCCAGTTTAAAATACCTAGATTTTTTTTCTGGTTCATACACTGGAAACTGACTGATGTAATCTGCCTTTTGAACTCTTTCAGAATCCTTATCACAATTTGTAGTTATTTATTTATTTGTGGGGCAGTTTGTTTGTGTCTGGGTCACTGCTGTGTCCCCAGCACCTAGCACAGACCCTGATGTACAAGAGTAGATGAATAAATATTGGCCAAACCAATGAGAGAAGTTAGCACTTTCAAATGTATGGGTAATTCACTCATCAGCTGATCACAGAGATAATTAGACTCGTACCCCAGTTACCTCCTACATCTCTAAACAACAACAAAATTGCAAAATGTCTAAAAGGAATACAAATACAGCTCTGTTTTTTATCAAGCACAAAATACTTAGAGCTGCAGCCTACAGCCCCAGTAAGAGAGATGGTCCTAGAGAGCTGATTAAGAAACTCCACAAATTATGGGAGTGTAAAATGGTACAGCTACTATGAGAAACAGTATGGTGATTCTTCAAAAAATTAAAAATAGAATTACCATTTGATCCAGCAATTCCGGATATGTACCCAAAAGAATTGAAAGCAGAATCTTAAAGAGATATTTGCATACCCATGTTTATAGCAGCATTATTCACAATAGCTAAAATGCGAAGCAACCCAAGTGTCTATCAATGAATGAATAGATAAGCAAAATGTGATATATACATACAAGGGAATATTATTCAGTCTTAAAAAGGAAGGAAATTCTGACATAGGCTACATACAACATAGATGAACCTTGAGGATATTACACTAAGTGAAATAAGTCAGTCTCAAAAAGACAAATACGGTATGATTCCACTTATATGAGGTACTTAGAGTAGTCAAAATTAGAGATAGAAAGTAGAATGGTGGTCGCCAGGGACTGGGGGCAGAGAGGAATGGGGAGTTATCGTTTAATGGGTATAGAGTTTCAGTTTTGCAAGATGAAAAGAACTATGGATATGAATAGTGGTGATGGTTGCACAATGTTATGAATGTATTCATACCACTGAACTGTATATTTAAAGTGATTAAGGGGGACTCTTTCCAAGATGGCGGAGGAGTAAGACGCAGAGATCACCTTCCTCCCCACAGATACACCAGAAATACATCTACACGTGGAGCAACTCCTACAGAACACCTACTGAACGCTGGCAGGAGACCTCAGACCTCCCAAAAGGCAAGAAACTCCCCACGTACCTGGGTAGGGCAAGAGAAAAAAGAATAAACAGAGACAAAAGGATAAGGACGGTACCTGCACCAGTGGGAGGGAGCCGTGAAGGAGGAAAGCTCTCCACACACTAGGAGCCCCTTCGCGGGCAGAGATTGCGGGAGGCGGAGCGGGGAGCTTCGGAGCCGCGGAGGACAGCACAGCAACAGGGGCGCGCAGGGCAAAGTGGAGAGATTCCCGCACAGAGGGTCGGCACCGACCGTCGCTCACCAGCCCGAGAGGCTCGTGTGCTCACCCGCCGGGGGCGGGCGGGGCTGCGAGCTGAGGCTCGATTTCGGTTTCGGTCGGAGCTCAGGGAGAGGACTGGGGTTGGCGGCTTGAACACAGCCCGAAGGGGTTAGTGCGCCACGGATAGCCGGGAGGGAGTCCGGGGGAAAGTCTGGACCTACCCAAGAGGCAAGAGACCTTTTCTTGCCTCTGTGTTTCCTGGTGCGCGAGGAGAGGGGTTTTAAGAGCGCTGCCTAAAGGAGCTCCAGAGACGGGCGCGAGCCGCCGACTTCTGCCGCCGCAGGACCGCTCCGCACTCCGTGCCCCTCCCTGCCCCCGGCCTGAGAGCGCCAGAGCCCCCGAGTCAGCGGCTCCTTTAACGCCGTCCTGTCTGAGCAAAAAGCAGACGCCCTCCAGCGACCTACACGCAGAGGCAGGGCCAAGTCGAAAGCTGAGCCCCTGTGAGCTGTGAGAACAAAGAAGAAAAAGGGAAATCTCTCCCAGCAGCCTCAGAAACAGCGGATTAAAGCTACACAATCAATTTGATGTACCCTGCCTCTGTGGAATACATGAATAGACAGCGAATCATCCCAAATTGAGGAGGCGGACTTCTAGAGCAAGATCTATGATTTTTTCCCCTTTTCCTCTTTTTGTGAATGTGTATGTGTATGCTTCTGTGTGAGATCTTGTCTGTATAGGTTTGCTTCCACCATTTGTCCCAGCGTTCTATCCGACCATTTTTTTTTTTAATTTTTTTCTTAATAATTAATTTTAATTTAAAGAACTCTGTTATACTTTACCTTCTTTCTATCTTTCCTTCCTTCCTTCCCTTTTTGAGACAACGAATCGTCCCAAATTGAGGAGGTGGACTTGGAGAGCAAGTTTTATGATTTTTTCCACTTTACCTCTTTTTGTGAGGGTATATGTGTATGCTTCTATGTAAGATTTTGTCTCTATAACTTTGCTTCCACCATTTGTCCTAAGGTTCTATCCTTCCCTTTTTTTTTTCCTCTAAATAATTATTTTTTTAATTCAATAACTTTATTATACTTTATTTTATTTTACTGTATCTTCTTTCTTTCTGTATTTTTTCCTTCCTTCCCTCATTCCTTCCTTCCTTCCCTCCTCCCTCCCTCCCTCCTTTCTTTCCTTCTTGCCTTCTTCCTTTCTTTTCTTCTTTCTTTCTTTCTTCCTTCCCTCCTTCCTTCCTTCCCTCCTCTCTTTCTTTCTTTCTTTCTTTCTTTCCTATTTCCTCCTACTTATACTAATTCTCTCTACTTTCTCTCCCTTTTATTCTGAGCCGAGTGGATGAAAGGCTCTTGCTGCTCCAGCCAGGAGTCAGGACTCTGCCTCTGAGGTGGGAGAGCCAACTTCAGAACACTCGTCAAGAAGAGACCTCCCAGCCCCACATAATATCAAACGGCGAAAATCTCCCAGAGATCTCCATCTCAACACCAGCACCCAGCTTCGCTCAACGACCAGCAAGCTACAGTGCTGGACAACCTATGCCAACCATATAGCAAAACAGGAACACAACCCCACCCACTAGCAGAGAGGCTGCCTAAAATCATAATAAGTCCACAGACACCCCAAAACACACCACCAGACGTGGACCTGCCCACTAGAGAGACAAGATCTAGCCTCATACACCACAACACAGCCACTAGTCCCCTCCACCAGGAAGCCTACACAACGCACTGAACCAACCTTAGCCACTGGAGACAGACATCAAAAACAACGGGAGCTACGAACTTGCAGCCTGCAAAAAGGTGAACCCAATCACAGTAAGATAAGCAAAATGAGAAGACAGAAAAACACACAGCAGATGAAGGAGCAGGATAAAAACCCACCAGACCTAACAAATGAAGAGGAAATAGGCAGTCTACCTGAAAAAGAGTTCAGAATAATGATAGTAAAGATGATCCAAAATCTTGGAAATAGAATGGACAAAATGCAAGAAGCAGTTAACAAGGACCTAGAAGAAATAAAGATGAAACAGACAATGATGAACAACACAATAAATGAAATGAAAAATACTCTAGATGGGATCAATAGCAGAATAAATGAGGCAGAAGAACGGATAAGTGACCTGGAAGATAAAATAGTGGAAATAACTACTGCAGAGCAGAATAAAGAAAAAAGAATGAAAAGAACTGAGGACAGTCTCAGAGACCTCTGGGACAACATTAAACGCACCAACATTCGAATTATAGGGGTTCCAGAAGAAGAAGAGAAAAAGAAAGGGACTGAGAAAATATTTGAAGAGATTATAGTTGAAAACTTCCCTAATATGGGAAAGGAAATCGTTAATCAAGTCCAGGAAGCACAGAGAGTCCCATACAGGATAAATTCAAGGAGAAATACGCCAAGACACATATTAATCAAACTGTCAAAAACTAAATACAAAGAAAGCATATTAAAAGCAGCAAGGGAAAAACAACAAATAACACACAAGGGAATCCCCATAAGGTTAACAGCTGATCTCTCAGCAGAAACTCTACAAGCCAGAAGGGAGTGGCAGGACATACTGAAAGTGATGAAGGAGAAAAACCTGCAACCAAGATTACTCTACCCAGCAAGGATCTCATTCAGATTTGATGGAGAAATTAAAACCTTTACAGACAAGCAAAAGCTGAGAGAGTTCAGCACCACCAAACCAGCTTTACAACAAATGCTAAAGGAACTTCTCTAGACAAAAACACAAGAGAAGGAAAAGTCCTATAATAACGAACCCAAAACAATTTAGAAAATGGGAATAGGAACATACATATCGATAATTACCTTAAATGTAAATGGACTAAATGCTCCCACCAAAAGACACAGATTGGCTGAATGGATACAAAAACAAGACCCATATATATGCTGTCTACAAGAGACCCACTTCAGACCTAGAGACACATACAGACTGAAAGTAAGGGGATGGAAAAAGATATTCCATGCAAATGGAAACCAAAAGAAAGCTGGAGTAGCAATTCTCATATCAGACAAAATAGACTTTAAAATAAGGACTATCAGAAGAGACAAAGAAGGACACTACATAATGATTAAGGGATCGATCCAAGAAGAAGATATAACAATTGTAAATATTTATGCACCCAACATAGGAGCACCTCAATACATAAGGCAAAAACTAGCAGCCATAAAAGGGGAAATCGACAGTAACACATTCATAGTAGGGGACTTCAACACCCCACTTTCACCAATGGACAGATCATCCAAAATGAAAATAAATAAGGAAACACAAGCTTTAAATGA
Organism: Lipotes vexillifer; assembly: GCF_000442215.2. Lineage (NCBI taxonomy): Eukaryota > Metazoa > Chordata > Mammalia > Artiodactyla > Lipotidae > Lipotes > Lipotes vexillifer. Next base: position 257,548 of record NW_006784340.1, read on the forward strand.
TACATTAAACAGGATGGACTTAATTGATATTTATAGGACACTCCATCCAAAAACAACAGAATACACATTTTTCTCAAGTGCTCATGGAACATTCTCCAGGATAGATCATATCTTGGGTCACAAATCAAGCCTTGGTAAATTTAAGAAAATTGAAATTATATCAAGTATCTTTTCCGACCACAACGCCATGAGATTAGATATCAATTATAGGAAAAGAGCAGTAAAAAATACAAACACATGGAGGCTAAACAATACACTACTTAGTAACGAAGTGATCACTGAAGAAATCAAAGAGGAAATTAAAAAATACCTAGAAACAAATGACAATGGAGATACAACGACCCAAAACCTATGGGATGCAGCAAAAGCAGTTCTAAGAGGGAAGTTTATAGCAATACAAGCCCACCTTAAGAAGCAGGAAACATCTCGAATAAACAACCTAACCTTGCACCTCAAGCAATTAGAGAAAGAAGAACAAAAAAACCCCAGAGTTAGCAGAAGGAAAGAAATCATAAAAATCAGATCAGAAATAAATGAAAAAGAAATGAAGGAAACAATAGCAAAGATCAATAAAACTAAAAGCTGGTTCTTTGAGAAGATTAACAAAATTGATAAACCATTAGCCAGACTCATCAAGAAAATAAGGGAGAAGACTCAAATCAATAGAATCAGAAATGAAAAAGGAGAAGTAACAACTGACACTGCAGAAATACAAAAAATCATGAGGGATTACTACAAGCAACTCTATGCCAATAAAATGGACAATCTGGAAGAAATGGACAAATTCTTAGAAATGCACAAACTGCCAAGACTGAATCAGGAAGAAATAGAAAATATGAACAGACCAATCACAAACACTGAAATTGAAACTGTGATTAAAAATCTTCCAACAAACAAAAGCCCAGGACCAGATGGCTTCACAGGCGAATTCTATCAAACATTTAGAGAAGAGCTAACACCTATTCTTCTCAAACTCTTCCAAAATATAGCAGAGGGAGGAACACTCCCAAACTCATTCTACGAGGCCACCATCACCTTGATACCAAAACCAGACAAGGATGTCACAAAGAAAGAAAACTACAGGCCAATATCACTGATGAACATAGATGCAAAAATCCTCAACAAAATACTAGCAAACAGAATCCAACAGCACATTAAAAGGATCATACACCATGATCAAGTGGGGTTTATTCCAGGAATGCAAGGATTCTTCAATATACGCAAATCTATCAATGTGATTAACCATATTAACAAATTGAAGGAGAAAAACCATATGATCATCTCAATAGATGCAGAGAAAGCTTTTGACAAAATTCAACACCCATTTATGATAAAAACCCTGCAGAAAGTAGGTGTAGAGGGAACTTTCCTCAATATAATAAAGGCCGTATATGACAAGCCCACAGCCAACATCATCCTCAATGGCGAAAAACTGAAAGCATTTCCACTAAGGTCAGGAACAAGACAAGGTTGCCCACTCTCACCACTCTTATTCAACATAGTTTTGGAAGTTTTAGCCACAGCAATCAGAGAAGAAAAGGAAATAAAAGGAATCCAAATCGGAAAAGAAGAAGTAAAGCTGTCACTGTTTGCAGATGACATGATACTATACATAGAGAATCCTAAAGATGCTACCAGAAAACTACTAGAGCTAATCAATGAATTTGGTAAAGTAGCAGGATACAAAATTAATGCACAGAAATCTCTGGCATTCCTATATACTAATGATGAAAAATCTGAAAGTGAAATCAAGAAAACACTCCCATTTACCATTGCAACAAAAAGAATAAAATATCTAGGAATAAACCTACCTAAGGAGACAAAAGACCTGTATGCAGAAAATTATAAGACACTGATGAAAGAAATTAAAGATGATACAAACAGATGGAGAGATATACCATGTTCTTGGATTGGAAGAATCAACATTGTGAAAATGACTCTACTTCCCAAAGCAATCTATAGATTCAATGCAATCCCTATCAAACTACCACTGGCATTTTTCACAGAACTAGAACAAAAAATTTCACAATTTGTATGGAAACACAAAAGACCCCGAATAGCCAAAGCAATCTTGAGAACAAAAAATGGAGCTGGAGGAATCAGGCTGCCTGACTTCAGACTATACTACAAAGCTACAGTAATCAAGACAGTATGGTACTGGCACAAAAACAGAAAGATAGATCAATGGAATAGGATAGAAAGCCCAGAGATAAACCCATGCACATATGGTCACCTTATCTTTGATAAAGGTGGCAGGAATATACAGTGGAGAAAGGACAGCCTCTTCAATAAGTGGTGCTGGGAAAATTGGATAGGTACATGTAAAAGTATGAGATTAGATCACTCCCTAACACCATACACAAAAATAAGCTCAAAATGGATTAAAGACCTAAATGTAAGGCCAGAAACTATCAAACTCTTAGAGGAAAACATAGGCAGAACACTCTATGACATAAATCACAGCAAGATCCTTCTTGACCCATCTCCTAGAGTAATGGAGATAAAAACAAAAATAAACAAATGGGACCTAATGAAACTTCAAAGCTTTTGCACAGCAAAGGAAACCATAAACAAGACCAAAAGACAGCCCTCAGAATGGGAGAAAATATTTGCAAATGAATCAACTGACAAAGGATTAATCTCTAAAATTTACAGGCAGCTCATGCAGCTCAATAACAAAAAAATAAACAACCCAATCCAAAAATGGGCAGAAGACCTAAATAGACATTTCTCCAAAGAAGATATACAGACTGCCAACAAACACATGAAAGAATGCTCAACATCATTAATCATTAGAGAAATGCAAATCAAAACTACAATGAGATATCATCTCACACCAGTCAGAATGGCCATCATCAAAAAATCTAGAAACAATAAATGCTGGAGAGGGTGTGGAGAAAAGGGAACACTCTTGCACTGCTGGTGGGAATGTGAATTGGTTCAGCCACTATGGAGAACAGTATGGAGGTTCCTTAAAAAACTACAAATAGAACTACCATATGACCCAGCAATCCCACTACTAGGTATATACCCTGAGGAAACCAGAATTCAGAAAGAGTCATGTACCAAAATGTTCATTGCAGCTCTATTTACAATAGCCCGGAGATGGAAACAACCTAAGTGCCCGCCGTCGGATGAATGGATAAAGAAGATGTGGCACATATATACAATGGAATATTACTCAGCCATAAAAAGAAACGAAATTGAGCTATTTGTAATGAGGTGGATAGATCTAGAGTCTGTCATACGGAGTGAAGTAAGTCAGAAAGAGAAGGACAAATACCGTATGCTAACACATATATATGGAATTTAAGAAAAAAAAATGTTATGAAGAACCTAGGGGTAAAACAGGAATAAAGACAGAGACCTACTGGAGAACAGACTTGAGGATATGGGGAGGGGGAAGGGTGAGGTGTGTTAGGGCGAGAGAGAGACATGGACATATATATACTAACAAACGTAAGGTAGATAGCCAGTGGGAAGCAGCCGCATGGCACAGGGAAACCGGCTCGGTTCTTTGTGGCTGTCTGGAGGGGTGGGATAGGGAGGGTGGGAGGGAGGGAGACAAAGAGGGAAGAGATATGGGAACATATATATATGTATAACTGACTCACTCTGTTATAAAGCAGAAACTAACACACCATTGTAAAGCAATTATACCCCAATAAAGATGTTAAAAAAAAAAAAAGTGATTAAGAGTGTTAATTTTATGTTATGTATATTTTACCACAATAAAAAGAATAAAGAAAAAAAAATAATAAATAAAATAAATTTAAAAAAAATTTTTTAATTAAAAAAAAGAAACTCCCAATCGATGTAGTGACCTGGGCAACTCCAGTTATACTATTGTTAAATAAAAAGGCTTGTCTAGGCCAGGTGGTTCTAGGTGTAAGGTCTGCAAGTTCTTGGATCAGAAGGAAACTTTGGTGTTGGACCAAAGAGTCTCCAACCTCAAGTGTGAGATTTGAAAGAAAGAAGGAGTTAATCCACCCTTGAATTCAATCAGTGTTTTGATTTTTTCATTTGTTTCTTTGTTTGTTTTATTGTGTCTGAACACTGAAAAGGAATGTAACAGCAGATGAGCATTAGTATACATAGGTCCAGCCAAGGCGATGTTTACAAAGCATCAGTTTCAGGCAGGCGCTGCCGCATGGTGACCACAGCACAGGCTTCAAACCACACCAGCCTCGATGCAAATGTCTCTGCCACTTATGAGCTGAAAAACTTTGAGAAATTCATCCAGTTTCCTCATTTATAAAATAAAAATCCTAGTCATATGTATGACTAGTCACAGGGTTTGTCCCTGGGATTTGCATAAAATCATGTGTGTAAAATACTTAGCATGGAATTCAGAACATGTCCTATGTGTGCTTGACAAATAATTATTATTTTTACTGTTTAATGCATATATTTTCCTTTTCCTCCATTACAGAAGGTGATGTCTAAGCCATCTGTTCTGAACTTGGAAAGGGATTCACTGGTTCTATTGTTATATTGTTAGTTCCAAGTACTTCTGTTGGGGTAAAAAGGTCCAAAAATGTACTGTGCCGTCAAGAAAGAACACTGCAACCCCAGAAAGCATTTTCTCATTTGTGGGATTCTTGTCACTGCCCACATCCTTTTGAAGCCAAGCCCACTTCACCTCATCCCAGGTGGTCCCACTAGAGCTGTCCCTTTCCTGGGGTGACCACCCAGCATACTTCAACCACTGGACATAGTGACCATTCTGGAGGCTAGCATGTGTCCCAATACTGTTAATAGGACACTTTCTCTGGAATTGATACTGGTGTGGACAAAAGGTCTACGTTCTTAGGCACTGCATGCTATAGGGGCAGTGTGGTCTGGGAGGAGTCTCACAGCCACCATCTTTTCTATCTGAAGATAAAGCTCATACATAAAGGAAAACACTGTTGAGAAAGAGAGAGAACAAGTCAATGAGTTCAGCGGATCCAACCATCCTTGAATAGGATTTGTCACCTTCTGACATTGCATTATATAGTCAGTGAACCGACTTTCTTAATTTTAATCTAGGCTAGACTGAGTTAAATTGGATGCCTGCCATTTCTATCCGAAACAATTGTGACTCACACTGGCTGAGTTTAGGGTACCCTCAGAAATAGACCCTAGGACAAGAATTCAAGTACAAGTAGTTTATTTGGGAGGTAATCCCAGGAAATACAAGTTAGAGAGTAGACTAGTGAGTCAGTAAAGGGAAGGGAGCCAATAAATGATTCAGGAAGCCAAAAAAAATGGTGTATAGTTGAGCTGGTTATTGCTGTGGGCACCTAGAGCTTAATGATACCAGGGAAGCTCTGGGATCCAGTGTAGTCTATGAGACTAAGTGTTCCCCTGCAAAAAGCAGGTAAACCAGGGTATATACAGATCAGTTTCCATCAGTCATTGGTTGTAGCCCAATCTGAAGGTGTTAATTCTCTGATATTAACCTGTCTTGTGTGTATTTACCAGGAACTGCCTGCCAGATTAAGCCCTTGGGTGAAAGAGAGGCAAATACTGCAGTGAAGATGAGCCTGTGGGAGCTACAGTGGGAGGCTCCAGGAGATGTAGATGGACCAGCAGCCGCCACTATAAACACAGGGGTCAGAAAAAAATCCAGAGAAAGATGAGTGATAATAGAAGCTTATGTTTATATTAAGAGGGCTTATTAGGGGGGTTGCCCTATCTTGCTTGATCCTCCAATGCATTCTACTACTTCACTAACAGGAATCACCATCCCTATTTTACTAAGGAGAAAACCAGACACAGAGAGGTTGTGTAAGTTGGGGAAGCACACACAGCTATTAGGCAATAGAGCCTCAAGCCTGAGCTTTCTAATTCCAAATCCACAACTGTGCGGGACTGGGATAAGTTTGGTTTCAGAGCAACTCTGAAAGAATAAGCCTTTACCAGACAGAAAATTCACCTCATATGCAAACACATAAGATGACTGGGAATGTGAAATTTTTTTCCTGTTTTCTGTCTTTTCAAAATTCTCTGTGTTGTCAATATATTAACTTTATATTGAAGAATATATTTATGATTACAAAAAAGATGAGGCTAGTCTGAAAAGGTAAAAGCTAAAAAGTCTTCACAATTGAAATCTTTAAAAGTCATCATCTCTATGAAGTTGAAACAGCCTCTCTGAGCAGCAACCTATGTCAGAAATGGCTGAGTCTGGTTTCCTACTGTGTGAGATTATAGGGCAAAGGTTAAAGGGAACATGTCTTCAATATTTCATAACCTTGCCACATTTCAAGATGAAAAATATTCCCAAGAGGAAGATATAACAAGGTCAAAAGGTGCCACCCATGGCTTGGGTTTTAAAGGAGTTTACAAACCAAACAGCTTACAAACTTAAGAGGTTTCCAGATACCGGGACAGGCATCTGAGAACGCCCATGGAGCCTCCATTCCTGGAAGACGTCAGAATTGCCTTTGGACCTGGACCTCTCCTGAGGAAGATTAAACATGACCACAGCAGTAAATATAAGGAGAAATTTTGAGTGCCTATTGATCTCTGACCACCCTATTTGGTCATTTGGAAATAATCAAAGACATACTGTGAGCCTAGAACGACAACAATAACAACAACAGTTGTTGTTAATAGGTAATAACTCGTACCTTCAACAAATGTAAATTGAGCTCCTACTGTATACCAAGCAGTGTGCTCAGAGGTGGGAAGTTAGGGGTGACCCATGCCCCCCTGGAGTCATAGCCTTGTGGAGCAGAGAGAGGAGGAAGCAAATAGGTGATTGCAAATTGTTGCCAATTCTATAAAGGGTATTATGAAAGCTTGGAACAAGGAAACAGTTTCAGTTCAGCTGAGACTTAAAAGATTGACTGAAGCAGCCAAGCCAAGAGTGGGCACAGTTGGCCGGAGCTTTGGCTTCCTCTGGGGGCCATAGATGACCAGAGCTTTCCTGATAGAAAACATCTATCTGGGATGACAGTGGAGTGACTCCTGTTGGTGTGAAAGCCCAACACCACCAGGGCCAGCCCTGGAGGGAGCCCCGGAGCGAATAAAACCCACAGAGTAGATCCAGCATCATTCAGTCACTATCTTGGGCTGTCCCCAGAAAGGGCACGCTGGCGGGTGGCTCCCTGCAGCTGAGGCCAGCTCAGAAGGAGGCGACAGCAGAACAGGAACTGTCAGCCGACTGCACTCTCCACAGCTGGGAGCAGCATTTTGCAGGGAGAGCTGGGTAGCACGTTTGTGTCTACCACAAACTCTGCAATTCTGGAGAGTAAATGAGAGCATGTTCTTAAAAACATCCGGCGCATCAGAGATGTATCATACATGTCAGCTAAGTCCTCATCATTATCACCTACTCATCTCAATTCAATAACAGTCAGCAGGTCCCAGCCTTCCCCTTCTCAAACATTTTTTATTAAGTATCTGTCCTTGGCATATTCTGCAGCCACAGAATAAAATGCTCCCCTCCCCTAAAACTTAAAAAAATATCCATTTCAAATGCTTTCTTCTCTATGAAATCTTTTCATATCCTACTTACTACTTTAAAGGATGTCAGTGGTTCATGTGACAAATATTTGTTGAACCTATGGTCTCCTAGGGCTAGAAATACAATGGTAAAATGCCTCAAGTTTACCTTCAAGCTTACCTTCTCTCTTCTGGAACAGTCCCCTGCCCACTCCCACTCTACTCTGGAGGAAGTACTGTGGCACCCAGCATATGTCACCTCAAACCTGCAATTATAGTTTGGGGTTATAGCCTCCCCTATTCCTGCCCCCAAGAGATTCTGTGTTCCTAGAAAGCAGAGATAATGTCTTACTGATATTTGAATTACAATCTCCTTCCCCAAACCCAGCATGCAATGTACATTCAATAATATGAATTTAATTGAGCTCAGTCTTTTTTATTGAAGTGTAGTTGGTATACAATTTTAAATGTTACAAGTGTACAATATAATGATTCACAATTTTTAAATATTATCCTCCATTTACAGTTAATATAAAATATTGGCTATAGTCCCTGTGTCATACAATATATCCTTGTAACTTATTTTATACATAATAATTTGTACCTCTTAATTCCCTACCATTATATTGCCGCTCCCTCCTTCCCCCTTCTCACTGGTAACCACTAGTTTGTCCTCTGTATCTATGAGTCTGTTTCTTTTTTTTTTATTATATTCACTAGTTTGTTGTACTTTTTTAGATTCCACATATAAGTAATATCATGCAGTATTTGTCTTTCTCTGACTTGTTTCACTTAGCGTAAAACCCTCCAAGTCCAACCATGTTGTTTCAAATGGCAAAATTTCATTCTTTTTATGGCTGAGTAGTATTCCATTGTATATATATGTATGTATGTATATATATATATATATGTATGTATATATATATGTATGTATATATGTATATATATATATATCCATTGTATATATATATATATGTATATATATATTCCTTATCCATACTTCTGTTGATAGACACTTAGGTTGCTTCCATATCTTGGCAGTTGTACATGATGTTGCTATGAGCAATGGGGTGAATGTACCTTTTCAAATTACGATTTTGGGGTTTTTTTCAATATATTCCCCGGAGTGGGATTGCTGGGTCATAAGGTAGCTCTATTTTTAGTTTTATGAGGAATCTCCTTACTGTTTTCCATAGTGGCTACACCAATTTACATTCCCACCAACAGTGTAGGGTTTCCTTTTCTCCCCATTGAGCTGAGGTGAGTTGAATTGAATGAAAGAGAGGAGTATCCTATATCTGGCTCTGGTTTTCCTAAAACAGATTAATAGCTTAGTTTAAAAGGAAATTCTTTCAATTGAAGTACTGAGCTGATTAAATGTTCTATGAAAGTTCTTGCAGTTTATAGTCCTTTATACAGATGGAAAGAAAGACCCCTCAAGGAAGGCCTTGAAGTTTCTTCATTCAGTGATTACTGAACAGTATAATTTAGGGGTTAAGGATGCTAGGCTAGGGAACAAGTCTACATAGGTTCAAATCCTGTATTTACTGCTGTGTGACCTTAGGTAAGGGACTTAACTTCTCTGTGGCTCAGTTTCCTTATCTGTAAGGATATTAAACTGGAAAAAATAATATTCAACTTCTAGGATGTTATAAGCATTTAAAGACAATGCAAACAAAATGCTCAGAACGTAGTAAGCATCTAATAAATGTTAGTTACCATTATCATTGCTATTAACCCAGAAAGCCATGCACATAAAGAGCTGGATTACCTCCACATTCACCAGCAACTGTTTTCATGTGGAAGATGAGCTACACGAGACCTGCACAGTTTTGTTTCAGATATTCTGCTAGATAAGACTGTAGAAGTCTATGCATTTCCTAAAACACAGACTTCTCTTATATTTACTCCATGAGTTCTAGTGTTTTAATACTGTTTTAAAGAAAGAAACAATGGCATTCTTTCATCTTTTCTCAAGAAAAGCTTAAAAGCCCAGACCTTTTTAAACTCCAACTTTGTTACTTTTGTGAAATATACTGTAAAACGTTATCATGCATAATTTAAATCAACTCCACCAATTAGTCAAAATAAATTAGCAACCATACCTGTAGTCCTCAAATGGCAATCTGGACTTTGAACTGGTCTCTGAAGTGTGTGTTGTGTGTGTTCAATAAATGTCAGATACTGCCTTTCTCTAAATGTACCAGTGTCCATTTATTTAGGTAATTGAGGATTTCAATTTTGTATATTGCATGAGTGTTTTGTGTTTGGCTATCTGAGTCATTTCTTTAACACACTGAACAATGTTGCCATACACAGGCAGATCTCCTTTATGGCATAAGGAGGCCTCATGTCTTATCCAAATCGGCTGTTGGGCAAGGCTTGCTGCCAGAATACAGTCACACCTGGATCATGATCCTATAGGATAAGTAGTAAGTTTCTCTCTTTGGATCCCACGGGTGTCCTGGAACAGGGAATAACAAGGGCTGAGAGGTAAGAAACACAGGCACTTGAAAATACACTCAACATCACTAATTATTAGAGAAATGTAAATCAAAACCACAGTGAGGTATCGTCTCACACCAGTTAGAATGGCCATGATGAAAAAGTCTACAAATAACAAATACTGGAGAGGGAACCCTCTTACACTGTTGGTGGGAATGTAAACTGGTGCAGCCACTATGGAAAACAGTATGGAGATTCCTTAAAAAACTAAAAATAGAGCTACCATATGATCCAGTAATCCCACTCCTGAGCATATATCTGAAGAAAACCATAATTCAAAAAGATACATGCACCCGGGCTTCCCTGGTGGAGCAGTGGTTGAGAGTCCGCTTGCCGATGCAGGGGACATGGGTTCGTGCCCTGGTCCAGGAAGATTTCACATGCCATGGAGCGGCTGGGCCCATGAGCCATTTACACTGAGCCTGCGCGTCCGGAGCCTGTGCTCCACAATGGGAGAGGCCACAAAAGTGAGAGGCCCACGTACTGCAAAAAAAAAAAAAAAAAAATACATGCACCCAAATGTTCATTGCAGCACTATTTACAATAGCCAAGACATGGAAACAACCCAAGTGCCCAAAAATAGATGATTGGCTTAAGAACTTGTGGCATATCTATATATTTATATCTATATCTATATATCCACACACACAATAATAATACAAATCAGTCTATATACAAAACAGAAACAGACTCACAGACATAGAAAACAAATTTACGGTCACCAAGGGGAGAGGGAGCAGGGTCGGACAAATTAGGGGTATAGAATTAACAGATACAAAGTACTATACGTAAAATACATAAGAACCAAGGGTTTACTATATATCACAGGAAACTATACCCAATATCTTGTAATAAGCTATAATGGACTATAATCTGCAAAAGAATTGAATCATTATGCTGTACACCTGAAACTAACACAATACTGTAAATCAGCTATACTTCAACTGAAAAAAAAGAAGTATAGGTGCATTGAGATTGTGAATCAAGCATCTTCTCGGATAAAAATGTGTTTAAAATTTGGACCTGGAATAGAGTCAAAGCTGGAGGGAGAGGGCTCAGAGGTGAGGCCAGGACAGTGGAGTGGAGCGAGAAGATCCAGAAAGGTTTTGTGGAAGATGGGGCTTAACCCTAAGGACCTGCAAGAAACTATGAAAAGTCTCTAAGAAAGGGACACAATCAAAGTTCTATTGGTTTGTTTCCATCAACAGTGTAATAAGCATCTTTATCCAGACCCCTGGATAGGCACAGCAGGTATATTATTAAGATTGTTAGAAATGTAGATCTAGCAATCCCACTCCTGGGGGGAGTGGGAGAAAACCATAATCTGAAATGGATGCATGCACCCCAGTGTTCACTGCAGCACTACTTACAATAGCCAAGACATGGAAACAACCTAAATGTCATCGACAGAGGAATGGATAAAGAAGATGTGGTACATATATATAATGGATTATTAGTCAGCCATAAAAAAGAATGAAATAATGCCATTTGCAGCAACATGGATGGACCTGGAGATTATCATATTCAGTGAAGTAAGTCAAACAGAGAAAGACAAATATCATATGATATCACTTACATGTGGAATTTAATTCTTTTTAATGATACAAGTGAGTTTATTTATAAAACAGAAACAGACTTACAGATATTGAAAAAAAAACTTATGGTTACCAAAGAGGAAATGTAGTGGGGAGGGATAAATCAGGAGTTTGGGATTAATGTACCCACATTACTATAATATATATATATAAGATAGATGACTGACGGGGACCTACTGCATAGCACAAGGAACTCTACTCAATATTCTGTGATAACCTATATGAGAAAAGAATCTGAAAAAGAATGAATATATGTATACGTATAACTGAATCACTTTTCTGTACACCTGAAACTAACATAACATTGAAAATCAACTATATCCCAATAAAATTTAAAAAACAAACAAACAGTTTACTAGAAATGTAATCACGAGATTTACTTGTTTGGAATGGCACATTACATTCCATTCCTCTGGAAAAAATACTTTTACCCTTCCTATTTTATAATTTGTTTAAGGCAACTGACCATGTCATAAGGAGGAATTATGCTAATATAATTCCTGATACATAAAGAAAGAAGTATCTACACTTTTCTGGAAAGAGATCTTTTATTTTTTTTAATTAATTAATTAATTAATTTTTTTTTTGCGGTACGTGGGCCTCTCACTGTTGTGGCCTCTCCCATTGCGGGGCACAGGCTCCGGACACGCAGGCTCAGCGGCCATGGCTCAGGGGCCCAGCCGCTCCGCGGCATGTGGGATCTTCCCGGACCAGGGCATGAACCCGTCTCCCCTGCATTGGCAGGCGGACTCTCAACCACTGCGCCACCAGGGAAGCCCTGGAAAGAGATCTTTTAAAACTAGATTCCAGAGTATTTTAATCTCCACCACAACTTGGTATGGAAAAAAAAGGCATAGCAACTTAAAAATGCTATCATTAGTTTGTGTATATACAACAATTACTTCACAAACTTTTAAAGACTTATCCAAAACCTTAGAAAGTATCCAGCTCAAAAATTGTCAAATGTCTGGTCTCAAGAGCTCTTACACTCTTAAAAATCACTAATGACCCTGTGGAGCTTTTGCTTATGTGAATTACATCTATTAATATTTATTAGAAATTAAACAGAAGAAAATTTTAAAACATAAGAATGCACGTGTTCCATCAGCCATCAGAGCCATGATGTCATCCTGTGTTGTGTAGAAAACACCCCACAAGCTCTTAAGAGAATGATTGTGAACATGTAATAATAACTGGTAATATTATAAAAACAGTTTTACCCTCATGGACACCATGAAAGAATCTTTGGGAATCCTATGGCCCACTAACTTTGAGAACCACTAATCTACTCCAACTAGAAGATTAAGCCAAAAAACATGCTTCAGATCAGAGCCAGTGAGGGGAAGAGCCAGGGTTCCTGCTTTTTTATATTCTCCCAAGGTTCCTTCCATCTTGGGTTCCTATCACCCTCTGGGGCTTTGGGGATTCTGTTTCCGTCCAATAGAAGAAGGTATACCCACTTCTTAAAAACTTCGGCCCAAAAGTGACATCCATCCCTTCTGTTCACACTTCATGATGGGAAGTGGATGGTAATGTAAGTGGTTAGCTGGGGCCTTTGAAAGGGACAATACACATATTGGGTGCACCATTAGCCACCTTGGCAAAAAAATGATATTATCTAACCATATACACATAAGAAGGCTGATAGGAAGGTAAGGCAGGCACTGCAAAGGCTACCCCTTGTTCTCAGGGTTATAATACAAATGAGAAAATAGAGTCCAAGAAAGTATCAGTGCCCTAAGCAAGTGTTGATCTCATTTCCAGCTTAATTCCTACATAGAGGATTTGGTTTAAAACAACCAGAACTGGTTGATGAAAGAGCACATTAATTTCTACAACAATTATTCTTTCAGAATATTGACCAGGTCAATCATACTCTAAATGTATCAGGAAAACGCCATACTTAAAGAAATCTTCCCAATGCAAAATAAGCTAATAAAAATAAATAATAATAATAAAAATAGTCTAATACAAATAATCAAATAAAACGAGAAATACTACCTCCATTTGACCTGTGTGTGTGTGCATGTGTTGTTTTCTTAAAGTGGTAGGACTCTTCTCATTCTCCACTTACTTCTAAAGCTAAACTCTGATTGCTTTGAATTGTAAACGTCTATGCACCAGGTCCCCCAGCAAAGCCACAGCAGAGCTGAATCTCTCACCCTTGCCAGAGGTCTTCCCACTGAATTTGGATGTGAAGACAAGTTCTAAACAGTGATCCATGAATTCAGAAATAAAAGAACATCATTTCACTGGCAGCAAAGGAGGCTGTGCTGAAGAAATCCTTGTAGGCTGAACTCACCTTTAAACAGAAACAATTGCATAGTTTAAAATTAATAAACATAGGGAACAATATTCAATATCCTATGATAAACCATAATGGACAAGAATATTAAAAATAGAATGTATATAGGGGCTTCCCTGGTGGTGCAGTGGTTGAGAGTCCGCCTGCCGATGCAGGGGACACGGGTTCGTGCCCCAGTCCGAGAAGATCCCACATGCCGCGGAGCGGCTGGGCCCGTGAGCCATGGCCGCTGAGCCTGCGCGTCCGGAGCCTGTGCTCCGCAACGGGAGAGGCCACAAAAGTGAGAGGCCCGCGTACCGCAAAAAAACAAAAAACAAACAAAAAAAGTAGAATGTATATAAATATATATAACTGAATCACCTTGCTGTACCCCTGAAACTAACACAAAATTGTAAATCAACTATACTTCAATTAAAAAAAATAGAATGAAAAAAAAAAACCCTCAAGAGATTTCCAAACCCATCTCAAAACAAAACAAAACAAAACAAAACAAAAAAACAAAAAGTTAATAAAAAGAAAAATAAATAAGTTAAATGAAAGTGAATGGAAAAGAATTTTCACTGTCCATCAAATCTTGCATTTAGCCAATTGAAGATGTTCTTGTTAATAGGAAAAAAAGTGGAAGCTACTTGAAAACTGCAAATCACTATGTACACAGAAGACACTGCTATTGGAGGCTGTAGCGACATTAAGAAAGGCAAAAGTTAGAAATTTCCTGGAGTGAACAAAGAAAACATATTTTTATAAGTTAGTGTAAATTTAAATTCTCTTTTCCCTAAATTTCCAAATTATAAATAAATAACTACATAAATACATCCCATACCATATAATCCAAGTTACTTGCCTTTGTTTCTCACATTTCTGTTACCTTCAGAGTTTAGCAAGGAAAAGTTTTATTTTACAATAATTGCTTTTCCTTGACCTCATATTTTCCCTCCTTGAATAAGTTATAACTTACCTCCCAAACAAGAGCAAAGTCTGCAAGTATGTATTGTGAAAATACATTTATCTAAAACTAAGTGAATTTCCCCAATTTATGATCACACCCTTTCTTTTAACTTATTGGTAGCTGCTAAAAGTAGTATTTCATTCAAAGTGTAGACTGAGATTTGGAGGCTTCATCTGAGTCATATAGTTTTATTTTTATGAAAATAAAATATGATTTTATTTTTTACTAAAAATTGATATTCTGGCTCATGTAAATATTAACATACCACTAAGAAAAATTTAAAAATATTTTGTATTTACATGGTATTTTCTCTAAGTTAGAAGCATAATATTTAACAGTACAGATTCTTAAGAGGTACATTCTTCTTATAACACTGTATAAAATTCTAGGTTGTGTTTTGCTTTTCATGGTACATCATGTCTGAAAGAATTAGTTGCTTACAAAAAACTTTAAAAAAAAAATTCTTCTTTGGCTCTGAGATGAAGCTCTTTACTTGAAATATAACTTGCCCAAAGCATGTAAATAGAAACAGTGGCAGTTTTTGCCATGTGATTTGCCAAAGGGGTGTTAAGAAATTTCTCTGTTTTTTCTATATGTGTGATTTGAAAAGAAGTGCTAAATTGCTAAAGGAAATTAAAATGGAGGGAAAAAATGGAATTCTACACTTTGCAGTCTTTGAGCAATTTCTGAGCCCTACATACCCAGCTAAGCTGAAAACCCCATGTTGATAATGGAAAGACTTGCTGGGAACAGGGAAATGAGGGAAAAGAAACAATTCAATTAAAACTATTGAGTTTGCTATATTCAGCAGGAAGGAAAAGAAATGTTATTGTTTTCATTCAGGGGAGTGGCTGTGAATTTCTCTTTTATTCTCCTTGTATAATAATCATAATGGAAGAATATTCCAAAAATATAGAAAACCAGAAAGAAAAAAAAAAGCCTTTCCACAGGCCCAGGTCCCAAACAACAACCACTGCTATCATCTTGGTGTATTTCCTACCAGTTACAAAACACTTCTAATGAGATGGTTTCTTTCAAAAACAAAAACTGTTTTCTAAAGCTGTTTGACCGTTCTGAGGCGTGGATAGAGCTTTTTGGTCTCTAAGAGCAATTGGTATTCATTTATTTTGTTTTTCAAAATCCGGGAAGAATAACCCCTTTGATATGCAGTCAGAGCAACAGGTAAAAGAAGGAAAAGTTAGTTGGCCTGACTGAAGCCTGATAGACCTTTGTCAGCATTTAAATGCCCCCTGGGCAGTCTGCCTTCTAAAGTGGAGATTGCTCAACTCCACGATTGAATCCAGCTTCCTTCTTCCTAATCTTCACCGCAGAGCCTCACCTGAGATCACGAATTCATCTCATTTAGCTTTCCTAATTGGTTTTCTGATCTAAATAGACAGACCTAGCCTCTAATCCTCAAGAGAAAAGAAACCGCAGGACCTGGCTGAATTCATCACCCGAATCCCCATGATACAGTTTGCAGACGTGTGCCAGGTCCTCCCCAAACCCAGGTGACCCCAGAACTATGTCACTGAGTCATCCAAGTGGCAGGGCTCATCTCAGTGTTGATAACGGGGCACAGAGAGACAAATAGAAGGGAGAGTGTTGTGAGCTGGGATCACAGCCCTACAGGAATGGGAGAACATTAGAAAATAAAATTAACCTCTTAACATCTTTTTTTTTTTTTTTTTTTTCTGTACGCGGGCCTCTCACTGTTGTGACCTCTCCTGTTGCGGAGCACAGGCTCCGGACGCGCAGGCTCAGCGGCCATGGCTCACGGGCCCAGCCGCTCCGTAGCATGTGGGATCTTCCCGGAATAGGGCACGAACCCGTGTCCCCTGCATCGGCAGGCGGACTCTCAACCACTGCGCCACCAAGGAAGCCCTTAACATCTTTTTAAAAAGGAATTCAGAACATCATTACATCGGACATCATAGATCATTCCATCATGATAGCCTTAAGAGGATGGAGAATTGATATCTTTCACAAACGAGGTTTGGGGAGGTCTAACAACATTATACTGAATTCGCCAATGAATATCGCTCAGAGCTTATAGGGCTGGTTGAGCACAGATTGCCAGGTAGATTTTAGAACATAGGAGGGTTTTGTGAAACTAGGCTTTGGAATGGGGGCTTGCAAGAACTTGCAGTTTCCATTTGTATTAACAAATAGCCCAATCCAGCATTTACTGAGAGACTGAAAAAGACTAGAAGAAAAAAATGTCCTTCCGAAGTGCCAGCTTTCATAACAAAGTATTTGAAGGGCTGTCATTTGAAAGAAGGTTTACATTTATGGTATAAGACTTCCAACCAAAAGGGGAATATTCCAGTGAAAGAAATTGTAGTTCATCTTTGAGCACTCCACCATGGAGATTGGTCATTGCTTAGAGATCTTTCAGAAAGCATTCGCAAGTTGAGAGGTAGTTTAGAGGAGGAGACCCTGCCTTTACAAAGTTCCCTGAGCCCATATTATCAATATATTTTGTGGTGAAGTGTTCAGAACATCTACAGAGATATAATTATAATGCATGATGCTGATCCTCCACTAGAGAGAAAAAGGAAACGCCACACATTCATGCCATTGGGCAGTACACCCCAAACCTGACTCTGATGCCTTTTCCTAGGATACATAGAGTGATTTGCAATTTGGCTGTTGAAATCTTCCTTCCTCCTTGTGGAGAAACAAAGAGGCAAAGACCCTCCCTGGCCACCAGGAGGAAAGTAGATGTGAAGGCAGGTTCTGGAAAGACCCAGCCTGACCTCGTATTGCAACGGGTAGCAATTGTATCCAAGGAATTCAAGAGCTTTGTCACATTCTAGAATTAGAGATGCTTTTTCAAGAAGTTATCTGGTCTAAGAGCCCTTCTCCAAGGCTGCAAAACTGCACAGCTGTTCAGTGGTCCTTTCTAACTCTTCAACAGAGTTTTGTTGAGTGTCTGGGCTCCATAGATCTTCATCAGTTCATACAACTAGCAAAATGTATAGGACAGGGACTTCACTCCAGGCTCCGTGCTATCCCTGGGGATAGAATGGTGAGTAAGAAAGACTGGGCCTCATGAAAATTATAATCAAGTCAGAGAGAGGTACAGACATTCATCAGATAATCACCCAAATGAATATATCAGTAAGGATGGGTTAAAATTCTATTAGGAAAAACCACAGGATACCATGGACATATATTTGACAAACCTGACCAAATCTAGGATAGTCAAGGAAGACTTCTCAGAAGAAGTGATACACTGTCTGAAAGCTAAAGGGAGGGACTGGCAGAACTGGAGGTGGGCAGAGAAGAAAGATCAGTCTGTGGAAGGACCTGGAGCACAAAGGGATATACAGGATGCATGGTTGGGACTGGAAGGAAGACCTGGTGCTGAGCAAGGATGTTTAGGGGCAGCCGTGGCAGGCAAGGTTTCCAAGATCAGTGAGGGGCCACTTGAGCAAGAGAAGAAGCTGCTAAAGAGGTGATGGTGGGTTGGGCTGGGGAGTATGTAGTCATGATGAGAAGGGGCTGGACTGGAGAATTATTTAGGTTGTAAAATCGAGTCTTTGGTAACGAGTGTGGGAAGGTGGAGTATTAAGAATGACTCCCTCTTTTCTGCTTATGCAGTTGGATGCATGGTGTTGGTGTTCCCTGGGGTGGGAAGCTGACCAAATTTGGGGAAAGATCATAGGTCTGATTTGGGCGAGTTAGTTTGAGGTAGCTTTGAGACCTCCAAATTGAGATGAGAGTTCACTGCTGGATATTGGTGTGATTAGAATTCTTAGGCAAGACATGAATTAAATATTGCTGTCTTAAACTCTTCAAAGTAGCTCAAATGATTCAGTAAAGAGAACTTCAATGCAATCTCTTCCCCTAAAAAAACAACCAAATAGTGTGTAATAAGAGTTTGAAAGACACTGGGAAATCAGACCTCTTTCTACAATTACATTCATTCGTTTACTCATATATATTCATTCAAGTATCATAAATTAAATAGATATTGTAATCTAATTAATACTACGCAAAAGCTCCCTGAAACTTTGGGTGACTTATCTGAGTGTGTGTGTGTAATTCTATTCACTAAACATTCACTAAAACATGCACTCATGAAGCACCCTAAAACAAAGTATATTTAACATTCATATTTGAATAAATATTTGTGAAAGTCAGAAACCAATGTATTTAATTTAGCAGGAAGAATCAATTCCAGAGCTTCAGCTACATCTGCTTTAATCCTGTCTTTTAACTTAGAAGTGAAGACATAATTTAATTAAAGCTGGGTTGTTCTTTCTTTACGGGCTTTGTTTAAAAGTCCATTTTGTCTGATATGAGTGTTGTGACCCCCGCTTTCTTTTCATTTCCGTTTGCATGAAATATCTTTTTCCATCCCCTCACTTTCAATCTATGTGTGTCCTTTGCCCTAAAGTGGGTATCTTGTAGGCAGCATATTATAAGCTCTTGTTTTTTTATCCAATCTGCCACTCTGTGTCTTTTGATTGGAGCATTTAGTCCATTGACATTTAAGGTAATTATTGGTAGATATGTATTTATTGCCATTTTAAACTTTGTTTTCCTGTTGATTTTATATTTCTTCTTTGTCCCTTTTTCTTTTTCTTTTTTTAAACATCTTTATTGGAGTATAATTGCTTTACAATGGTGTGTTAGTTTCTGTTTTATAAAAAAAGAATCATGTATACATATACATATGTCCCCATATCTCTTACCTCTTGAGTCTCCCTCCCTCCCACCCTCCCTATCCCACCCCTCTAGGTGGTCACAAGCACAGAGCTGATCTCCCTGTGCTATGTGGCTACTTCCCACTAGCTATCTATTTTACCTTTGGTAGTATATATATGTCCATGCCACTCTCTCACTTTGTCCCAGCTTACCCTTCCCCCTCCCCATATCCTCAAGTCCATTCCCTAGTAGGTCTGTGTTTTTATTCCCATCTTACCCCCAGGTTCTTCATGACCATTTTTATTTTTTTAGATTCCATATATATGTGTTAGTATACAGTATTTGTTTTTGTTTTTCTCTTTCTGACTTACTTCACTCTGTATGACAGACTCTAGGTCCATCCACCTCACTACAAATAACTCAATTTCATTTCTTTTTATGGCTGAGTAATATTCCATTGTATATATCCTTTTTCTTTTTGTTTTTCCTTTTGTGTTTTATGACTTCCTTTTGTATTATACTTATGTTCTCTACTTCTTGGTTGTGAATCTATTGAATGTTTTTGATTTGTGGCTAATTGCTGGGTTGTTCTAAGCTGCCCTCCTCAAATGCAGCTTCAAAACAGCCCAGCTCAATATTCATTGGCTTAAAAAAAGAATTCCCATAAGCCTATATCATTCAGTATTAATTCGGGATTTTTATTTGAAAGTTGTCTTAATTTATTCAACCTATGACTTGTGTTGATCTGTAATCAAGCCTCACCTGCCACACCTCAGCCCTGAGAGGAAGGCTAGGTAGTAGTAGTGAGTTTGGTTTTCATTTTCGTTTCCAATGCTTTTAACTTTTCACTCTAGCAGCAGTACTGCTGCTTTCCTGAGTTACCCAAAGCATGTCTTCTTGGTCCTGATTTTCTTTCATCTTCTATCTGGTATAACGTTTACCTAGAGAGCCTCTCCCTTAAACCAGAGAGGCAATGTATTACAGGAAGAGAAGAACCAAGAGAGAAACTGGCTTAGGGATGACTGTAGTGTCGTCTTAAAGGCAGAGAAGGGCCTGGCTCTTAGGATTGTGTCTGATACAGCATAACTGAAGAGTGGACACCCTTCACCTGCTGCTAGTTTCTTTCACTTCCTTTGGCGTTCCCCCTCACGTTATATCACTGGACGTGACCACATCTGTGCATCCCCACCACCCACCCCCCTCATGATGGCCCTGCCAGTCACAGTTGAAGATTTTGACTGTGATGGCCTCATACTCATATGGCCTGCTGTTGAGTTGTTTTTAGTAACAGATTTTGTTTGCTACGTACCTCATTGCCAGTTAGATGTAGTGCCCTCTTTCATATCCAAACTAGAACACATTTGGGTATTCCTGAGACTTTATAGAGCATGTGTTGTTTGTTATACGAACCTAACCTACCTTGTTGTTTTCTCATATTAAGAAATGTAAATCTACTTTGCTTTAGTGGAACTATTTTGGCAATGTTTAAGAAATTTTGGTTCTGTTTAAGGAGTGAATTCAAGATTTCCATCACTTGATTTGGGCTTTGCTAATTTCATATCAGTAATAAAACCATTTTAATTTAAATTAAACACTTCTTTTTTTCTCTGAAAAACAACAACAAAAACAAAACAGCCCAGCTCAGCAAAGCACTTGTGCACCCATTTGTCTCACAAGCCCTGAATGTTTTCATGGGTAATGGGTTGACATATCACCCTTGACATGTGGCGTGTAGCCAGCATGCTTGACTCAGCCTCGCAGGCCTCCAGGCGGTAGAGGGTCACAGACTACCACAGCCCTGACTGCTAAGCCACACCGCAGGGTGATATTATTTGTGGAATTGGATTCCAGGGACCCAAAAGTGGAGTAAATATGAACATTGTTCAAAAGTTTGTAAACTTGTTCATGTACTATTTGCTCATGGGTACATATGCATGAGTTATAGTTGTGGTTTTTAATGTGGCCTTTGTGGAGGAAGGGTGGGGAAAACATGCAGAAAAGGTTAACCGGGCCTGGGCCCTATAAGGAAACCTCTCTTTGAGACTTAGAAGTATGTCTACATCTTAACACCAAACGCACTGATAAGTGAGCCAGTAGATAGACTATTATCTTGGCACGATGGCTCCAAATACCAGGTTTTGGGGTTTTTTTTTTTAGTATTTTTAATTCAATATGATGTATTTTAATTCAATAATTTATATATACATGGTTTTCAACCTTTAACCCAGGATAAATGTGACACAATTGTCACAGTTCTTTGGAGATATCCACATTTGGAGGGAAAAAATACCTTTACTACACAAACAAACATTCTTGCATCTAACTATTCATAACCTCTCCTCTGGCACGGCCTCCAGGCAGTCCAGGGCCTAGACACCAGTGGTCATCAGGGACAGGACTTGGTGTGAGGATCAGGGACAGAGTGAGGCTGAGCCTCAGAACTGAGAAGCTGGGAAAACTGGAAGGTTGATTTCTATTAAAAAAAAGACGATGGAACCATTCCTAGAAGAGAGGCCTGGAAAAGCCAGGCAGGACTTGGAGGGAGAGAGAGAGATGGGGGCTCCTCAGGCTGCAGGAACTTCAAGGAGAGAAACACCCCAAAAGAACTTTTTAAATTTTTGCTGTGAGAGTTGGAGGGCAGATTTCTCACTTTGTTACCTCTTCTAGAGAATTCAGGAAACATGTTTTATTTAAGACTCTGGGGATTGGTACTCATGTTGGAATACCAATCCCCAGAGTACCAACATGAGTACCAATATGAGTACCAACATTGGAGAGGGAAAAAAAGACCTCGAGTCTTTCAGGATGTACCTCCCATCCCCAGAGTTTAAGTACAATAATTCAAGAATGAGAATCACTAACAAATACCATATGATATCACTTATATGTGGAATCTAAAGTATGACACAAATGAACCTATCTATGAAACAGACACAGAATCACGGACATAGAGGACAGACTGGTGGTTGCCAAGGGGGAGGAGGTTAGGGGAGGAATGGGGGGAGAGGTTGGGATTAGTAGATGTAAGTTTTTATATATAGAATGGGTAAACAACAAGGTCCTTCTGTATAGCACAGAGAACTATTATATTCAATATCCTATGGTAAATTGAATCATGTTGCTGTATAGCAATAATTAATACAACATTGTAAATCAACTATACTTCAACTAAAAAAAAAACACTGAGAAAGAGATACCCAGAATGTCTCAGGCCATCTTAGATGACCCCAAAAAAAAAAAAAAAAGAATTAGAATCATTAAAGCCTTGATAGTGTACAGATAGCACTAGCTACTCAGGACCCTCAGTGGATGGATGACAGGGGTCCCACACCACCTTCTTCTCTTGCTCAAGAAGGCAAATCAAAGAGTACGTGACTGAGACAGGAATCTAGGAAAATCCCTGACTCTGCTCTCATTTATAATAATAGCATCTTATTTACAGAGGTTAGTATTTTAACCACATTGAGAAACATGTAAAACTGTGTAGCACCTTGGTTTAGAATTGGTTTTGGAGTCAGATTGACTGAGCCTGAATCTTGACTCCAGTCCTTCCTAGTCAGGTGACATTGGGTGGTTACCTAACCTCTAAAGTCTATATCTCCTCATCTCTGACAGGGCTGCTGGGCAGTTTTTAAAAGTTATGTGTATCCATTTCATATATAATAGCTTATATCTGCTAACCCCAGTCTCCCACTCCACCCCTCCCTCCAACCGCCTCCCCCTTGATAAACAACAAGGTCCTACTATATAGCACAGAGAACTATATTTAATATCCTGTGATAAACCATAATGGAAAAGAATATAAAAAGAACGTATATATGTGTATAACTGAGTCACTCTGCTGTATAGCAGAAATTAACACAACATTGTAAATCAACTATATTTCAATTAAAAAATCATTCCTGTAACGTCATGCTTTTTCACTGTCAAAGTATCTTTTAAATAATACAAAATGATGACATTAAACTTTTAAAAAAAAGAAAAAGAAAAAATAAATTAAAAAAAAAGCCATACAACCAAGAAAATCACTAAATAAATAAATATCACTGATTCTTAGTGCTATGTGTGTGGCAGTAAAAATTAATAAACGTTTGCTATATTTATTGTTGGCAATAAATTACTTGGGAAATATCTCACAGCTGATGATAATGAGCCAGGAAGCCCTAATATGTTGCTGTAGGCAGTGCTGTGTTTCTCTAATTTTTTTTATATCAGGACTTAATTTTATTATTTTACTCAGGATTTAAGTTTAATGTTATTATTTTATCATCAAGTGAAATTTATTAAACATCCACATCCCTTTATCCTGTGGTAAGCACTTTATAGTGTAAGCTGAGCAAATCATGTACTTCACCTTAGGAAACCACAGTACAAAATGGACAGCACAGACCAAGATTTATATACAGGACATATGTAATTTATGCAGCACTAAGGGAAAAATTTTCAGCAAAAGCAAAAAAGAAGAAAAAGAAAGAAGGGAGGGAGGGAGGAAGGAAAGGAAGGAAGGAAGGAGAAAGAAAGAAAGAAAGAAAGAAAGAAAGAAAGAGAAAGAAGAAAGAAAGAAAGAAAGAAAAAGAAAGAAAGAAAGGGAAAGAAAGAAAGAAAAAAAGAAAGAAAGAAAGAAAAAAGAAAGAAAGGAAGGAAGAAAGGAAGGAAGGAAGGAAGGAAGAAAAAAATCTGACAGTGAGATTTTCAATAGAAAAAATTTCAAATATTTTCTTGCTCTCGGCTGCTGGTTGTATGTGAGAGTTGCTGCGTGCCAGGCATGGTCCAGGCACCTGAGATACAGCAGTGAACAAAGCAGAGAAAGAGCTCAGCCTTCATGGAGTTTACATCCTTTGAAGTTGGGATATCATCACTTTATTTTTAAAAATAAATCAAAAATGACACCATGAAGGAAGGTGGATCTGGTACCCGCGATCACTTGGGCCCTTTTTCAAGGCTGGTCCTCTAGAGGTTGTTTATTTCTTCCTAGAACCGAGACTTTATGGAGGCAGCTGCCTCCAGGACACAGGAAAGCAAAGGCAATCCTTGTTCCCTAAAACATGTGGCCTTCCCTTAGGCGGGGCAGCTGAATTAAAAATGAATTGTATGTCTTTTCTATTGGAAATATAACTTCCTAATAAAACCTTCACTTAAACCAACTGCTGATCTCTAATATAAAATTTAAAGCAAGTTCAATCAAAATGAAAATTCCTATGTACCGTCACATGCTTTTTCACAAATCTTCAATGATTGTCATTCACCTCTTAATGTAACCCTGGTTTTCTGCCTAACTGGCATAAAGAAATATATTCACCTTGAGTTCCTTATCTAAAAAGCCTTACGTAACACATCGGTTGGGAGCCCTGATTCCCTTTACCAGTTGTCAGGGAATTGCTCCCCAGTGCCTAACCCTGGATATGCTACCAATCTGTCAAGTCACCATAAGTAGAAGCTGTGGAACCAAGGGCTATTATCTAAAGACACTATGCTTCCTAGAAAAAAATATACATATACAAACATTATAAATGTAGGAGAGAGAAAAAAAATAAAGATGATCCTAACAGCTATCGCCCAGGTGTTGTAACTCTGGAAAAAGTGAAGAAACGATACTGTAGCATAGGTAGTTTTAATGAGAATAAAATAAATAGGTCTTCTTCTGTGAACTAATCTTTCCCATGGCCTGAGCCAGTAGGTAGGAAAGCAGACATTTTACTGATGTATTTTAAAACACTGAGACAAAGAAAAGGTTACTAAAGAGAAAAAAATAAAAGCACAAACATAAATACCAAGCCTTCAGCATACCCCCAGAGGATGTTTAATTGTCAGATGAATAGTTCAGACCTTTTATGATTAATGTCGAATGTTTGATGCTTATAGAGGAACGAAGTAAGTTGAGGTGGAGCCTGAGCCTTGCATGGGTGTGAGACAGCCAGGGCCCAGGAGCAGGAGGGTTGGGGAGCTCAGAGCCAGAGCCTCTGGTCCACATGACCCTGAGTGGGTCCTCGAATCCCTGCAGGTTCTCACACCCTCTCCCAGGGGACCAGCTGGCTTCAACTGCTTCTGCCACCACCACCCCTAGTTTCTGAGTCATCACAAACTGTTTTAAACAGTAGGCAAAACAGATTTCCTTTACAGGACCTGTTCAGGGGCTGAGAACACCCAAGCTCAGTGCCCAACCTTTCAGGGGTCCACACCCAGCTCCAGCCGACAGCTCACCTCCTCCAAGAAGCTGCCTTTAACCAATCAGCTCTCACCCTGGTGCCTCTGTGTCATTTCAGCAACTTTGCATGCTCTTCACATTTTATTTCTTACCCTCTTCCCACTGGTGTCAGTGAATGCTGTGTTTTGGTGCCAGGATTATTGTATGGTCCAGTAGAAAAAGTGTGTGTTAAATAATACTGTTTCTGTATGTTCCAATATTTCATTACTGACCACTCACAATTTTGATAAGCAAAAAATAAGAAAAGAAAAGCATGGACACTGGCGTCAGAGGCTGTGAGTTTGAATCTCAGCTTTTTATCGTTCTAGCTGCGTGACCCTGGGTGAGTCACTTAATCTCACTGATCTGTAATATCTCAGTTGGAAGAAGATGGTGAATAATGCTAACCTCTTAGGAATTTTTGAAGATTCCTTGAAACGTCGGGTATGAAATGCCTGGCACAGAGGAGACACATTATAAAACCCACTTTTCTGCCCTTTCTTGGGAGAAGTATCAATCTTTTGAGGGAAGGGAAGTTATTTAATTTTCCAGTAATTTCAAACATTTAGCACAGTTCTTTGCACGTGGAATGTGTCCAATTACCACTAATTGAAGTAAATCTTTGAATTGATAAAAATTATGAGAATTAAGGGTAAAACATAAAGGAAAGGATGCTTGCCCGTGGTTCAAACACCAGACCTCGGCTCTGCACCTGGTTGAGTCAGCTTGTACCCTCTGGGTGAACCATCCTCAAAAGGGTGAAGTTGAACTAGAGCAGAAGTTGCAAACTGGTGGCCCTTGGACTATATCTGGCCTCTAGGCATGTTTTGTTGGCCCACAAAATATGTTTTTCTGAAACTTATTTGCTAATGTTAACTGTTTATAAAATTTCTCCTAAAAAATCCAGATTGCTGAAATCTTATGGAAAGATCTGGCAACCTGGGTCCCTGTTGCCACATGTCAGCAGTGTGATGGAGCTGAGGCCGGCTCCCTTGTCGATGGGACACATGCTGTCCAGCTCACCCTGTCACCTCCTGGCTCACCACTCCTGTGTGTGCTGCCCACTCATTCCTGGCATTTGATTCTAGAAGCACTAGACTAGACAAACTCTAGAATTGCTGGTTGTTCCAATTTTGGGAGCTGGAGAACCAAAGTTGTGGAGGGTATAACTGCTGGAAGGGCCAGCAGTGGTTTATAGGAAAACCTATAAACCAGCCGTGGTTTATAGTGCTATAGGTTTATAGCAGTGGTTTATAGTGGTTTACTGGGTTTATACACTGGGCCCCTTGAAGGGCCCCAAAGCCGTCAGCCATCCTCCTCCCATCTGTCACTGCCACACAGTGACAGACTGAACTCAGAGATTTGTAAAATGGGGAAACCAGACAAAGAAGAACTGTTTCCAGCATATTTAGTAAAATAGCTGAAACTTCATTGCTTTCAGAAAATATTAAGGAGGAGGCTATAGCTTCCCTTCCAGAAGCATCTCCAAATGATTCCTTTGGAACAGAGCTAAGTGATGAGTGAGAAGGTAAAGGGGAACATGGCTTTAATGGGGCAGTGGTAGGCCCTCTGTTCTGCCTGTCACCCAGGGGGTTCATTCTGCAGGCTCTCTAAGGCCTCTTCACCGCAAAACAGGGTCTCACCAGAAAGGGTGAGTATGCAGCTAGGATTTGGAGATGACACATTGGCCTCAGTGCCACAGTGTCCCAAAGCCACCTCTGTGAACAGTGAGAGCAGCCCGTACAAGGTCTCAGGAAAGGAGCCCCTGAACCCTGAATAGACACATCAAGGCGGCACCTGGGAACCCACCGCCTGTCCTGCCACCTAACCCTCTCTCAAGGACTAGCTCTGCTTGGTTTTCCAGGAGGTCCAGTGGAGTCCTCAAGACACAGCATCCAAGCTCCTCTACAGATGACCACGCCAACAACAAAGTAAAAGAACTGGCGTACCTGTGGCTAAAGAAAAGGGAGAGAGAGAGAGAGAGAGAGAAAAAAAAAAAACAGATGGAGGAAAGAAGTGATATTCTGTGGTAGTTAAATCATTATCTTATTTGAATTCTTTTGGAAATAAAATAAATATAAAAAGACAAGTACTTTTCTCACCTAATTTGCTTGTGGAGCTGATAATTAAGTGTTGTTGGTTGCATCACCAGAATGAATTCGTGATACTTGCTGTAGTGTTTCTGCATATTTAAAGACAAAAATGTTCTTTCTGGTGCTCAGTAAAAATATCATTTTTATGAACATTCTCCCCCAGGCAGTTCTGTAGCTTCCATTCCGTGTTTATGGAGCTGTAAGACGCCTTGGCTGAGACATGGCAAAGACTCACTTGACACCGAAATGCTCCTGTCAGCCTGCCCACTCCTCAACTCTGAGAAACAGGCCTGGACTCAGAGTTCTAGAGAAATTCCAAATGTTCTTGGTGAAACCTCCTCCCCATGCCTCTGTATGTTTCTTGATAATTTCATACCCACTCCCTGCTTCCAGTGCAATATATGGTAGGGAGGAAAAATGACATGATGGTTAAAAACTCCAGGGCCATTTGCATGAACTTGGGCAAGTAATTAAACACTTTGAGCCTCAGTTCCCAAATCCTCAAATGGAAACAATAATAGTAAGTCACAGGGATTATTGCGAAGATAAAATGAGCCACTGCATGAAAGTATTTAGTACACAGTAGGTGCTCCATGCAGGGTAGATATCATCAACTTTATCACCATCAGCAGCAGCATCGCTGGCTATTCTAGATGACCCCAAAGTAGGTTGCATGTCAGAGTAACCCGAGGAAATTCTTAAAAATACGTATTCACAGATCCCACACTCAAAACCACATTAGAATTTCTGAGAACTTCCAATGCTTTCCTTTAAGTTCCCAAGGTGAATAAATGCTCAGCCAGGCCTGGGAGCCATTGGTTCAGACCTGCCTCCACAGAGCCTCAGAGACTGGTTGTGGGGCTAGTGACGGCTCTAGGAGGACTCAAGGTCAACGATAGAACAAGGACCCAACTGCTCCTTTGAAACTCACTCCATTTAGTCCTCAGGAAAGGGCATCATCAGAACTGTCAGTTGGGATAAGCTCTTCTCTCAGCTTTCTTTTTAATCTTATTTATTTTTGCCAGACACTCATTGCTAGCATACCGGTGTATTCCAAAGAGATTGAATTTGCTGCTTCTTTGAGCAGTTGTCACAGTAGAGACACCAGCATAAATATAGATAAAAATTTTTTAAATACTTTCTTTTTATTGGAGTGGGGTGGAGGACACTCAATTTCAGCTGTTCCAACTAACATCTCCAATCTGTTTAACTCTATAAGGCTAGTTACTAAATATTCTTTGTGTGATACCTTCAGCTGAAATGATCAGCAAAACACATTCCTCCCGTGAGAAATGGCTTTCTTCTGCCAGTTAGGACAAAGGTAGGTGAAGAAGCAGAAAAGTCCTCCATTGTAGTTGACAGTGCCAAACTAAGAACTGTTTTGGCTGTGGAACGGTCTTTACTCAACCTTTCTTATTTTTGCGGCTACTCAGGTAATGGACCCACAGGAAAACAGTGTGGTTGACTGGTATGGCCAGATCTTGACAAATCTTCAGAATATGCTTTTACTGAATTTACCCATAAACGTCACAACAGTGATGGGTCCCTCTCTGGTAGCACACTGCAGGCTGGAGCAGAGAAAAGGCATCTCAGCACACATTTATGCCTCACAACTGTTACATCACCACTGTCTCCTCCATTTAAGAAACATCTTGGTCAATAATGACCAGTAACATTTTTAGAGGGATAAACATAAATTTGGTCTAGTTTATAAAATCAGGGTTATTTGCAAATTTTATCACTTTATTAGCGTTGACAACATAGCTCCCAACTGATTTGGGGATTAGGAGTCTTGCTGTAAAACAGTGCTTCTTAACTGGGGGTGATTTTGACCCCCAGAATATGTCTGGAGACATTTTTGTTGAAACAACTGGGAATGCTGCTTATGGGCATCTAGTGGACAGAATCCAGGGGTGCTGTTAAAAATCCTACAATTGGGCTTCCCTGGTAGCACGGTGGTTGAGAATCCACCTGCCAGTGCAGGGGACACAGGTTCGATCCCTGGTCCAGGAAGATCCCACATGCCACCGAGCAACTATGCCTGTGCACTGCAACTACTGAGCCTGTGCTCTAGAGCCTGTGAGCCACAACTACTGAAGCCTGTGCATCTAGAGCCTGTGCTCCGCAACAAGAGAATCCACCTCAATGAGAAGCCCTGACACCGAAACGAAGAGTAGCCCCCGCTCACCGCAACTAGAGAAAGCCCAAGAGCAGCAACAAAGACCCAACGCAGCCTAAAATAAAAAAATTTATTTAAAAGAAAAAAAAAAGAACTAGTTACTCTTACAAAAAAAAAAAAAATCTTACAATACACAGGACAGGGCCACAGTCAAAGCATTATCTTGCCCAAAATGGTGATAGTGCTGAGCTTGAGAAACCTGGCTGTAGAAGAATCTGCTGGGCCCAGCTCCTGCCCACCTCACTAAACCCTTCAGCCCTTCTCTCCATGGCAGCTGGCCTCTTTTGCGTACCATCAGGACACGGGGATCACCTATATTGGTTTTCATTGTTGGCTTGTTGGGCAGCCTCTAGAGCAAGAGATATCTGCTTGCAGAAATCTCTTCTCCCCCCACCCCTGCCATGGGTAGCTGGGATAAGTGTGTATTTCATGCTGACCTGAAGGATTACAATGGCACAACTAGTTTGAGGGTGGCTGAGACCCAATTCTATAATAACTAGCTTGAGTGCTTAACAAAATCAAAGAGATGAATAGATATCATCTATGCTGCCCCTCTGTGTTTAGGAAGGTGAAATAATCAGAAATAAATGGAGAAAGTTGTTAAACAGGTGGCTTAACTACAAAAGGAAGTTAAAACCAAATTGTACGGTTAACCTACTGCTTTGTTGTAGCCATTGCTTCTGCTGCTGCTGTTGTAATTGACACCTACCCTAAATTACGGCACCCTTGGCAAATACATTCTTCATACTCTTGGCTCCAATAAGGTTTTTCGATATATATTTTTGACTATAGAAAAGAATATCTGAAAACTAGGAGCAATGATAACATGGATAATATATTATATCCTGGAAAAAAATGTGGATCCAGTTCTGGAAGCCATGTTTTTGTTTTTTGAGACATCATTCTCCCCAAATGGTCCATGTTTCTTTTTGTGACTCTGAGAAAGGATAGTCATTAGCCAATGGGCACCTGCTCTGAATCAGCAGCAAAAATGGACACAAAAGAATCATTTGGAATTCCCATCAAGGAAAACCTGTGGGGTAGTTGTGAATTTTGTTCAGTTGAAAAATTTAAAAGGAAAAATTTTATGGGCTTTGAATGCCCATCCTTCTGGGTTGCAGAGAAATCGATTCTTAGTGTTTACTAGTGTTCACCCTCCCACCCACACCCACCCTCCCCACCACCACCTGTGGAGGAGGCAGCCTGCAGCATTAGTCCCTTGTACTGGTTTCTACAACATGCTCATCATCTGGGCAGTCCCTATGGAACTGCTATGGTAACAGCTCCAGAGGGTGCCATTCACCCTGGACCAGACTATAAACAGTTCCCTTGGAAATGTTCAGAAGAGACATGGCACCTCAGTGCTGCTTGGCAAAGCTGTGGCATGGGAACTTCTGCCAATTTTGGAAGCTACTGAGATCATGGTCGAGCTGGCCATTTCCCTCTGAAATCCTTCCCTCTCCCTGGAGCACTGGGCTCCACATCATCTCCTTCCCAGTTTGGGGGAAGCTCAGCAGAGCTTGCAAGACCTCTCCTTCATAGCTCCTTGCCTTTCCTCTCATAAAACTCACCCACACACCTACCCACCCCTTGTTCTAATCACCTTCAGCGGATCACCAGAAACCTGAATTTAGCCTTTCCTTGGTGGGAGGAAGGGAGAGCGGGTTGGGTAGAAAAATGGGGTGTTAAAATAAGTCTGTTTTTTTGTCCTGTTTTCTAATTCATCCTGACCTACCTGGGGCTGAGCCAGTCTCAGAGTTTTTTCAAGGAGATTTCTAAGATAACTTGGCAAATGAGAAGAGGAGGGAGCATCCAGAGCATTATACCTCATGAACAGGAGCCAGATTGTCACCCCTTCAGCATGAGAAAGAGAAAGTAACTGAAGAGTGAAAGGTATGAAGGGGAAAGCAGCAAAGACAAATTGTAAGTGCATCTGGGCAGAGTATAGGCTAGGTGACAAGTCTGTCCATGCAGAATATATGCCAGACAACCAACTCTGTCTCTCAGGTTTCCTTCCTTCATTGTCTCTCGGGCAGTGCTTGCATTCACCCTCTTGTTCTCATCACGCCTCTTTCCTCCTGGCACCACCTAATCCAGTGGGGCCCTGTCTCTGGCAGTGTCCAGCCCTGTTGGGTCCATCTATTGATGTCAGAGTTGATTCTCAGAGAATGATGTTTCCAAGCTATAAGTATGGAGAAAAATCTTTATAATCAGGAAGAGAATGGAGACTCCAAATGTCTCCAGAATAAGGATTTCCCATGAGAAGAAGCACTCTGGCCCCACCTCGACATTTCCCCTTCGAGTAGCAGCCTTTATAATTCATTTCTTTGCTCAGACATATTGCTCTGCTGTTTAACGGATGCTCACCACTGTGAAGGCTGTTCATTGTTCCCTTTGTGCCCTCATGGTAGTGGTAAGCACATTGCCTTGCACCTGTGAGGTGTTCTGCAATGTCCTGTGCAGTGAAAATAAAAGCAGGAAGCAGCCATGAAGATGAAAAAACTAACAAAAAATTATGGGGACCAAAGCCACTGTTAACCATTTTTCATTAATCTTATATAGCAACAGCCCTACTCCTGAAAGGTGTCTCACCTTGGAAGGAGACAATGTTGTGTGTGTGTGTATGTGTGTGTGTTTTGAAGAAGGAACTAAGGAACTAGAGGCCGCTGCAGCTGGCTGGTTGTTCAGCCACCCTCCCACCAGGGTGCTGGGAGCCTGAGATTCCCTGATGAGTGTGGCTTTAACTGCTTCCATGAGCCCCGTTAGCTGCATCGGGAGAGCGTCTGAGCCTAGGCAGCCCGCGATCCTGGAGTGCTTCCCTTTCATGTGCCCCACTGCTTATCTGCTCTGACAACAATATGGTGAGACTTCCCTCCCTCTGGCTTGGGGCCACAGTGGCCATCAGAGCACACACCGTGTACTAGGAGTGGGCAGAATAGCAAGAAAAGGTCAGAATGAATACTTACTTCTCTTGAAAGAATTATACTTTAGCTCAATTGCTTGTCCACAGAACAGAGGACATCTCTGAAAGGGATTTGTCAAGCCAGCAAGTGCTACTGAGGGTCCTGAGGGTGGGATGTTGAACTTCTAACCACGACTAGAGTCGATCACAAGTGACCCTCCTTTATAATGACTAACAACCCTAATGAAAGGAGGTCTTAAGGGGAAAGGGCCATCTCATCTCTGAGGGCTGATAAAGGAGAAAGGGAAAGTGGTAGGTGGTGTATAATATCTGGATCTGCTTATCTTGAGGGAGAAGGAAAGCAGGAA
>NW_006784340.1:290735-291174 GCF_000442215.2 Lipotes vexillifer
GCAGGAATGAATGGGCACCAGAGTGCCACATGATGCCAACTCTCCAGAGGTCTTCCAGGGCAGGGGCCCGTGTCCAGGCCTTATTTGACAAGACGCCATAAATGCCAATTCTCCTTTGCCACCTTAGAATTTGTATCTTTCATTCTAAGAGGTTTCCTCATTGCAAATGGGAGGAAAAGAAAATGAATAAGTAAAAACGTTTAAATTTTAAAAATTAAAAAATAAAATGCGAGTTTGCAATGTCACTGATGAATGAGACATGGCTTCATGGTGGTTGATGTGATGTGTCCATTCACTTTTGATGTGGGATAAACCACCCTAAAACTTAGTGGCTTAAGACACACTAATTTAACCCACAATTTTGTGGGTCAGCACTTTGGCCAGGCTCAGCTGCAAAGGTCTGGTGGACGCTGGGCTGTGAAGTCCGTGGTCAGCTGCT
>NW_006784340.1:291184-298914 GCF_000442215.2 Lipotes vexillifer
AGGAATAGCTCACCTCTGCTCCACGAGGGCTCTCATCCTCCAACATGCTGGCCTAGGTCCCTTATTCACGGTCACTGACCCGAGGTCGCTGACCCGATGGCAGGCAGGATTCCAGACACAAAGCTGAACTGCTCAGAGCTTCTGAAGGCCCAGCTCCCAGCTGACACTCCATGGTCTCTGTCTTATTCTACTAGTCAGAGCAGGTCCCAATGTTAAAGCCATTATAAGGAGTCAGGAAGATACGCCACCTCTTGAAAGGAGATGTTGCAAAGTCACACTGCAAAGTGGTGTGACTTCAGAGAGGTGTCAAGAACGGTTAACTCTTTCAAACGGTCTACGCAGTGAGACTATTCATCACTTGGCCCTGGTCTGTGTCACAGATTTGCAGGGACCCACAGAGGCAACAAGGGGCTGATTTGAAAGGAGAGCCCTGGCCTAAGAATCAGGAGGGCTGGATTCTTATCCTGACTTCCATCATCAGACTGTGAGACCCAGAGACTTTGCTCTCATCTTCTCTGTAAGATGAAGGAGGTGGCCTCAGTCATCTCTAAGGCCCTTTCTGTGACAAACGTCCTGCGATTCCCCAATAGCAGCATTCCCATCAGTGGCTCAACAAGTAAGCATAAGATATGTTTTTGTATTAAAAAATGGATATTGTTATGTTTTCCATTATCTTCTGCTCTGGTCATCACCCACAGCTAGCTTGTTCCTTTTCTTTTTTTTTTCATTTTGCTTTTCAATTTTAATTTATTTATTTTAAAAAAGTTTATTTTATATTAAACTACAGTTGATTTACAATGTTGTGTTAGTTTCAGGTGTACAGCAAAGTGATTCAGTTATACATATACATGTATCTATTCTTTTTCAAATTTTTTTCCCATCTAGGTTATTACAGAATATTGAGCAGAATTCCCTGTGCTATACAGGTTATCTATTTTAAATATAGTAGTGTGTATATGTCAATCCCAAACTCCCAATTTATCCCTCCCCCCAACCTTTCCCCTTTGGTAACCATAAGTTTGTTTTCTATGTCTATGAGTCTGTTTCTGTTTTGTAAGTAAGTTCATTAGTATCATTTTTTTTAGATTTCACATGTAAGTGATATCATATGATATTTGTCTTTCTTTGTCTGACTTACTTCACTTAGTATGATAATCTCTAGGTCCGTCCATGTTGCTGTAAATGGCATTATTTCATTCTTTTTTATGGCTGAGTAATATTCCATTGTATATATGTACCACATCTTCTTTATCCATTCATCTGTCGATGGTTGTTCCTTTTCTATTCTACTGTCTAAGGTATCTTTTGGGAAATTTGGATCCATTGGGAAGCAAAGAGTATATTAATTAGTTTCTTCTTGAATTTAATTACCTGTTTCATAAATAATATATGAAAACAGTGTCACAAATAGAAAAACAGTAAAAAATCCTATTGCTCAAAGAATACAGACATAATTACACATGTTCTATAAATATTCATATATAACATACATGGTGTTTAAAATTAATGGTCATCGTCTTTGAAGTATATATCTTTATTTTAGGGAACACACATACAGAATACAGCACACAAGTATACATCTCAATGAATTTTCAAGATGTAAACGTACCCATGTAACGATCATCCAGGTCAAACAAAACATTACCAAAACCCAAAAGCCCTCCTCATTTCCTCTCTCAATTATTACCCAACTCCCCAAAGTTAGCTAGTTTCCTGACTCCTTTTACTATGGATCAAGTTTCTCTCCTAGGAGAGAAATTGTTGTCAGAAGTTTTATGTTCAGCTATAGTGCCTATTGTTAAACTGTTTTCCAAATCAATTTTACCAAATTACATACCAACTGCAACAAATCAGAGTTCCCATTGATCTACATCTTTGCCAGTACTTGGTGATGTCAGCCTTTTTAAATTTTAGCAAATCTAGTGAGTGTGTACCTGTATGTCATGGTGGTTTTGTGAATGCCATTTTCATGAAGTTTCTTCTGTTTTTTTTTACACATTTAGATCATGCCCTGAAGTTCCATCTAGTCTTCTGAGTTCTCTGATTCTTCCTTTTCTAGTATGGAATTTTTAAGAAACATGCAAAAGCAAAATATGCTATATACATGGAATGGAATAGTACTCAGCTCTTAAAAAGAAGGAAATTATGACCTGTTATACCATGCATGAAATTTGAGGACATTATGCTAAGTGAAATAAGCCAGTCACAAAAAAACAAATACTGTATTATTCCACTTATATAAGGTACTTAAAGTAGCCAAAGTCATGGAGACAAAGAGCAGAATGATGGCTTTCAGGGACCAGGGGAAGGTGGGGGGTGGAGGGACAGGGGAAGTTATTGTTTAACAGGTACAGAGTTTCAGTTTTGCAAGACGAAAAGAGTTCTGGAGATGGATGGTGGTGATGGCTGCACAACAATTTAAATGTACTGAATACCACTAAACTGCGCACTTTAAAATGGTTAAGATGGTAAAATTTTATGTTATGTGGATTTTACTAGAATTAAAAAAAAAAAAACAGGCAGAAATAAACCAGCCATCAGTGCAAAACTTTGTATAAAATATGGTATCTCGGGCTTCCCTGGTGGTGCAGTGGTTGAGAATCTGCCTGCCAATGCAGGGGACACGGGTTCGAGCCCTGGTCTGGGAAGATCCCACATGCTGAGGAGCGACTGGGCCCGTGAGCCACAACTACTGAGTCTGTGCGTCTGGAGCCTGTGCTCCGCAACAAGAGAGGCCGCGACAGTGAGAGGCCCGCACACCATGATGAAGAGTGGCCCCCGCTCACCGCAACTAGAGAAAGCCCTCACACAGAAACGAAGACCCAACACATCCAAAAATAAATAAATGGGTAAATTTATTTAAAAAAATATATATATGGTATCTCCTCCTGTCTCAACCTTCAGAGTTCTTTCAGGAGGTGCCAGGTAGGCTCTGGAGAGAAAGGAGAATATAAAGAGCAGAATGTTTCCAAGCAGGATATGTTCCTTTGCTAAGCATCAGAGAAGTTACCTACCCACTCCACCCACAAAAAAATAGAATCACTGGGTATACAGAAGTTGCAAGGAAGCAGATTTCAAGTCAGTGTAAGAAAGTATCTTTTTTTTTTGGCTGCATTGGGTCTTTGTGGCTGCACACGGGCTTTCTCTAATTGTGGTCAGCAGAGGCTACTCTTCATTGTGGTGCACAGGCTTCTCATTGTGGTGGCTTCTCTTGTTGTGGAGCATGGACTCTAGGCGTGCAGGCTTCAGTAGTTGCAACACAAGCTCAGTAGTTGTGGCTTGTGGGCCCTAGCACGCAGGCTCATTAGTTATGGCGCATGGGCTTAGTTGTTCTGTGACATGGAGGATCTTCCTGGACCAGGGCTCGAGCCCGTGTCCCCCTCATTGGCAGGAGGATTCTTAACCACTACGCCACCAGGGAATTCCCAAAAGTATCTTTACATGAACTGAATAATAGCAAAATGGCCTTCTGGACACTGACCGTTTTGATTTTTGTTTTTTTTTTGAAGGATGCTTCAGAGATAGGAAAACTGAACTTCCTTTTGAATCTATAATTCTAGTAGGTTTTTCCTGACAGTTGAATCTTGAACTGAATATGGACATTGATTATCCCTGGACTATTCAAAGTGCCTTTTTGAAAGTGTTTCCCCTTCCATAGGAAGGTCTGGGAGCTAGGTGGTCCTTTCAGATCATTTACAGCCATGACCCAGCAAACAAAAATATCCTTGAGATGACATATGCCATTGTTAAGAATAAACTGATGGAAACAGACCAACTTCATGGATGCCTGCTAGCCTGCTTGTTTTCTTAGAGACTTGCTGCTATAGACTGAATGTTTGGTACCCCAAAATTCCCATGTTGAAACCTAATCCTTAATGTGATGGTATTTGGAGTCAGTGTCATTGGGAGGGAACTGGGTGGCTAGGATGGAACTCTCAGTGAACAGGGTTAGTGCCCTTATAACAGAGACCCCGGAGAGCTCTCTCACTCCTTCTCTATGTAAGGACACAGCAAGAAGACAGTTGTCTACAAACCAGGAAACAGGACCTCCTCACACACAGAATCTTCCAGCATCTTGATCTTAGACTCCCCATCTAACAACTGTGAGAAATGAATGTTGTTTAAGCTACCCAATCTCTGGTATTTTTGTTATAGCAGCATGAATGGACTAAGATACTTGGCTCCCTAACTTCATCTATATTCTATAACCAAGCCCTTAGTCTCTGGTATCTTCCATTTGGACTCCTACTGACCACCCCCCAAAAACTCCTCAGTCCGAATTAGATGCCAGCCTATCTTTTCTCTGGGACCCCCGGCACAATCCCAAGCCAGCCTTGTAATACCCTATGCAGTGCCAAGTGAGAAGAATATTCCTTACTCAAGCCATTTCCTGTCTGAAATGGAAATCTGTTAAATGACTGGCATAAATATCGTGATCACTTTTTAAGTAGATATGAATCAGCTTGGTATAAAGGACTCTTCTGTGGTTATTTTTACTTCTATTAGAGTCTTGTCAGGAAACATTATTTTAATAGGCACTAAGTCCAAGCTTATTTTTAACCTGTTTAGGTCTTCAATATTCTTCAACCTGAAATATTCAAGGCAATTTGTACAGTCAGGTCTAGATGCAAAGTGCAGTTGGAAACATTTTGTTTAGTCTGGAGGAAAGTTTATGTCAAAAAATCCTATCAACTAATTTAAAATAGATGATTTCTAAGATCCATTTTAGTTTTAGAATGCTGTGATTGTTATTAAGTAATAACAATGGAAATCATTCATTGACTGCTTTATCTTACAAGGAAAAGAGGTGCAATTACTTCCCCCCATCGTACACATAAGGAAACGAAGTCGTAGTATGGATGAATAAACTGCTGCGGATATTTCCAGTGCTGGGAATCTAATTCTGGCTACAATGCACACATGTTCTTAACCATTGCTCTCTGTAAAGGGTGCTGGCTTATCATCCTCATTTACCCAGCCAGACTGAAAGGAAAAAGCATCAGGAATGAGAAGGGATATAAGTTGAATAGAAAAACCCACCATCAGTAAGACTTAACAAGCAGTAAAAATGCTACTGTAATGGAGCTATCACATATTTGCTGCAATATTTAAAGAGATATTACATACTTCTCTCTAATTACAATCAATCAGGTGAACTTGCCCAATTCAGAGCCTACAGGAACAGTAGAAGAATTTTCCATCCTGAAACTTTGCATCTAGTGTGGTCTCAAAGAGTCTAACCTGTTTACCCACTGAAAGTGTTACTCAAATATAACTTCTAAAGGAAGAGACTAAGGTACTTCATCACTGTTTTGCCTGGCATGTAGAAGACTAAAAATATTTACTGACTGCCCAGTTGGTTGAATTTGAGCATGTTCCGCTGTACTTTGGTGGGCAGATGAGGTGGGCTAGCTATGATTTTATTGAGATGTGGGCTTGATACATCTCCTTAGATATGAGATAACTGAATTAGTGAGGAGTGATGGTAAAAGCTATTGGGATAAGACCCCCAAACAGATGAGAGGAAGCCGTGGTTATAACCCTTGGCCCCAGGAGGAGAGGGGCAGGGTCCTTGAGTTTAATATAATAGTCTTGACTGAGCTTTGGGGAAAGGAATAGTTTACATGCAGAACAGTCCCTTCAACTAAATTGGGTTCTGGATGAGCCTTGGGGGAATTTGGGGGCAGGTTTCTAAGAAGAAAGGGACTTCACAGCCTTTTTAACTCACTGGTGAAAAAGCGCACTAGTGAGTCTTCAGGAAACTGGAAGAACCAAGCCATTTGTTTCTGGCTTCATTTCAGAACTTAGCCTGGAAGAGAGGAGACCTTTCATCCCATGACTCATGGGAGATGTTGATGAGCCACAAGCCAATGACTGTCAGTCAAAATGGATGAACGAGGTGGAGGACAAAGAAGAAATTTTAAGGACCATTAGAATGGATGATATCATGGAAACCAAGGCCTAAGCAGATTGTAAGGAACAACAGACAGTAGGAGAGGTGGCTCCTTGAGTGTAAGAGGTCTGCAGTGTACTGGCCAGGACAAGTTGGGTCAACTTCAGTACTGCCACCAAATGACTCCATCCCTGGGGCCTGGCAAGAAGAGCACTGGTCAGAGCTGTCTCCTACAACCAGACCTCCTGAGACCAGGCTGGATGTTAGGAAGCTCTCTACGTGTCTTCTGGTGCTTTCAAGAAGCCACACTCCCCATCTTTACTGGTAAAGCATCTAGATAAGTCTGCCATATGGGGACACATGGCATTATCAGAGAACAACAGAAAACAAGGATACTCATAAATGTTCTCTTTACAAACCTCCTGTATTCAAGTTACTACAGGTGGTAAGTCTGACAATAGAAATGAACATTTACCTATATTAACACCAACTTTGTTATTTCCTCAAGGGACTCAGAGAAGAAATTTGTCCTATATCTCAGTACCAAGAACAGTTTTGCTTCTTCTAAGCAGTTCTTTTGCTTTTATGGTATTTGTGCTGTGAATCATGGGACAAATCTTGTTCTCTGTTACTAATCAGAGCAGATCTAAATTTATGACCATACATCTGTATAGAATACAATTCTTACACAATGCATTTTGGATTCTAACTTTTAAAATCTTACTTTAACTTTTCTCTAGTATTTCAATTTACCTACTCTAATTTTCCCTAAATTCAACTGGGAAATCACTTTTGCTTCATTGTTGTTGTTGTTGTCAAGTGTAAACAGACTCAATGCAATCCTTAT
This sequence comes from Lipotes vexillifer, assembly GCF_000442215.2. Lineage (NCBI taxonomy): Eukaryota > Metazoa > Chordata > Mammalia > Artiodactyla > Lipotidae > Lipotes > Lipotes vexillifer. The sequence goes on from NW_006784340.1 coordinate 297,925, forward strand.
CAAATTCAATGGAATTTTTCACAGAACTAGAACAGAAAATTTTACAGTTTGTATGGAAACACAAAAGACCCCGAATAGCCAAAGCAATCTTGAGAAAGAAAAAAGGAGCTGGAGGAATCAGCCTCCCTGACTTCAGACTATACTACAAAGCTACAGCCATCAAAACAGTATTATACTAGCACAAAAACAGAAATATAGACAAATGGAACAGGATAGAAAGCCCAGAGATAAACTTATGCACCTATGGTCACCTAATCTATGACAAAGGAGGCAAGAATATACAATGGAGAAAACACAGCCTCTTCAATAAGTGGTGCTGGGAAAACTGTACAGCTACATGTAAAAGAATGAAATTAGAACACTCCCTAACACTATATACAAAAATAAACTCAAAATGGATTAAATGTAATCTGAATGTAAGACCAGACACTATAAAACTCTTAGAGGAAATGTAGGAAAAGTACTCTTTGACATAAATTGCAGCAAGATCCTTTTTGACCCACCTCCTAGAGTAATGAAAATAAAAACAAATATAAACAAATGGGACCTAATTAAACTTAAAATCTTTTGCACAGCAAAACCATAAACAAGATGAAAAGAAACCCCAGAATGGGAGAAAATATTTGCAAACGAAGCAACTGACAAAGGATTAATCTTCAAAATATACAAACAGCTCATGAAGCTCAATATCAAAAAACACACAACCTTGGACTTCCCTGGTGGCACAGTGGTTAAGAATCCACCTGCCAATGCAGGGGGCACAGGTTTGAGCCTTGGTCTGGGAAGATCCCACATGCCGTGGAGCAAGAAAGCCCATGTACCACAACTACTGAGTCTGCACTCTAGAGCCCGCGAGCCACAACTACTGAGCCCATGCACCACAACTACTGAAGCCCACGTGCCTAGAGCCCATGCTCCACAACAAGAGAAGCCACTGCAATGAGAAGCCTGCACACCACAACAAAGAGTAACCTCCGGGCTTCCCTGGTG
>NW_006784340.1:299025-332269 GCF_000442215.2 Lipotes vexillifer
CCACAAAAAAAAAAAAAAAAAAAAAAAAAAAGAGTAACCTCCACTCACCGCAACTAGAGAAAGCCCACACACAGCAATGAAGACCCAGAGCAGTCAAAAATAAATAAATAAAATAAACAAATTTATTTAAAAAACCCAAAACACACACAACCCAATCAAAAAAAAAATGGGAGATCTAAACAGACATTTCTCCAAAGAAGACATACAGATGGCCATCAAACACATGGAAAGATGCTCAACATCACTAATTATCAGAGAAATGCAAATCAAAACTACAATGAGGTATCACCTCACATGGGTCAGAGTGGCCATCATTAAAAAGTGTATAAAAAAAAAGTGTATAAATAACAAATGCTAAAGAGGGTGTGGAGAAAAGGGAACCCTCTTGCACCATTGGTGGAAATGTAAATTGATACAGCCGCTATGGAGAACAGTATGGGGGTTCCTTAAAGAACTAAAAATAGAACTACCATATGACCCAGCAATCCCACTACTGTGCATATACCCTAAGAAAACCATAATTCAAGACGACACATGCACCCCAATGTTCACTGCAGCACTATTTACAATAGTCAGGACATGGAAGCAACCTAAATGTCCATCAACAGAAGAATGGATAAAGAAGATGTGGTACATATATACAATGGAATATTACTTAGCCATAAAAAGGAACAAAACTGGGTCATTTGCAGAGATGTGGATCGACCTAGAGACTGTCATACAGAGTGAAGAAGTCAGAAAGAGAAAAACAAATATCATAAATTAACACATATATATGGAATCTAGAAAAATGGTATAGATCATCTTATTGGCAAAGCAGGAATAGAGACACAGACATAGAAAACAAATGTATGGACACCAAGGGAGGAAGGGGGGGGTTGCGATGAATTGGGAGATTGGGATTGACATATATACATTATTAATACTATATATAAAATAAATAATGAGAACCTACAGTATAGCTCAGGGAAATCTCAGTGCTCTGTGGTGACCTAAATGAGAAGGAAATCCAAAAAAGAGGGGATATATGTATAAGTATAGCTGATTCACTCTGCAGTACAGTAGAAACTAACACAACATTGTAAAGCAACTGTACTCCAATAAAAATTAATTTTAAAAAACAACAAAAAATTACCACATTGTACACTTCAAATATCTTACAATTTTATTTATAAGTTATACCTCAATGAAGCTGAAAATAAAAGAAAATGTAGACTGCAAAAATAATAATGAAACAATATTAAACCTTCAAAATCTCTAGAGTCCCTCTTCTTTCATTTTTGAAACCAAACACACCACTTCCTATATTTTCCTCCTCCTGTCAAATTGAGTGTCATATTTTGGAGGGTGCTTTTGTGGTACATTGATATCATGGCACCCATAGGGTCTTGGGAAGTTATCATGAGTTTATAAGATATTAACAAAATCCCACTAGCTTGTAAATTTCATGAGGACAAGAGCAGGCTGTTTTGCTTACCACTGAGTTCTCTACATCTAGCTCAATGGCTTGTGGGCTGGGCTACTGCATTTTCATCAAAACAGATTGGGAAACAAGCAACAATTTCCAGAGCAGCAGAGCGTGAAAGTGCCAACCATAGATATAGAAATAATAATGCCTTTGAAGTCTGGAATTGTAGTTTGGAAGAATCATTGCAGTAAATCAGTAAAAAAGCTTAATAGCTTCAATTCTCCCAAATTGCTACATCCATTTCATTTCAATCACCTTTGACCTTCCCTTCCTATTCCCCACTCCAATTTCAAAGAAAGAAAACAATTCCATTATATCCCCTTTTTCTCCAACTCCTTGTTTAAGAATGGGCAGTAAGTGCTAGGAAGCCAAGATTTGGCGTGTCTAAGAGTTAAAGTGGAAAAAACCATGAAAAAATATCCATTTTCCCTAAACTCGTTGATCTTCCTGGGTTCCTACTGTCATCGGATTCTCCTCAGCAGGCTTCATCTCAGTCCATTGCCAGCTAGTATGTATGGAATCAGCATGCACATATAAATCACATTATGCTAGACGCAGAGGATATAAGTAGCTGAAAATAGTCTCCAAAGCCCAAATGAGATGCTGCAGATTTGTGTCACCAAGTCACTAAAGAAAGCATTCCTGTAAAATGAATGGGTAAGTTGAAAAAAAAGTCAAAGTAGTGAGTCTTTTTCTTTTTTTCCCTTTTATTTTTATTGTGCGAAAATTACAAAGGGGATATTAAGATTTTTCTTGTCAGGGGATACTATGCTAAATATGTTGACACAAATATTCCAGTGTTTTGTTGTTTTGTTTTGGTTTAGTTTGGTTTGGGGTTTTTGCTAACATGTCGATGAATCAAAGAATAGAATCATCTCTGAGTGTAAGAGGAACTTTTGAGATCTCACCCTTAATTAACTTATCTATCAACATCAACATGAAGGAACAGAGGGGAAAAAAGTATACTTTTAGTAAATAAAACTCTATTGAAGATGAATCTCAAATGCATTCTATTACATGAAAGAAGCCACACTCAAAATACTGCCTGCTATATAATTTCATTCATGTAACATCCTGGAAAAAACAATAGGATGGAGACAGAAAACAAACCAGTGGTGGCCTGGGGGTTGGGATAGGAGCTGACTTAAAGGAGTAGGTGAGAATTTGGGCAGGGGGCGGGGGGGTGGGTGATAGAAATGTTCTATGTCTTGTCCTTGTGGTCATGCAACTGCGTGCATCTATCAAAATTCGCAGAAATGTGCACTAAAAATGGCGAATTTATTCTATTCGAATTATTCCATAATAAAAATAAAATGAGGGGACACAAGCATGCCAGCTTCTCCCTGAGGGGGGTGGGGAGTGAATGGAGCAGGTAGAGGAGGTGGAGGAGGACCCACACCAGCATCGTCATTACCACAGCTCTGACGTGACAAACGTAGCTCATCTAGTTCTCACACCCACTGGCCCCAAGTTACAGACTGAGGAGTCTGCCGGCACGGGTTTCAAACCCCAGTCTGTCTGACTCCAAACCCCCAGGAGAGTAGCCCCCATTTGAGACAGGCCCTCACAGTTCAGAAACGCACTGACTTCCCAGGACCTGTGGGGAAGGGCAGGGGAGCCCCGCTCACACACGAGGAAACTACCAGAGTCATAACTCACCCAAAAGCCAGAGCGAGCACTCAGACTCAGGTCTATCTGACCCTATAACACGTTTTCCTTGTTTCTTTTCTTGTGGTTTGCTTGTTTATTCTTGTTTTTATTCCTTCCAACACTTTTGTCTATAAAAGGTGAGAATTACAAAGGGAATTATGTGTCTATCATTTTTCACACTCATGCACACGAGGAAGGCAGGTCTTGTTATTAAAGAGTTTGCAAATGTAGCTACTTTGAGCAGTTAATGATAATCCAATGCATTTGAATTAAATAAATAAACAATACATTCACTTTATTAAAATTTGAAGATGTTGAGTGAATTAAAAACATGGCTTTTGGAACCAGATGGCCCAGGTTTGAAATGCCATTTAAGGCTTAGGAGCCAAGCCTGGACAAATTTCTTAAACTCTCTGTGCCTCAGTTTCTTCAACTGTAAAATAAAGATGATAACAGTACCAAACTCACAGAGTTGTCTTTGGTATTATATTAGTTAATATGTATACAACACTCAGGACAGAGCATGGGATATATGATAAAGAATTGATACTTTTTATTTTATTTTATTTTTTGGAGGGGGGGTAAAAATGCAAAGATATAAAAGGATAAGGTATAAAAGATGATCAACTCCAACAACAAAATGTTGCTCCTTTCCTTCCTTCTTTCCTTTTCTGCTCTTACTTTCCTTCTTTTTCACACACACACAAAAACGTTATAACCTAAAAGTGACCCAAAAAAGAGCAAAAACTTAAATCTTTAAGAAAAGAAAAATCCCCTGGCTCTTACATATAGTTCAATAATTCTAGGGGGTGAAAGAAGTATTAAAACTGGGGAAAATATAATATTTCTTTAAGGTAAAATCTTTCTTCAATCTACACACCTGTCCTGCTTATCATTAAATACTCAAAGCTAAATACTCTCAATATAGTCTATATTTATCAAAGTGTTATTGATTTCCAATTGTACCAGATATTACAGGATCCATGCAGATCGGCTTTCAGAGACCTCAGTCACCTATTGGTCAAATCTTGGGAAATATCTAGATAGGTGGTTTCTTTTTTTTTTTTTCTTTTTCTTTTTTGCGGTACGCGGGCTTCTCACTGTTGTGGCCTCTCCCGTTGCGGAGCACAGGCTCCGGACGCACAGGCTCAGTGGCCATGGCCCACTGGCCCAGCCGCTCCGCGGCATGTGGGATCTTCCCGGACCGGGGCACGAACCCGTGTCCCCCGCATCGGCAGGAGGACTCTCAACCACTGCGCCACCAGGGAAGCCCAGCTTTCTTTTTTTTTAAGATTTAATTTTATTTATTTTTGGCTGTGTTGGGTCTTTGATGCTGCGTGCGGGCTTCCTCTAGTTGTGGCAAATGGGGGCTACTCTTCGTTGCGGTGCATGGGCTTTTCCTGGCAGTGTCTTGTTTTGTTGCAGAGGACAGACTCTAGGCGTGCAGGCTTCAGTAGTTGTGGCACGTGGGCTCAGTAGTTGTGGCACGTGGGCTCAGTAGCTGTGGCATGTGGGCTCTAGAGCTCAGGCTCAGTAGTTGTGGTGCATGGGCTTAGTTGCTCAAGCGCATATAGGATGCTCCCAGACCAGAGATCGAACCCGTCTCCCGTGCATTGGCAGGCGGATGCCTATCCACTGCACCACCAGGGAAGTCCAGGAGATGGGTTGCTTTTTTTTTTTTAAACATCTTTATTGGAGTATAATTGCTTTACAATGTTCTGTTTCTGCTATATAACAAAGTGAATCAGCTATATATATACATATATCCCCATATCCTTTCCTTCTTATATCTCCCTCCCACCCTCCATATCCCACCCCTCTAGGTGGTCACAAAGCACTGAGCTGAACTCCCTGTGCCATGCAGCTGCTTCCCACTAGCTATCTATTTTACATATGGTAGTGTATGTATGTCCATGCCACTCTCTCACTTCATCCCAGCTTACTCTTCCCCCTCCCATGTCCTCAAGTCCATTCTCTATGTCTGTGTCTTTATTCCTGTCCTGCCCCTAGGTTCTTCAGAACCATTGTTTTTTTAGATTCCATATATATCAGTTAGCATACAGTATTTGTTTTTCTTTTTCTGACTTACTTCACTCTGTATGACAGACTCTAGGTCCATCCACCTCACTACAAATAACTCAATTTCGTTTCTTTTTAGGGCTGAGTAATATTCCATTGTGTATATGTGCCACATCTTTTTTTTTCTTCTTTTTTTAACATCTCTATTGGGGTATAATTGCTTTACAATGGTGTGTTAGTTTCTGCTTTATAACAAAGTGAATCCGTTATACATATGTTTCCATATCTCTTCCCTCTTGCGTCTCCCTCCCTCCCACCCTCCCTATCCCAGCCCTCCAGGCGGTCACAAAGCACCGAGCTGATCTCGCTGTGCTATGCGGCTGCTTCCCACTAGCAATCTACCTTACATTTGGTAGTGTATATATGTCCATGCCTCTCTCTCATTTTGTCACAGCTCACCCTTCCCCCTCCCCATATCCTCAAGTCCATTCTCTAGCAGGTCTGTGTCTTTATTCCTGTCTTACCCCTAGGTTGTTCATGACATTTTTTTTTAAATTCCATATATATGGGTTAGCATACAGTATTTGTCTTTCTCTTTCTGACTTACTTCACTCTGTATGACAGACTCTAGGTCTATCCACCTCATTACAAATAACTCAATTTCGTTTCTTTTTATGGCTAATATTCCATTGTATAAATGTGCCACATCTTCTTTATCCATTCATCCGATGATGGACACTTAGGTTGTTTCCATCTCCAGGCTATTGTAAATAGAGCTGCAATGAACATTTTGCTACATGACTCTTTTTGAATTATGGTTCTCTCAGGGTATATGCCCAGCAGTGGGATTGCTGGGTTATATGGTAGTTCTACTTGTAGTTTTTTAAGGAACCTCCATACTGTTCTCCATAGTGGCTGTACCAATTCACATTCCCACCAGCAGTGCAAGAGCGTTCCCTTTTCTCCACACCCTCTACAGCATTTATTGTTTCTAGATTTTTAGATGATGGCCATTCTGACTGGTGTGAGATGATATCTCATTGTAGTTTTGATTTGCATTTCTCTAATGATTAATGATGTTGAGCATTCTTTCATGTGTTTGTTGGCAGTCTGTATATCTTCTTTGGAGAAATGTCTATTTAGGTCTTCTGCCCATTTTTGGATGGGGTTGCTTGTTTTTTTGTTATTGAGCTGCATGAGTTGCTTGTAAATTTTGGAAATTAATCCTTTGTCAGTTGATTCATTTGCAAATATTTTCTCCCATTCTGAGGGTTGTCTTTTGGTCTTGTTTATGGTTTCCTTTGCTGTGCAAAAGCTTTGAAGTTTCATTAGGTCCCATTTGTTTATTTTTGTTTTTATCTCCATTACTCTAGGAGATGGGTCAAGAAGGATCTTGCTGTGATTTATGTCATAGAGTGTTCTGCCTATGTTTTCCTCTAAGAGTTTGATAGTTTCTGGCCTTACATTTAGGTCTTTAATCCATTTTGAGCTTATTTTTGTGTATGGTGTTAGGGAGTGATCTAATCTCATACTTTTACATGTACCTGTCCAGTTTTCCCAGCACCACTTATTGAAGAGGCTGTCCTTTCTCCACTGTACATTCCTGCCACCTTTATCAAAGATAAGGTGACCATATGTGCGTGGGTTTATCTCTGGGCTTTCTATCCTGTTCCATTGATCTATCTTTCTGTTTTTGTGCCAGTACCATACTGTCTGGATTACTGTAGCTTTGTAGTATAGTCTGAAGTCTGGGAGCCTGATTCCTCCAGCTCCATTTTTCATTCTCAAGATTGCTTTGGCTATTTGGGGTCTTTTGTGTTTCCATACAAATTGTGAAATTTTTTGTTCTAGTTCTGTGAAAAATGCCAGTGGTAGTTTGATAGGGATTGCATTGAATCTGTAGATTGCTTTGGGTAGTAGAGTCATTTTCACAATGTTGATTCTTCCAGTCCAAGATTATGGTATGTCTCTCCATCTGTTTGTACCATATTTAATTTCTTTCACCAGTGTCTTATAGTTTTCTGAATACAGATCTTTGGTCTCCTTAGGTAGGTTTATTCCTAGGTATTTTATTCTTTTTGTTGCATGGTAAATGGGAGTATTTCCTTAATTTCTCTTTCAGATATTTCTTCATTAGTGTATAGGAATTTAAGAGATTTCTGTGTGTTAATTTTATATCCTGCTACTTTACCAAATTCATTGATTAGCTCTAGTAGTTTTCTGGTAGCATCTTTAGGATGCTGTATGTATAGTATCATGTCATCTGCAAACAATGACAGTTTTACTTCTTCTTTTCCAATCTGGATTCCTTTTATTTCTTTTTCTTCTCTGATTGCTGTGGCTAAAACTTCCAAAACTATGTTGAATAATAGTGGTGAGAGTGGGCAACCTTGTCTTGTTCCTGATCTTAGTGGAAATGTTTTCAGTTTTTCACTGTTGAGAATAATGTTTGCTGTGGGTTTGTCATATATGGCCTTTATTATGCTGAGGTAAGTTCTCTCTATGCCTACTTTCTTCAGGGTTTTTATCATAAATGGGTGTTGAATTTTGTTGAGAGCTTTTTCTACATCTTTTGAGATTATATATGGTGTTTATTCTTCAATTTGTTAATATGGTGTATCACACTGATTCATTTGTGTAAATTGAAGAATCCATGCATTCCTGGGATCAACCCCACTTTATCATTGTGTATGATCCTTTTAATGTGCTGTTGGATTCTCTTTGCTGAGGATTTTCACATCTATGTTCATCAGTGATATTGGCCTGTAGTTCTCTTTCTTTGTGACATATTTTTCTGGATTTGGTATCAGGGTGATGGTGGCCTTGGAGAAGGAGCTTCGGAGTGTTCCTCTCTGCTATATTTTGGAAAAGTTTAAGAAGGGTAGATTTTAGCTCTTCTCTAAATGTTTGATAGAATTCACCTGTGAAACCATCTGGTCCTGGGCTTTTGTCTGTTGGAAGATTTTTAATCACAGCTTCAATTTCAGTGCTGTGATTTGTCTGTTTGTATTTTCTATTTCTTCCTGGTTCAGTCTTGGGATGTCACACTTTTCTAAGAATTTGTCCATTTCTTCCAGGCTGTCCATTTTATTGGCATATGGTTGCTTGTACTAATCTCTCATGATCCTTTGTATTTCTGCAGTGTCTGTTGTTACTTCTCCATTTTCATTTCTAATTCTGTTGATTTGAGTTTTCTCCCTTTTGTTTTTGATGAGTCTGGCTAATGGTTTATCAATTTTTTTTATCTTCTAAAAGAACTAGCTTTTAGTTTTATTGATCTTTGCTACTGTTTCCTTCATTTCTTTTTCATTTATTTCTGATCTGATCTTTATTATTTCTTTCCTTCTGCTAACTTTGCGGGTTTTTTGATCTTCTTTCTCTAATTGCTTTAGGTGTAATGTTAGGTTGTTTATTTGAGATGTTTCTTGTTTCTTGAGGTAGGATTGTATTGCTGTAAACTTCTGCCTTAGAACTAATTTTGCTGCATCCCATAGGTTTTGGGTCATTGTGTGTTCATTGTCATTTGCTTCTAGATATTTTTTGATTTCCTCTTTGATTTCTTCAGTGATCCCTTGGTTATTTAGTTGTATATTGTTTAGCCCCCATTTGTTTGTATTTTTTACAGTTTTTTTCCTGTAGTTGATATCTAGTGTCATGGCGTTGTGGTCGGCAAAGATACGTGATACAATTTCAGTTTTCTTAAATTTACCAAGGCTTGATTTGTGACCCAAGATATGATCTATCCTGGAGAATGTTCCATGAGAACTTGAGAAGAAAGTGTATTCTGTTGTTTTTGGATGGAATGTCCTATAAATATCAATTAAGTCCATTGGGTCTAATGTGTCATTTAAAGCTTGTGTTTCCTTATTTATTTTCATTTGGCTGATCTCTCCATTGGTGAAAGTGGGATGTTAAAGTCCCCTACTATGATTATGTTACTGTCGATCTCCCCTTTTATGGCTGTTAGTATTTGCCTTATGTATTGAGGTGCTCCTATGTTGGGTGCATAAATATTTACAATGGTTATATCTTCTTCTTGGATTGATCCCTTGATCATTATGTAGTGTCCTTCTTTGTCTCTTGTAACAGTCTTTATTTTAAAGTCTATTTTGTCTGATATGAGACTTGCTACTCTAGCTTTCTTTTGATTTCCATTTGCATGGAATATCTTTTTCCATCTCCTCACTTTCAGTCTGTATGTGTCCCTAGGTCTGAAGTGGGTCTCTTGTAGACAGCATATATACAGGTCTTGTTTTTGTATCCATTCAGCCAGTCTACAATTTTTGGTTGGAGCATTTAACCCATTTATATTTAAGGTAATTATCAACATGTATGTTTCTTTTACCATTTTCTTAATTATTTTGGGTTTGTTACTGTAGGTCTTTTCCTTCTCTTGTGTTTCCTGCCTAGAGAATTTCTTTTAGCATTTGGTAAAGCTGATTTGGTGGTGCTGAATTCTCTTAACTTTTGTTTGTCTGTAAAGGTTTTAATTTCTCCGCTGAATCTGAATATGATCCTTGCTGGGTAGAGTAATCTTGGTTCTAGGTTTTTACCTTTCATTACTTTAAATATGTCCTGCCCCTCTCTTTTGACTTGCAGAGTTTCTGCTGAAAGATCAGCTGTTAACCTTATGGGGATTCCCTTGTATGTTATTTGTTGCTTTTTCCTTGCTGCTTTTAATGTTTTTTCTTTGTATTTAATTTTTCATAGTTTGATTAATATGTGTCTTGGTATGTTTCTCCTTGGATTTATCCTGTATGGGACTCTCTGTGTTTCCTGGACTTGACTATTTCCTTTCCCATATTAGGGAAGTTTTCAACTATAATCTCTTCAAATATATTCTCAGTCCCTTTCTTTTTCTCTTCTTTTTCTGGGACCCCTGTAATTTGAATGTTGTTGCATTTAATGTTGTCTCAGAGGTCTCTGTGTCTGTCGTCAATTCTTTTCATTCTTTTTTCTTTATTCTGCTCTGTGGTAGTTATTTCCACTATTTTATATTCCATGTCACTTATCCGTTCTTCTGCCTCAGTTATTCTGCTATTGATTCCTTCTAGAGAATTTTTAATTTCATTTATTGTATTGTTCATCATTGTTTGTTACTCTTTAGTTCTTCTAGGTCCTTGTTAAATGTTTCTTGTATTTTCTCCATTCTTTTTCCAAGATTTTGGATCATCTTTACTATCATTACTCTGAATTCTTTTTTAGATAGACTACCTATTTCCTCTTCATTTGTTTGGCCTGGTGGAGTTTTGCCTTGCTCCTTCATCTGCTGTGTGTTTTTCTGTCTTCTCATTTTGCTTAACTTACTGTGTTTGGGGTCTCCTTTTCACAGGCTGCAGGTTTGTAGTTCCCAAAGCTTTTGGTATCTGCCCCCAGTGGGTAAGGTTGGTTCAGTGGGTTGTGTAGGCCTCCTGGTGGAGGAGACTGATGCCTGTGTTCTGGTGGATGAAGCTGGATCTTGTCTTTCTGGTGGGCAGGACTGTGTCCAGTGGTGTGTTTTGGTGTGTCGGTGAACTTTTTGTGATTTTAGGTATCCTCTCTGCTAATGGGTGGGGTTGTGTTCCTGTTTTGGTAGTTGCTTGGCATGGGGTGTCCAGCACTGGAACTTGCTGGTCGTTTTGTGGAACTGGGTCTTAGCATTGAGACGGACATCTCTGGGAGAGCTCTTGCCAACTGATATTACATGTGGCTGGGAGGTCTCTGGTGGTCCAGTATCCTGAACTCAGCTCTCCCACCTCAGAGGCTCAGGCCTGACACCCGGCCGGAGCACCAAGAACCTGTCAGCCACACGGCTCAACCCTCAGGGTGAGAGATGGGACTACCTCAAGCTTTGGTCTCTTTTTGTGTTCCTGCTTTTCACACAGAGAGTGATGATACTCAAAACCACCATCTGCTCATCTTCAGCTTCCAGAGGAACTGAACAAGGGAAGTCAAAGTGTCCTAGTCCCAGAGGAAATAGCATGTCCAACAAGGAATTCAGGAAGGGAAAAATACTGATAGGTGCTTTTTAAGGGAGAATTCCAGTTATCTATTGCAGTTTAACAAGCCACACCAAACCTTAGTGGCTTAAAACAACAATTTATTATTTCTCCCTACAATTCTGTGGGTTGATGGCACTTATTCTGGGCTATTATTGCTTGGGGTCCTTCATAAGGTTATAGTCAGATGGTGGGTGGCACTGGAATCAGATGATGGTTTAACTGGGCTGGACATCAGGAATGGCTGGCAGTTAGTGCTGGCTGGGTGGAGCTAAAAGCTCAGCTGGGCTTGCCAATCAGGGTACCTGGATGTGGTCTCTCCATGTGGCTGCTCTCTTCACAGTGAGGTGGCTAGTTTCCAAGGAGATTCCCAAGAGGAAGTATGAACAAGCATCCCGAGGCCCAGGAAGAAGCCATAGCTTCTTATGACCCAGTCTCAGAAGTTCGAGAAAGTCAGTTCCTTCTCCTATTAGTGAAGTGGATCATTAAAGCCCAACCAGGATTCAAGGGGAGGAAGAAATTAATGGTGGTCATCCTTGGAGACTATCGTAAAAAGTGATATACACAGGAAATAAGCATAGGCAAAAAAGCATCTTAATTACCAATTGGTCTCTTTTCCCCCACCCCTGGGGCCCCCAGGGCCCCATTAAAAGAAATTTGAACTTTGCAAGCTTGATTTCTCCTTTCCCAGTTCCCTCCCACAGATATAATTATTCCCCTGATGAATAAGAAGCAAAGTTCCTGGACCATTTGTTGGGGTACTGGGTAATTTTAGAACCAGAGCTCATTGACATTATATACTGTCACCAGCAGTCCTCAACTGTCCTTGATGATTTGGCTTTGGAATCCCTGCTCCTCTTACATCTTTTTTGTCCTCCATTGAGCTCATGACTGCTTCTCCTGACAGCAGTGTGGTAAGACTTTACACAAACGGTGAATAAAAGATAAAACTAACAGATGTTTTATTTTCCCAAAAATGTTTCTGACTTATGTTTTTAACAAATTAAAAAATTTCAGAACAGTTTTAGAATTACAGAATTATTGCAAAGATATTTCAGAGAGTTCCCATGTACACACACTCAGTTTTTACTATTATTAACATCCTACGTTAGTAGGGTATATTTATTATAATTAATGAATCTACTTTGATATATTATTATTAACTAAAGTCCATATTTAGCTGAAATTTCCTCAGCTTTTCCCTAATGCCATTTTTCCTTTCCAGGAGCCAATGTACATGTACCACATGTACCTTTAGCTCTCTTATCTCTTTCAGGTCCTCTTGACTATGACACTTTCTCAGACTTTCCTTGTTTTTGATGACCTTTTCAGAGTGCTGGTCAGGTACTTGTAGAATGTCCCTGAGTTAGAATTTGCCTGATGTATTTCTTAAGGTTAGACTAGTACAGTGTTGTTTGGGGCTGTTTTATTTTTCATCTTTCTGGCTTGATCTGTTCCTTTTAATTAATCCCAATAATATGTTTCATATTTGGAAAGAAAATAAGGCTGTTAGGGGAATAATATTCTGATTTTTCTTAATCTGGAAACTGACTTGGAAGACCTAAAACTGTAGACTAAATGTTGGAAACCAGAGTTCAAAACACATTGGATTCTTGTATAATGTTATCAAATATAAATATCTATAGGCTAATACATGAATACACATAATTTTCTAAAAGTGAAATCACTTTTCTCTGGGGTTTATAAAGCCCTGGTGATTTAATCAAAATACCTACTTGGAGCATAACTGTATTGTGTGTGTTTTCAACCTCACCAAAGAGCAGTCCTTAAAATCTGTCATTTTTCCTGAATGGGAGAATTTTGGCTTCCCATTTGTGTAAATAAATTTCATGACAACCTCTCCAGGAAAATTCACAGAGTAAACGGGAGCGGTTTGCTCTGGCACAGTAACAGCTTCTCCACTCAACATCGCTTCAATGTGTTGTTTGTACTTCTCTCCTTACAGTTTCCTTTCCCATACGGAGTGAACATATTTTCACGCAAACAGAAATATGTTCATACCAATATTTGGTTGAGATTTTCTCACAATGTTCTCCCTTGGCATCTACTTAACTGCTGTTCAATAACAGACTTTCCATATTTACAGTGTCAACGAATGCTTGGGGAATTTTTTTTTTTTTAGCCTTTAACAAAATGTTTTTATTAAATTAAACTGTCAGTAGGGAATACTCTGGAAAGCTCTTCCCCTGTCTCTCTCTCTCCCTCCTTCTCCCCTCCTCAGCAAACACATACACACTACTTTATAAATAAAATCTGAAAATGAAAAAACATAGCCAATACTAGTAATATTTACATTGATTTTAAAATCCCAGCCCAGGTATGAAATTTGTGTGGAACCTTATCTACCAAGAGACTTGTGTTAGCCTTTGTCTTGCCACCAAGTTTCATCCTGGGCAAACTGGGTCTCTGGGGTTCATTTCCTATATTTGAATTTAGATTAGATGAATCCTGATCACTCTCCCAACACTAAAACTGAATAACATTATATTACTTTATTTATAAACTTCCCATAGTACCAGTGGGTTGCTGATAAAGCTGCTCTTTTGGGGGAGAAGCCCTGATTTACAGCATTTGCTAATTTCTATGGAAAATACTCCCATAATAGCCAATATCAAGGTACCAACATTTTAGCAACCAGTTTTCAAATTTCCAGGATATTTTAGATTCAGTTAGCATGGGATGGTACAAACTGGCTCCAACACAGCAATCAAGAAGCTGGTAATAATGACTAGGATTAAATTTCATTTGGGATTAAATTCCTTTTGGAAAAATAAAAAATATATATATAAATATATAATATATATTTAATATTAATATATTATATATATAAATATATATATATTCTTTCTGATTCAACTAACATGATTCCAAGGGTGAAAATATATTGTGTACATTCTAGAGAGCCCCTTTCTTTCTATTCTCACTGCCACCATCTTAGTTTAGCCACCCCAAATTCAGGTTATTACAGGAGTCACCCTAGCTGCCTGAATTAGTTTGGAGTCCCTAGAAGCAGAGCAGGAGAAAAGGATTCAAATTCAGGTAGTTTATCTGGGAGGAGCTAGGAACACAGATATGGGAGAAGGAAAGCAAGATTCTATATTGACTGTGTCTTTTATATCTGTATCTGGTGCTTCAATGTCTAGGTTCTTGTGACTCTGGAGGGACTGCCCTTCCAGGGTTGGTCAATTTCTAGAGATTGTTAAGAACTCGCTCTTGAGCACCTTTCAAATACAAACCAACCAACCCAGAGCCCACACAGGAACCACCTCCTTTATTGGGCTCTCAAACACCAGGCCATTATTCACCTGCCCTAATCACCCAGGAACAGGGACCAGACAAATAAGGGGCAACCCCTATGCCTTAGCACCTGCTGAAATGATTCAAACTCGCCCACCCTAAACCCCCTTATCCTGCCTCATCTATTCCTTCTCAAGAAACCACAGTAAGGGCTCTTCCCCACAGATCCCCTACCCTCCTGCCTCCTGCCCTGTTACTTTCCCCAGCCCCACCCCTTGATGGCACAGTGTGTCGCCTCCTCTTGGGAACCATGAGTCACAAGCTATTTTGTGATGGTGATATGTTGGCCTTCTCTTAATACACTATCTTATAAACAGAGTCAAAAGTGAAGGCAGTCACTAAAGCATATGTTATCAAGCCAATGGGAGCTTAATCCCACTTGGGGCCAGGGCAGAACACACACCTCAAATTGACCCCCTTGAGGGGAAAGAGAATTGGGCTATTTATACACCAGATCCTGTTCATCAGTGGGGAAGGCATACTGAGGGAGGGGCATTACTATCCTGTCTCTTTTGGAGGCAAAGCCATCTCCAGAGACAAGAGAGAGCCCTTCAGACAAGAAATCAGGGGCTGCAGCTGAAAGCGAGGCTAGCCCTGAGGTGACACAGACAAGGCAATGTGAATGGGCACCTCCCTGACCACACTCTCCCCTGACAGATCCCCTAGGGATGTCATCGGAAGTTGCCTGAAACATTGGAGCCTGTTAATTCCAAAATATGTCACCTTCAACCAGTTGCAAAAATCCATGGTGACCAGGTTCTCCTAATGGCAAGTGCTTCTCCAGTGGCTAATGGAACACAGCCAAATCCCTCGCAATCCTATGGAAACATCATCTACCACCAGCACACTGACTCCTTCCTGAACTGACTACTTTTTTCTACTTCCTCGACAATATGGAAACTTCAGACCCTGCTGGAAATTAGCTCCACTTTTGTTTTGTTTTGTTTTGTTTTTATTTTGTAATAACTATTTTTAAGTTTTATTGGAGTATAGTTTTTAAGTTTTATTGGAGTATAGTTTTTAAGTTTTATTGGAGTATAGTTGCTTTACAATGTAGTTTCTGCTGTACAGCAAAGTGATTCAGTTATACATATACATATATCTACTCTTTTTTACATTCTTTTCCCATATAGGTCATTACAGAGTATTGAGTAGAGTTCCCTGTACTATACAGTAGGTGCTTATGGTTACCAGGGGGGAAAGGGAGAGGGGATAAATTGGGAGGTTAGGGTTGACATGTACACACTACTATATATAAAATAGACAACTAATAAGAACTTAGCTCCTTAAATTAGACCCATGTGAAAGCCTGCATGTACCTGCCAGCCGTGCAGCCCAGAGAAGCCCAGGGTCACCTTGTGCCCTCCTTTTCTTGCTTCTGTAACAGCCCTGACCCCACACTCTTACGTGTCCCAAGTTTATCTGAATCCCTACCTCAGTCCTTCCCTCTGTCCTTTGAGCAATCTGACTTCCAAATGTTTCCTGCACTCTGAACAGGCAACCTGAAAGGATGCTGCTTCCAGGAACTGTCTATCCATCTATTACCCTGCCTTGTGTCTCCTACATTAAATACTTGCTGGATGAATGAATACACCCACAGCAATGAAAAGCCAGAGATCAATGTTTATCCTGACTCCTGGTCACTACTTCCAGCTCTCCACAGCAGCCCTTCCTCCTCTGTGCCATCAGCTTTCCCCCTTTTCTAGACTAATATCTAGTCATTTCTCCACATAACCCTAAAGACTTTGCACAGTCTTTCTCCCTCCCCCCAAGGTTTGGCCAGGAACAAGATCAGTTATCATGGTGGCTTGTCTCCAAGATGACGACCAATGATTTTCATTCCTGTGAAAGCACACTGATTGTCCCATCAAGGGGGGTAGTCTAATTGCCCTCCTGTTGAATCTCAACTTGGCCCCGTGATTTGCTTTCACTAATAGAATACAAGTGATATTCTGGGAGTTCTAGAGCCTTATCCACAAGAAGCCATGTAGCTTCCATTTTTCTTCTCTTGTGATCTGGCCACCATGTAAAAAAGCTTGAGCTAGATCCATAACTGATGAGACATCACATGGAGAGAGAGAGGTTAGGCGACCCCCAATCATTCTAGAACCAGATGAGTTTCCAGACATGTGAGTGAAACCATCTTGGATATTTCCAAGCTGATTTGCAACCACAGGAGGATTCCAGTGAACCACTTGGAGCAGAAGAACTGCTCAGGTGATCACAATCAACACATAGAATTATGAGAAATAATAAAATTGTTACTTGTACGCCACTAAGTTTGGAGATTCATTACTATATAGCAATAGATAACAGTTTCTTTGGTTCCCTCTCTTAACTCCCTACTCTGCCCATCATTTATTTTACTAATAGAATATAAATCTAATCATTAAAACAAGGAATGACTTACAATAACAGAACTCTGTTAATAGAATCTGGTGACTAGATCACTGGTGAATGTATAGTGACTTCATAACAAGGCACTGCTTTTTTAAAAAGTCATCAGTGCTAGCTAGTAGCAATAGCCCAAAATGGAGCCCTCCCATAAGCTCATCAACAATAGAAAGGTTAATAAATTGTGGTATATTTGAATAATGGTATAATTAAATAATACAGCAATGAGGACTGACTACATGCAACAATATGTGTGAATTTCACAAAGATATTGTTTGAGTGAATGAAGCAAAAAAGAAAAGAGTACATACTGTATTACTTAACTCATCTGACGACAAAAACGGGCAATTCTTGGCTATGCTCATAGAAGTCAGAATTGCATTTACCCCTTAGGAGGAGGTAGGTCTGTGAGGGAGCCTGAGGGTAGCTTTTAGGATGATGGTAATTTCTGCTTCTTGATCTGGGCACTGACTGGACAAGTGTGTTTAGTTTGTGAGAATTCATTAAGCTATAGACTTTTTTTAACCTTTCATTTTTTATTGAATTATAGTTGATTTACAATATTATATAAGTTTCAGGTGTACAGCATAGTGATTCACAGTTTTTAAAAGTTATATGCCATTTAGAGTTATTACAAAATATATTCCCTGTGCTGTACAATATATCCTTGTAGCTTATTTATTTTATACATCGTAGTTTGTACCTCTTAATCTCCTGCCCCTATCTTGTCCCTCTCCTCTTCCCTCTACCCATTGGTAATCACTAGTTTGTTTTCTATATATATGAGTTTGTTTCTTTTTTTAATATTCGTTAGTTTGTTATATTTTTTAGATTCCACATATAAGTGACATTATACAGTTTGTCTTTCTCCACCTGACTTATTTCACTAAGCATAATACCCTCCAAGTCTATCCATGTTATTGCAAATGGCAAAATTTCATTCTTTTGTATGGCTGAGTAGCATTCCATTGTTGGTGGACACTTAGGTTACTTCCATATTTTGGCTGTTGTAAATAATGTTGCTGTGAACATTGGGGTGCATGTATCTTTTTGGATTAGCATTTTCATTTTTTTCGGATATATACCCAGGAGTGGAATTGCTATCTTATATGGTATTTCTACTTTTAGTTTTTTGAAGAACCTCCACATAGTTTTCCATAGTGGCTGCACCAATTTGGTCCCATTTGTTTATTTTTCTTTTGTTTCCATTGCCTTAGGAGACAAATCAAAACAAAATATTGCTACTACTTATTTCAACGAGTGTTCTGCCTATGTTTTCTTCCAGGAGTTTTATGGTTTCCAGTCTTACATTTAGGTCTTTAATCCATTTTGAATTTATTTTTGCATGTGGTGGGAGAAAGTGTTCGAATTTCATTCTTTTAGATATAGCTGCCCTGTCTTCCCAGGTCATCTATTCCTGAAATTGCTCAGCCAGCAGTGTTCATGGAGCAAGTGTGAGGAGTGATGTGGCGCGGGGGGTGGGGGGGCAATCTGCACTAAACCAAGGCTGGTGTCATTGATTCCTAAATAGTCCCAACACCAGAAATCGCCTAACATGGGCTTTGGCTTTGTTTAAAAGTGCACTCTTTAAGGAGAACATTTTTAAAAGTTTTATTGGAGTATATTTGATTTACGTTGTATTCGTTTCAGATGTACAGCAAAGTGATTCAGTTATACATATTTCCATTCTTTTTCAGTTTCTTTTCTCATATAGGTTATCACAGAATATTGAGCAGAGTTCTCTGTGCTGTGCAGTAGGTCCTTGTTGGTTATCTATTTTATACATAGTAGTGTGTATCTGTTAATCCCAACCTCCTAATTTATCCCTCCACCCCACCTTTCCCCTTTGGTAACCATAATTTTGTTTTTGATATCTGTAAGTCTGTTTCTGTTTTGTAAGTAAGTTCATTTGTATCATTTTTAAAACTTAGATTCCAGGGCTTCCCTGGTGGCACAGTGGTTAAGAATCCGCCTGCCAATGCAGGGGACACGGGTTCAAGTGCTGGTCCGGGAAGATCCCACATGCCATGGAGTAACTAAGTCCGTGCACCACAACTGCTAAGCCTGAGCTCTAGAGCCCACGTGCCACAACTACTGAAGCCTACATGCCCTAGAGCCTGTGCTCCACAGCAAGAGAGGCCACTGAAATGAGAAGCCCGAGCACAAAGAGTGGCCCCCACTTACCACAACTAGAGAAGGCCCACATGCAGCAACAAAGACCCAATGCAGCCAAATAAATAAATTTATTAAATAAATAAATAAATTAGATTCCACATATGAGTGATATCCTATGATATTTGTCTTTCTCTGACTTACTTCACTTAGTATGGCAATCTCTAGGTCCATCCATGTTGCTTCTAATGGCATTATTTCATTCTTTTTTATGGCTGAGTAGTATTCCATTATATATATATGTACCACATCTTCTTTATCCATTCATCTGTCGATGGACATTTAGGTTGCTTCCATGTCTTGGCTATTGTGAATAGTGCTGCAATGAACATTGTAGTGCATGTATGTTTTCTGATTATGGTTTTTTCCAGATACATGCCCAGGAGTGGGATTACTGGATCATATGGTAGTTCTATTTTTCATTTTTTAAGGAACCTCCATACTCTTCTCCATAGTGGTTGTACTAATTTACACTCATCCACTTGGAATACAACCTATGCTTAGGCTGCTCCTTAAAGAAAATTCCTATTCACTCTTTAATTCACTGTTTGCACCTACTGAAGGCACCAGCAAAGTCGTGAATATGCAGGTTTTGCTTGTCAATGTACAAGGTCAGAAAATAGTTGGATTTAATAACAAGGGATTCAAGAACAAGGGATTCTAATCCATTGCAGAAAACTCAGCTAAGCTGCCATTGGTGGTGCTTCAGTCCCCTTTTTGCACAGGTAGAGCTAAAAGGGCATCCCCTTTTCTCCATCAAGTTTGCTATTGACTGGTCTTTGCCTGGTTCCCCAAATGCAATCTCACTTATGTAAAATGAAAAGTAAGTTTGATTTTTTTTAACCAGCATCTGATAGGATAGCTATTAAAAAGTCACTAGACAGGAAATTGAAGCTAAGAATTCTAACAAGTGGCTTGTTAGTGAAGAATGTCCTGGCTGAAGTAAGGAGCAGGCTTGTCACTTTTTACTCCCATCCTCTGAGGATAATAAGTAAGGAGGACAAAATGAGTGCAGCCCTCCTGGGTCTCCCCTTAAGAGTTTAAAAGCAAAATATTGATTTTGAGTTACCCTGCTTCAACTCAGCTTTGCTCTCATGATATTTTTATTCCCTTGTAGATTCCTGGGTCCATTTGTTGCAGATTTTAAAAAGTAAATCACTGGTGAATCTGTGCTGTGTCCATGTAACATTTCTGCACCTAAAAATATGGTCAATTGACACCTTAAAGGTTTCTGAGCAGCTCTAACTCTTAGTGACATCTCCAGTTGCATGCCCAGTGCGTTCAAAACAGATAAAGTGGATGAATTGATTTTAGTTGTATAAAACCCTTGACAAAATCTCTTTGTGGCCATCTATGCAGTCTCTTGATGATTTATAAAGAATTTGCTTATGACACAAATGTGATCCTTCCACTCTTTGCCATTTTGTTTTTCAACTGGGTCCACAGTGAATTTCCTGATGCCAAGAGACCAATGCAGAATAGTCTTCAGTACCCAGTGGTAGCCATGGAATCTTTATGATTTTGTATTAAGAGACAACACTAGAATTGTGACTCAGATTATTATCAGTATTATTATCCATAGAGTATTGAACTGGACTAATCAGGTTCATAAATTCTAGCTACTATTTTAAATGAGCTTTCTTCTGTCATATACAAAATTTGTAGACTAAATTCTGACTAGTGGAAGCTGGAGGAAAACATACCAACATTCATCCTAAATGAAGTTTAGACACACTTCTTAGGTTTCTTGGAAAGAGTTAAGAGGAGTTTAAATTACAGGATAAGTCTAAATTCTGTATCTTTATTTAAATTTCTCAGAAAGAATTTCCTAATTTTATTAATAGTTTCATAAGCATCCAAAGGAGTGAATGTCTTTCTTTTCTGGATTCTTCTAACAGACTAGATCTCAGCTTCTTCCTCTGCAAGGGGAGGTTTAAGAAGTCTCCAAAATGCTTTGATTTTAAACCCCAAATGTGGAAGGTTGTTCCTGGCTCTGCTATAGGGCTGCTAGTTGGCCTTGATAATTTACTTTCACTACAGGTGTTTTATACCTCTGGATTTCCATCTATAAAATGAAGTCACCACATTCCTATGAAACAAATATCTCTCCATAGAGATGCTGCTAAAGTCACCAAAAAGGTAAAAATCCACTTGTTCAATAACATGTTTCAAGACATTTATGCAGGGAGCTTAATAAAGAGATAAGCAAGATACAGATCATGGTGAGATACAGGCAAGGAAGCAATGGTCAAAATGCAAATATATGAGGAGAGAAACATAAGAGACTCCACTAATCCAGCTTCAGGAGGGGGGTGGGATGTCAGAGAAAGGTCCCAAAAGAGGTGACATTTGAGCCAAATATTGAACAATGGGTAAGAGCTCACCAAGGGCCAAAAGGGCACACGAGTCTCCTAGGGCTGCCGTGAAAAGCAACCACAAACTGGGTGGCTTAGAACAATGGAAATGTATTGTCTCCGAGTTCTGAAACCAGACATCCAAAGCCAAGATTTCAGCAGCATTGTGCTCCCTCCTAAGGCTCTAGGGGAGGATTTGTTCCGAGTCTCTCTCCTCGCTTCTGGTAGTTCTTGGCTTGTGGCAGCATCACTCCAATCTTCACGTGATGCTCTCCCTATGTGCACGTCTCTGTGTTCAAATTTCCTCTTTCTCTAAGGACACGAAGGACATGTTGGATTAGGGGCCCATGTACTTCCGTGTCATCACATCTTAACTAATTACATCTGCAATTAACCTATTTCCAATTAAGGCCACTCCTGCAGGTATGGGGGTTAGGACTTAAATATATGAAGGGGGGTGACCTGTAAAGGGGCGAATAGCCAGCTAGACCAAGTCAGGGCCTGTACAGTCACCGGTCACCAAGGGAGGACTCCAAGTGGGGCTCAAGTGCACACTGGGCAGAGTGAGAGGGAACCCGGCAGTCAGATCACAGAGGCCTCTGAGGCCTTTTATCCCAAAGATCATGGGAAGCCCAGGAGAATTCAAATCAGAGGAATGACATAATCAGGTTTTTCTGTTTAAAAAGAGTTCTCCAGCTTTAGAATGGAAGAGGGATTGAAAGGGGCAGAGGAGAGGCAGAGAGAGGACTTGGGAGCCCATAGTAGAAGTTAAGGGAAAAAAATGGTAGCTCATGACTATCTTATGAACTATTTCATTAGTTTAATTATTTAATTAATAACATATTACCTCATCAGACTAATTCTCGGAAGAGTGGGTTACTCTCATCATCAAGTTAAGGTCTGACTGTGTGCCTGGTGTGGTACTAGGTTATGAGGCTACGGGTCATAATTTACACGCAGATATTTATGTCATGGATATGTGATAGATACCTAGGTATAGATTATGAAGCACATAAACATGTTGAGAAGACACTGTTACCTAAATTAAACAAATACAGAACAAAATACATTAGGGAGAAAATAAAAGTCAAATACCAAAACAGTAAGTGTTGGTAACAGTAAAAATCGTAGGAAAGGCTTCTGGAGGATGTTGGGTCTTAAAAGTTAACTAGAATTGAGATAAAACAGAAAGAAACTGAGCTTATGTTTTGATCTCTCATTTCAAAACAAGTTATTACTTTCTTCACCTTCCAGGGGATGAACTAAGAACTCCTAACAATGGTGAGATTAGGAATGGAAGGGCCATTGTAGCACACACTCTGAAACTCTTTATTTTTATAAGCTGCTTTGAATTTCTGTGACTCCACGTGAGAAGATCTACATGGTGTCAAATGCCTTGACTCCACCTTTAACACTGTAACTGGCTAGACGGAGAAAAGTCAGGGGGCATTTCAGGGCAAGAACAGGATCACCAGACAGAAGTACACTATTCACTAATGCCAATCTGAATGTCATGTAAAGAAAACCGAATAGTCATACAGCCCTCTGACCAGAGGTCAGGAAAGCTGGGGTCATGTCCTGGCACTGTCCACAGCTTAGTGAAACTGGTTCACCCATTCATTTAAATGTTGAGAGCTGGAGTTCAGGCTGGTTATGGTCAAAGGTGGCCTGAGGCCTAACTTGCTCTGGCTCTGTGTTTGGGGTTGACTTTATTCTTGAACATGACATTTTTTTTAATTATACTTTTTAAAAATAAATTTATTTTATTATTTTTTTAAATTAATTTATTTTTGGCTGCATTGGGTCTTTGTTGCTGTGCAAGCAGGGGCTACTCTTTGTTGCAGTGTGCAGGCTTCTCATTGTGGTGCCTTCTCTTGTTGCGGAGCATGGGCTGTAGGTATGCAGGATTCAGCAGCTGTGGCACGTGGGCTCAGTAGTTGTGGCTTGCGGGCCTTAGAGTGCAGGCTCAGTAGTTGTGGAGCACGGACTTAGTTGCTCCGTGGCATGTGGGATCTTCCCAGACCAGGGATCGAACCCACATCCTCAGCACTGGCAGGCAGATTCTTAATCACTGCATCACCAGGGAAGTCCCTGAACATGACATTTTGAAAGGCCTCGGAATCCAGTTTCTTCTGGTTCATTCAGATATGATAGAGTTTGTGTTGCCCTGAGATGAAAAATAAATTCCTGGGCTAGGGGTAGAGGGGACAGCAGGGCCTTAGGCATGATTAGTCCTCCTCTGAGTCTCACCCTCAGTAGCCCAGTATTTCCTCAACTGATCGGAGCAAAGAGGGCCATGAGATCCTGTAGCACCATCACTGCTCTCCCTCTTGCTTCACATTCTGGAAATAGCTCCTACCCTTCGTGGACGGGTGCCTTTTACTCCTTAGATCCAGTGGCTTACAACCAACCTTGGTGTCTTCCTCCCAAAGAAGCCCTTTCCCCATTCTTGCCAGAAATCAGCAGAGAAGTCAAGGAAAATGGAACTGAGCCAGAAATATCAATTCTCGTTCTTTGGCCAAATGATGACAAAAAGCCAAGGGCTTTATTCTCACCAGCTGTTTAATGGAAAGTAGAAAGAGAAGTTTTAAAAGCATGAGGAGGTTATGAGAATTGGGGAGATTTTGCTTGAAGTTTTGACATTACATATTGTTCTTCTAACTCGAGTCCCCCATGACCTTGCATGGCGTTTCTCCATGAATTTTGAGGAAATGTTCTAATTATAATCAGTACTCTCCAGAGATACTTACAGGCATAGTGAACCATACCTGAGGGAATGTTATGAGTAAAACTCAAGAACTTCAAGTTCCACTGATGCTGAAAACTCAGCCTCTGTGCACCAGTGCCGACTTGAATCTCAGAGTTCTGGGTGAAGTAGAAGAAAATAGCTTTATTGCTTTGCCAGGCAAAGAGGGACACAGTGGGCTTCTGCCCTGAAAACAGTAAGTAAGTCCACCCAGAAGGATTTGGTGAGGAGTTTTATAGCAAAGTTCAAGGGTGGGGGTGCTGATAAGATTAGGGTGTGTACACAGCCTGCACTCCTTTAACCTGGCCTCAGGTGATCTTCTGATCAGCTTCTGGGGTTCCTTTAATCTGGCCTCGGATGGTCTTCTCTGGAATGAAGAATGCCAACATCTTCCATTTGTTGGGGGTTTTAGTTCTGTAAAGAGCTCAAAGGTATTATTACATGTATCCCTTGAGGGGGAACCAGGACCCTGCCCCAAGGCTGCACTATTGTTTCTTGACTGCTCCTCCCTTGTCTCTGCATCCCCTCCCTTCCCTGATTAACAACTGTTTGAACCTGCCCTTTGGGACTCAGGGAAGGTCATGGAGGCTTGGAGTCTGTTCCCTACAAACAAGGAACGGGGGACACAGAAAGGCTTCTGTACGCAGGAGCCCCACAGGGTCCTGCTCAGTTTCCTTACCAAGGAAATGTGGGAGGAAAAGGTAAAGGAGACAAAGAAAGTAACCAGAACAAGGGGGTATTTTCAAGGGTTTCTTCTTGGAGCTGAAACTCCATTAAATATCACCTTTGTTTGCAATATAACTTCTGAGTTCAAAAAAGCTCCCTTTGAGGGTACTCCCTAGTGGTGCAGTGGTTAGGATGCCAGGCTTGCATTGCAGGGGTTTCAGGTTTGATCCCTTGTCAAGGAAGCTGAGCAGTGCAGAAAAAAAAAAAAAAAAAGCTACCTTTGAGATTTTCCTCTCCTTCATAACCCTTGAACTACATTTAAGTCCACACGAAGCCTCTGTGTTTCTAATGGTATTTGGTCTAAGGCTGCCAGTTTGGGAAAACCTTTGTAGTTTATTGATGATTTAGGCAAAACTGAGAATTAATGATGCATAGGATGGAGTGTAAATGTTATAAAAGAGTGATTTTAAATATTCAAATTTGTATTGCTGATTTAAAAAAATTTTTTTGCAATGGTCAAAAAACATGATCTTGCAATTTCAACTATTTTGGAAGCTAAAGAAATATTTGAGGTTTTCTTTATGAACAATTTTTATAAAATTTCTTCAAACTATTGAAATGTCCTGCTCCGTAACTTTGAAAGTAAATATTAACTTTCTACCATCTAATTGTTATATTTGGTCCATTGTCTGTTGTGAGGCTAAAAATGAAAACCAAGTATTTAGTCTGTAGTTCTCTCTCTACGCCTTTGCCAATCAGATCTTTTTTAGAGAGAAAAGACATAGAAGTTTAATAGCTATTCTTAATGAAAAAATAGCTTCCCTTCCCTCACTGTCATGCAACATCTGAGAATTTTCAACAGGAAAATATTTGGCTGCTCTCCTCATGTTCAGTAAGGGGAAATCTGAGGGGAATTGGACAATTTTTATTAATCTGGGACACTTATAATCCTTTACCCCACAAGGAGTTGCTGCCGTTCATTTTGTATCACTGCGTATATTATGAGCTCCTAACACAGGAGGTTAATTCAAAGTATACTGTTGTCCTCCTAGACAAAGATAATGTACTGGTAACAGTGTCACTTCCTGTATTTACAAGTTCAGTGAAAGAGATGAAAGTGACACCCATTCCTCTTCTTGGGAATCACAAGTTGAATCGAAGAATTCAGCACTGGTCATGCTAGATCTTTAAAGAACAAGGCACACAAAAAACAATAAGTGGGCATCCCTGGTGGCGCAGTGGTTGAGAGTTCGCCTGCCGATGCAGGAGACATGGGTTCGTGCCCCGGTCCGGGAAGATCCCACATGCTGTGGAGCGGCTGGGCCCGTGAGCCATGGCCGCTGAGCCTGCGCGTCCGGAGCCTGTGCTCCGCAATGGGAGAGGCCACAACAGTGAGAGGCCCGCGTACCGCAAAAAAAAAAAAAAAAAAAAAAAAAAAAAAAGGTCCACATCAAAAATACTTAAAAAAAAAAAGATATTTGGAACCTTTCCAATATTTTTAAATACAGAAATTTTGCATAAATATCCAAATTCTTCATTCCTTGAAAAATCAGCAGAATTAATAAAGCTAGCGTCCAGATACCAGTGATGGTGGGCTGGGACTGACTAGGGATTTCCCCTTTAGAGGAGGGCATGTTCTCCTCTGTACTAGATACTCCACCTCCAATTCTGTCGGCAGTTTCCAACGTCAGTGGCATTTGTGATGGATGGATTGCAGACAGGCAGCAAGTGTGGTGGCTGGGGGCATGGACTCTGGACCCAACCACCTGGGTTTGAATCCAGATCCCATAATGTATGACCACTGCTCACCCTGGGGAGGTTACTTAATTGTTCCGTACTTCAATTCCTGATGTGTAAAGTGGGATAATAATTGATACCCACAATTATGATGAGGATTAAATAATTCTACACGTGAAAAAACTCAGAACAATGCCTTACACATCACAGGTAGCCAGTAAACATCAATTGTTACCATCACCTTGCCTGAGCTGTGTTTTCTTATGGTGAGGTTAAAAAAAAAGTGAAATAGCACCTACCCTTCTGTCTGGCACATAGTATATTTTCAAGAAATGCTAGTTGTCATTACTATTATTATTATTCAAGAGCATAGTGAGAAATAAAAGGGCTTCCCTGGTGGCGCAGTGGTTGAGAGTCCACCTGCCGATGCAGGGGACACGGACTCGTGCCCCGGTCCGGGAAGATCCCACATGCCGCGGAGAGGCTGGGCCCGTGAGCTGTGGCCAATGAGCCTGCGCGTCCGGAGCCTGTGCTCCTCAACGGGAGAGGCCACAACAGTGAGAGGCCCGCGTACCGCAAAAAAAAAAAAAAAAAAAAAAAGGGGGAAATATACAATGGACTAGGAAAATAAAGACTCTTCCTGCGTGTGGGCTATGTCTGTGTCAGGGAAAAGGATGATGCCACTATGAAACTATTCATAGCAAGAGCTTCAACCAGAAATTCAAGATAATGGTGGAAAGGATTATCTAAAGAAAGGATTGGGGGTTACAAAAGTTTTTTTTTTTCTTTTAATTTAAGCAATGTTGATGTCCTGATGTCTTGATGTAAAACACAGTAATGTATTAAAAGAAAAGAAAATGGCATTAACCCTGCTTCCCTCATTTACTTTATCTGCCTGGCCCTTAGAACCATTCAGTTTGGTCACCCTGAATTTAGGCTTTAATTTCAAAACAAGTCTAAGAAATATCCCCCCACCAAAAGAAGATAGTTGTGAGGCAAACTGAACTTAAAACCCCAGACATTAGAAAATTCAAGCATAGACCTATTTAGTTTTTACGTTATTGTAATAACCAACAAGGACCTACCATATAGCACAGGGAACTCTACTCAATATTCTGTAATAAACTATATGAGAAAAGAATCTGAAAAATAATGAATATATGTATGTGTATAACTGAATTACTTTGCTGTACACCTAAAACTAACACAACATTTTAAATCAACTATAATCCAATAAAAATTTAAAAAGTAAAAATAAAAAATGAAAATAAAAACTTTTTACATTATCATAATAGCAAATTATTTTAAAAACTGTGAAATGAGTAATCACATTTCTAAACAATTTAATAATATAGTAAATGTAAGATAGACTTCTGCAGAAGTTGGCCTAGGCTTATAGAACACCCCCTTGTACAAAATGGAACAAAATGAACAAAAGACATAAACTCAAAGAATAAGCCAGCCATGCCAAAACAAAAGGGAAAATAACCCATTATTATCAACTATGGTAAGAACCATCCAGAGACAGAAAAATCTGCAACATGCTGAAAGAAGACTCTGAGAATCAATACTGGGTTGTTATAAACAAGAGCAGTAAGTCAACTGAAGATGTTGGTTACACATCTGGAAACTCTCTCCAGACCTGAGAGCACAGCTGGCCCCAGGGGAAGACCAGAGCATCTCAGATGGCACCCTCTTAGGAAGCAACAGGGAGCTAAGGTGTATAAAATGAAGGCTTCAGAGGGTCTAAGGAATAACTGCCTGAGGTATGGGTCAACGTACATCACATTCAACCAGGAGGCTTTCATAAAAAGGCACAACCCCAGAAATTCTGATTCAGTCGATGCTGAGTAGGAAAGGACACAGCAATGCCAAACGTTATCTATTACAGCACTAACTATAACAGCAAATGTCTGGAAACAGCCTAAATTATCATCAGTGGGGAAATGGATAAATAACCATGGTGCACTTATGTAATACTCTTGCAACTGACCAAAAAAATGAGGAACTCTTTATGTACTGCTATGAAATAATTTCCAACATATATTGTTAAGAGGAAAAGAAAAGCATAATGTAGAAGACTGCTGTAATATGCTACCACTGGAAAAAATTAAATTATAAATATGCCTCAATTTGAATAAAATATCTCTAGAAGCATTCATAAAGAAACTGATATTATTGCTTGCATCTGGGAAGAGGGACTGAACAGCTGGGAAAAAAAGAGGAAAGAAGATTTCTCATTTTTTTGTTTTTGTTATTGTTTTTGTTTTTAACATCTTTATTGGAGTATAATTGCTTTACAATGGTGTGTTAGTTTCTGCTTTATAACAAAGTGAATCAACTATACATATACATATGTCCCCATATCTCCTCCCTCTTGCATCTCCGTCCCTCCCACCCTCCCTATCCCACCCCTCTAGGTGGTCACAAAGCACCGAGCTGATCTCCCTGTGCTATGCGGCTGCTTCCCACTAGCTATCTATTTTACACTTGGTAGTGTATATATGCCCATGCCACTCTTTGTCCCAGCTTATCCTTCTCCCTCCCCATGTCCTCAAGTCCATTCTCTATGTCTGCGTCTTTAATCCTGTCCTGCCCCTAGGTTTTCAGAACCATTTTTTTTTTTTTTTTAGAATCCATGTATATGCGTTAGCATATTGCAGCTCTATTTACAATAGCCAGGACATGGAAGCAACCTAAGTGTCCATTGACAGATGACTTTTATTCTTCAATTTTAAACCACATGAAGGTATTACTTATTCTAAAAATAAATGTGTCTTAGAAAAATAAAAAAGAAAGAGGAAAGAAGATCAGGTTATAAGAAAATAGCACCTGCAAAGTTTTCCTGAAAAAAAAAATTCTGTATAATAACAGAATCCAGTCATGCAAAAGAGATTAGATATGTAGAGGCCAGTGCACAAAGGACTAGTAGGAAGCTCAAGATCCATTTAATTATAAATAATGGCAAATCATTACAGCAATTGCAATTATAAAACAAATTTAAATGTTCATTTTTTAAGAGAAAACAACATAATGTCAAACTTACAAAAATATAGAATAGGTATAATATAGATATAATGGAGTGGTACCTAAACCTCAAAGCCTGTTGTCAAAAATTCAAAGGTGGGAACCAATGACTGCTCTTATTCATTCACCCAATCATGCTCTACGTATCACCCATCTGCTATGTCAGAGACCACATGCTAGAAACTGCGGATAAAGCGGTGAATAAACGTCCTGATACTTCCATTTTAGCTAGTTCTCCTGTTTCACAATAGTTTATGGATGTTGTTTTATTTCTTAGGCTGCGGGGAGAAAAGCCTAGGTATATTATTTAAAGCCATAAAAATAATCATTAAGGACAGGCATTTTCTGAACTACTAATAAAATATGGGGAAGGAGAAAGGAAGACAAAAAATATATATAGTATATATCACACACAGCAAAAAAAGAAGACAAAAAGGGCATCAAGGAAGAAGTAAAATCATAAACTAAGATGGCAGAATCAAGGCCAAACATAAAACATGACTATATTACTATGTAAAATAGATTGCTATATTATATAATTATACTATTTGGTGTAACTCTCTGCTAAAACATTTGAAATTTTAAGAATTAAATAGACCTATAAAAATAGGAGAAAAAAATGAAAAAGCTTGAAAAGAGTATTTCCAAAGTCCTATTCATTTCAGGGATAAATTCTTATTAAACTGACACTTGTAGATAAGTTGTTTCATAGAGAATAAAACCAAGTCCCCAAATTATTTTTACAAAGTTAGCCTACCATTGCAATCAAAAACTAACACAGACAACACAGACCAAATTTCCTTTTAAGTACTGATGCAAAACTTTCAGATAACAGATTATCATGAAGAGCCTAGCAATGCACTGTGGGTATAAAATATGACCACGGCCAGTTTACTCCAGGAATGCAAGTGTGTTGGCTATTGGAAAATCTCTTAGTAAAATTCACCATAATGATGGATTACACATGGAGGAAAATATACTAATCACTATAGAAACCAGGGTTGCCAGAGACCGAGGGTTGGGAAAGAAAACTGACTACAGAGAAACACTTGGGAACTTTGGGTGGTGAAAAAGTTCTAATACATCTGATTCTGGTATTAGTTACACAAGCACATACATTTGTTATAACTCATCAGCTGCATACTGCTAAAATGGGTGAATTTTTACTGTATGTAAAGTAAACCTTAACAAGCTTGATTTTCAAAATAATTCTTTTGAATCAACATATTTCAGGTTTGAAAAAAAATGGGACATTATCTCAGATAAAATAAGAATCAATGGCAAATTTCTTAATTTGTATATAGCTGCAAAATACATGCACAAATATGTACTTATAAAAACATATTCAAATGTATCCTAAATTCCTATATTTGTTATATCTATTCAAAATTTAGCATCAGGCTGGATGATTTAGCATAAGAAGCATTCACGCTAAAGTCAGGTATAACGCACGATTATTCAACTATTTTTTAACTATTTATTTATTATTTAACCATTTATTTATTATTTACCTATGATTTAGTTATTTTAACTATCATTTAACATTTGCTCTGAGTGACAGCTCAATATCCAAGAGTTAAACTATTGGAAAAGAGGAGGAAAATAATCATGTCCAAGGAAACAATGCAGAAAAACAAAAGATAATCAAATACAAAGCTACTCAAAGGAATTCAGAAAGTAGTTAATAACATGATTTATAAAAAAAATCAATAGCTTTACTATAACAAATAAGATCCAGTTAGAAAATGTGACAAAAATTTCCCTTTACAACAGGAATAACAATATAAATACATAATGATAATTTATCAAGAAAGATATAGGCCTACGAAACATACAGCTATACTGAGAGAAGTGTTGAGTAATGTTAGAGACCCATATATTAATTTTAGAAAGAAAGTTTATGTTGTAAATATATCACTTTTTTCTTTAAAAGTCTAAATTCAGTGCAATTCTGATCAAAATTCCAGTTCTCAATTTCATCTAGAAGAATAAAATAAGAGAATAGTCAATAAAGTTCTTTAAAAGAAAAGTGGAAATCATAAAAATCCTAGAAGAGAACATGGGCAAAACATTCTTTAACCGAAACTGTAGCACTATCTTCTTGGATTGGTCTCCTAAGGCAAAAGAAAAAAAAGCAAAAATAAACAAATGGGACCTAATTAAACGTAAGAGCTTTTACACAGCAAAGGAAACCATCAGTAAAATGAAAAGACAGCCTACAGAATGGGAGAAAATATTTGCAGATAATGCAACCAATAAGGGGATAATACCCCAAATATACAAAAAACTCATACAACTCAGTATCTAAAAAACGCACAACCTGATTAAAAATGCACAGAAGATTTGACTAGATATTCCTCCAAAGAAGACATACAGATGGTCAACAGGCACATGAAAAGATGCTCAACATCGCTAATTATTAGAGAATGCAACTAAAAACCAAAATGAGATATCACCTCACACCTGACAGAATGCCTATCATGAAAAAGTCTACAAATAACAAATGTTGGTGAGGATGTGGAGAAAAGGGAGCCCTTGTACACTGTTTGTGGGAATGTAAATTGAAGCAGCCACTGTGGAAATCAGTATGGAAGTTCCTCAGAAAACTATAAATAGAGCTACCGTATGATCCAGCAATTCCACTCCTGGGCATATACCCAGAAAAAAAAAAAAACTAATTCTAAAAGATAAATGCACCCTAATGTTCATAGCAATGTTATTTACAATAGCCGAGATACGAAAGCAACCCAAGTGCCCATCAACAGACAAATAGATTAAGAATATGTGATACATATAATCTATATATATATAATATTCTAATATATAATCTATATATATAATATATATAATATAATCTCTATATAATATTCCATTATATATAATGGAATATTACTTAGCCAGAAGAAAGAATGAAATACTGCCATTTGCTGCAACATGGATAGACCTAGAAAATATTATGCTCAGTGAAATAAATCAGACAAAGACAAATACTGTATGGTATCACTTATATGTGGAATCTAAAAAAATAATACAAATGAATGTATATGCAAAACAAAAACAGACTCAGACATAGAAAACAAACTTGTGGTTACCAAATGGGAGAGAGAAAGTGGAAGGGACAAATTAGGGGTATGAAATTAATAGATACAAGCTACCATATATAAAATAGATAAGCAACAAGGATATACTGCATAGCACAGGGAATTATACCCAGTATCTTGCAATAACCTATACTGGAGTACAATCTGCAAAAATACTAAATCACTAGGCCATGCAACTGAAATTAACACAATATTGTAAAGAAACTATACTTCAACTTAGAAAACCATATCAAGGGGGAAAAGGTTTTCCATATATATATATAGAAAAATTTTATATGTATATATATCAGTGGAAAATCTACTGATATTTACTGGTATTTATCAGTGGAGAATTTACTGGTATCAGCTAGAAAATTTCAACCTAGGCAATTGCTAGAAAATCATAAATATATAAGGTGAAACATTCTGGCCTTCTGAGTATACCCCAATGCCTGTCTGCTTTGCCAACCCTCTGACCTATGGGTGTTTAACAATTTTCAGAGGAAATGTAAGCATTCATAAACATTCAGTGCTTAAATACTAGAATACAGAACAAGCAATGTATGCTAAGGCATAGCATCTCTTTGTCTCCTTTTCATCTTTCCTCCCTTCTTTTTTTTTTTTTTTTTTTCAGT
>NW_006784340.1:332436-336276 GCF_000442215.2 Lipotes vexillifer
CAGCCGCTCCGCAGCATGTGGGATCTTCCCGGACCGGGGCACGAACCCGTGTCCCCTGCATCGGCAGGTGGACTCTCAACCACTGCGCCACCAGGGAAGCCCTTTCCTCCCTTCTTTAACCTGATATCCCTTCCCTTAATGCTCCTAACCATTGACACAAGTAAGTCTTAAGAGTATAAATTGCGTGATTAAATAGCCCAAGATTTTAAAATGTTACTAGCTTTGTTTAAAAATATGTAGTCTGATCTCTATGAATTGTTCAACAACGTTCATACCAGCAATATCCATAATAACGCAAAACAGTGGAAACAACCCAAATGTCTCCAGCAGTAGAATGAAGAAATTATATATTCACACATTGGAATATTACACTGCTAGGAGAATGCACAAATGCAATTACACATATCAACATGAGCGAATACCCCGAGCAAGTTGAATGAAAGAAACCAGACGCAAAGACCACACTGTAAGATTCCATTTACACAGAACTCAAAACCCAAGAAGGCTAATCGATGGTGATAGAAGTCAAAATGGTGGTCAACTCTTGGACTTGGGAGGCTTCTGGAGTTCAAGCAACACTGGATTTCTTAACATGGATGCTAGTTATACAAGTATGTTCACTTTGGAAAAACTTACTGAGCCTGAAAAACACAGATATCATTTCTTTATAGGTTCTTTTAATGGATGATATGAATGCTCTCAGCCATATAATACTGTTTTATCACGAGATTTTTTTTACCCCCCCCAAACAGTTACAAAACTGAGGTCCAACTGAAATGGAGATCTCAGCCTACCACTTAGTTGAGCTCTCCAATCCTTCCTCTCCTCTGTCACCTCAGGCCCTTCATTTTAACCTTCCTGAGAGTTGACTCAACTGGACATTTTCTCAGCTTTATGTGGTGACTGAACACAAAGTGGGTTTATATCCAACCTCTGCAACTTGGTAATAGTCTGACTTAAAGTAGCTTACCTTAAGGTGCCTCAGTTTTCTCATCTGTAAAATGTTACTAGTAAATAATAGTCCCTGCATCATATAGTTTTTGTGAGGGTTAAGTGAGCTAAAAGGTAAGCTGGTTGGATAGCCCTGGCTTGCATCAATTCCACCTTTTAATTTCTGGAAATCCAGATCCAACAATCAATGGGGCTTTACAATCACTGTTGTCAGGTGACAGTTGTGGCATAGCTGTTACTGCCTGTTCTTACAGCTTTGAGTGTATGAGTGAAATATGGAAATAACACTGTCAAAATAAGCCATTCATTTGATAAGCACAAAATAAAAATTTGAGGATCAGCCGTTTTTTTTTCTTCGTGGCAAATAAAATAACGGTGGGTGTTAATGGATAGCATCTTAGATTTGATGACATGTCCATATGAGGTACTTCAAGAAGTTGCTGTCAAAGCTTTCCAGCATTATTCTATTTTTAAATTATTTCCATGCATTATTAGACTTTTAAATTATGTTTAAAACGCAATCATTTTAAACTATATATTTTGCAATAATCTTTAAAGCTTCCCTAGGTGTTGGGAAATTGAAAGACCGTCCGGGCGGGGCGGGGCGGGACGGGGAGGGGGCGAGAGTGGGCAGAGCACTGTGACCAGATGCTCAGCCATCACTTGCTTCCTCGGCTCTTAAAACGCCGTTTCTCCTTTCCCCACGGCCAAACCCAGAGCACCAACAAGCACGGGACCCGGCGCAGGGTGTTCCCCTTCACTTCTGGGCTCAAACGCCAATTCTTCCAAAAAGAGTGCCACCAACTCCCAAACCCATAAGCCCAGTAGTTCTCTAACTTTTCTCATATTGGAATCATCCGGAGATCTTTCACTGATACTGATACCTGGGTCTCACTCAGAAATTGATTTAATTGTTCCGTGGTGCCAACTGGGCACGGGGATTTTTAAGAACTCCCCAGGTGATTCTGCCAAGATAGGGGACCGTATTCTCTGATAATCTCTTAACTACTGACTTGGTGCTGTTTGTATCTTCCACCAGCTCCCTGGGACATGGAAGCTTTTTCTTATCAACCTCGTCCAAGTCCCTCACCCAGCGTCCCGCCCCTGCTTTGAGCTGAGCCTCATAAGAGACCTCGAAGGAGAAGCGCAGGGAGCTTCGGCCTCTTCAACAGTCGCCATTGAGTCTAAAGGGTATTTAGGAAGTAATTCAGATTGCGTCACTCGTTGGGTCTTTGGTAACACGCATTTCTGGCCCGCATCTGCCCAACTTCATCCGCCCCCGGCAGCCAAGCCAAGCGGGATGTTATTGGGGCTGTCCCCTCTAGGTCCTTGGCTTTGATCAGCAACGGCGCCGTCTAACAGATCACTCTCCCGCACAGGAACCCCCGGAGCACCGGGTCCGAGCACAGGGTCCGGGAGCTTGTTTACCCGCTTCTGGGGTCTCAGGTGACA
The DNA here is from genome assembly GCF_000442215.2 of Lipotes vexillifer. NCBI lineage: Eukaryota > Metazoa > Chordata > Mammalia > Artiodactyla > Lipotidae > Lipotes > Lipotes vexillifer. The sequence goes on from NW_006784340.1 coordinate 334,840, forward strand.
AACAGTGGGAGTGTCTCAAAGAAAGGAAAACTCCCACAGCGAGGCCGGGGCGGGGTTCCGCGCACGTGGAGCGAGGGGGGCGCTGCAACCCCCGCGGCGCAAACCTCCCCTCCTGTCGCGCGCTTCCGGGGGCGCAGACCCGCGGGCGGCCTCCCAGGGGACCCCGACTGCCAGGAGAGGCCCCCACGCCCACCCAGCGCCCGCGGCATTTAGCTACGCGTTTCCCGCCAATTGTGCCCCCGGGTTGTGCTGAGCTAGCAAAACCCCGACTTCTCCAGGAACTAAGTTAAAGATGTATTTTAAGTGAAAAAAGCAAAGTGTTGAATAGTGTATATAAAAGAGTGTGGATGGGTGGGGACAGACAAGGGGAAATTCAGGTACATATCTATTGGCTGGTGCAAACACATAATAAGCCCCGGAAATACACACAAGAAATTAACCGTGGTTGCCAAAAGGCCGAGGCGCCAGACCTTGCAATCTAGCGGCTTTTTGAGTTTTTTTAAGCCTTCTGCAGATGTGTTTTAAAATATACATTGATTTTATATATTATATACTGTAGGTTGTTGTACATAACATTCTATTGTTGTCAAAGATATTATATTTTATTATACATAACACACTACTTTATATGATACACATACACATTTATCTCTGGTTGGTGGAGTCAAAGAAGTCCAGCTTAGACTCTGCCTTCGAGGCTGACCTAACACACAGGGAGAAAGGTTCGTGGCGTGAAAAGGCAAAGAGGGAGGACGGGGGAATTATGTGGGACCGACCCCCAATATCTTTTTATTCCAGACAAAGGGACCAAGGGGAACTGAGGCGCTCCACCGCCCGAGTGCAAACCGGAGTGCCTTTGGAGTTCGAAGCCGGCAAAAACCGGGAACCCCCGCTCGGGGAGGCCCCTCCTGTCCCGGGAGCAGACGTCTGGGTTCCACCCCTGCCTGGAATCGACATTTTTTGCTCAGGACGCCTGCCGGGCCGTGGGTGCGGGCGACCGTGCACGGTGATGCAGGCGTTCACCGGGAGCGCGGAGCCCTTGAAGACTCCCTGGAGGCGGAGTTGGCTGCTCCGCGGGCGCCGCGCGTCCCCGAGTTGCGCGTCTCGGGGTTCGGGCGGCCGCAGAAGCCCCGCTCGCAGTGGAGGGCCTGACCCACCGGGCAGTCTCTCTTCCCGACCCGGGCGCGATTCAGAGGCTTCGAGCGTCTGCCGGGGAGACGAGAAGGGCCCCGACGTCCCCCAAATCTCAGCCCGGGCCCAGGTGGGACCAGCGGCCCGCGCAGCTGGGGATGCGAAGAGAAGAGGAAATGGGCAGGCAGGGGGTCGAGAACTGGCCGTTGCTTCCGCGCCGCCCCTTCAGCCCATTGCCCCTCGATAAAAGCTCGAGGCCGGGAGACCCCAGTTTTCTATTCAACGTTTCAGAGTTCCAGGGAAAGA
>NW_006784340.1:336449-358245 GCF_000442215.2 Lipotes vexillifer
GAAAGAGCGCGATCTCCCCAGCTTCCCGGTCCGCCCGGACCTGCTGTTCACAAGTTGCACACCCTCAGGCAAGTTTAATTTGCCTCTCCCAGCCTCGGTTTTCTTATCTGTAAAATGGGGATGATAGAAGTACCTACGTCTGTGAGGTGGTAGTGGGGGTTTACATGGGGTATTATTGTGTGCCCAGGGCTTGACCCAGCCCTAGCTTGCAGAGAGCGGTGCACCCCTGCTATGGTTACCCCAAGCAAGAAGGACCGATTCGAACCCAGGACTGGGATTTAGGCTGGAGCTATGGGGCCCAGCTTCCTCCAAGGAGATTCATTCTTAAGGTCCAGCGGCCACAGATGGGCACCGAACGCCGTCCACTCGCTTCCTCCGAAGCCACGCGGGGTCTGCATTCTAACATCCACTTCGGAGCCTTCCGCCTCAAAGAAACCCCGCACTCCGCCCCATTCACACGTACTTAACCCCTCCACTGGGAGCCCCGCAGCTCAGACCTCCTGGATTCAAATTCCCGGGCTACCATTTTTAGCTGTGTGCCTTTAGACAAGGGCCTTTACCTCTCCAAGCATTACTTTACTCTCCTGTAAAATGGGATGATAACATTCTAGGGTGCTAAGTTTAAAAGGTCGTACGGGTAAAGCAGAGAGTCTGGCCTATAGTCAGCCACTGCTTCTTTCATTGTTTTCCTCCTTTGGCTGTGGATTCGAGGACCAACTCTATGCTTGAAAAGTCAGCCCCAACTGGGTGGAGAAATGATCCCAGCTGCTCTCTGCTCCCCCTAGAGACTCCTTTCCTGTGAACCCTCAGAATCTGTAGGAAAAGGCGCTTCCAAGGGCCCCCCCGGACCTGCCGAGCAGTTAAGCCTCCCAGGTCGACCTGGGCTTGGGAGCCTCCTCCATGCCGCCCCCCTCGGTTGATCTTGCCCAGGCCGGTCCTCTCAACTTGAGAGGCGTCCTCTCAACGCCGTCGAAGACGGCGTCCTTTTCGGGGACTCCCAGTTCGGGGTGCCCCGCGGGCGGCTTCCGACTATTTAACTTAACTCCTTCCTCCTCGGGCGTTTAACCAAGTAGGTGGAGAACAAAACCTGAGCTAAATACCCTATTTTCTTTCTCTGGCTAGTAATCAGCCGGAACGGTAAAATCCCGGCGGGGGTCGGGCGGGCGGGAAGCCTGGGAAAAACAGATGCTAATGGGGGCCCGGGGCGGGCGGAAGACGCACCGGGGTCGGGCGCCCGCCGCCTCCTTTTGAAGTGCGCCTCCCCGGCAGCGCTCCCGGGCCTCGCTGGGCTTCCCCCGCTTTTGGGGAAACTGAGAGGAGCTGCTAGAACGAGTGGGGACTCTCCTCTCAGATTCTGAGTCACTCCCGCTTTCTACCTCTGGTTCACTTTGCCCTTGACCGGTTTGCTCCTGGCCTACTCCCCCATCAGACTGGGAATTTCTGGAGGAGAAAGACTAAGGTTCCTGAGCCCTCACTTAGTCCAGTGTCCAGGGCAAAAAAGTGAGCTCAGCATAATTGTGATTGGAGTGATAGGAAAGACTGCAGACTTTCCTGTGTGCTGGGTGCTGTGCTAACTGCTTTCCATTCTGTATGTGGTCACGACACGTGGAAATTGGGGACAGACACGTTAAGGAACTTGCTGAGACCCACCAAGCTAGTGAAAGGTGCAGCCACTAACTCAGACGATTCTGCATACAACTTTTGGCTTTTCTCTTAGGGATCTGAAAAGACAGGTTTAAGGAATGATCTCTTTGGCTTCTGTTTCCTGTCGACCTTCCTTCCCTCCTCCTTCCCTCTCACTGTCCTTCCTTGGTTATCTTAAGGGCTTAACACGTTCTTCTGAGAACTCCCCAACCCAGACTTCCCCTCTCCCCCTTTCTCACCTCGGGCCTGGATGGGAGATTCCAGCTGCCCATGTCACCTGAAGCTCTGGTCAACAGGATTTGATTCTGCCCACCTGTTGTGTAGACATCCTGCCATACCTGCATCATAGAGGTGCCTTCTGTTCAAACATTAATTTCCATTGATTCTGCTGACCCTGTTAGTGATGTGAAAGTGATTTCAGGATAATATTTCTCAGTGGCGACATGGTGGTTGTTCCCATCAACAGCTGTCCTGCAATTCTGGCATTCACTTTTCTGTTTTCCTGTGGAGGAATGTCCACATTAACATGCATACAGAAAGCCTTGCAATAATATAAGAGCTCTGGATTAAGAAAGGTCTAAAGAAAAATATTTAAAAGATCTTTTAAGAATCTAAAAAAGGTGAAAATGCCGGGTCCATTAGTTTAGGAAGATCTGTGTTTTCTTTTTCTTTTAGAAAAAAAAACCTTTCACTTTCATCTCCATGGTTATAAAGCCTGAGCCCTGACACGGTCCTTGGGCTATTTTGTCTGTTCTAGTCTGCAGATTTAGTAAACCCTTTCTTTCAATTAAGAGATGAGCACCTACTAAGAGTCAGGCCTTTTGAGGTGCGAAAGTAAGCAAGACAGGGAAAGCCCTATATAACTCATATTTTAGTGTAGCAATGATTAGCCAAACATTCCCCTACTTTATTTTTGAGAGTATTTCACTTTATTTTGCCTCATGCAGCCTTTCTTGTTACTTTATGTGGATCTGTAACTTCCATAAATATGATGTTGATGATGATGATGATAGAACAGCAGTTAAATCCAGGAATTCATTTGCAGTTTAAAAAATACTTTCACAAAGAAGATTCTTGATCCAATGTTTAAGATCACTTATTTTTTGTAATAAGCAACTTTTGGTATGTTTATTAATTTTCATTCCCCAACCCCCACCTCCTCATATTTTAACAGTGAACTACACCTGCACTTAGCAATCAAAATACATAGATTGATAGCTGAAGATAATAGTTTAAATTGGTCATTTTGTTTGAAAAATACAGTGGGTTTAATATAACCCTTTGCCTCACTCATTTGTGGACACATTTGTGGATTTCTTTTAAAGCAAATGATCAGTCTATTTCAGGGTCACGGTGATTTCAAATTCTTATAAAAAGTGAAACTGTTGGTGGGACTATCTTGCTGTTCTCAGCAAAATCAACACTACTTGTCCTTGCCAATGGACATTTTCTTAAAAGATGTTATCTCACAGGGACATTTTCTTAAAAAAAAAAATCTGAACATGAACAGCCTTACCGTGATGGAAGCCCCCTCCCCCTTCAGAAAGCCTAGTGGAGGTGGGAATCTGGCCATCAGAGAACAAAGGGCCAAAGAGTGAACCCGCGATGGCGAAATAAAATGTAACATCAACAAAGAAAAGGCCATAGATAAATAGTAAAAGGACCAACTCACCACAAAAAACCCATTGACGTTTGCCCAGAGTCCAGGCGAAGCGCTGGTGACCGGTTAATGTTGGAATGTTTTCCTAGGGTTAAAAGGAGAACCGGCAGCAAGTCTGCTCAGAATTTACAAAGTGTTTGAATAACACGGACAGTGTTTTGATAACACATTTTTAGTGGGGGTGAAAATAATAGAATTTAGTGGGACATTTATATGGGCCCCCTTGGTTGTGGCGGGGAGGGGAGGTAAACCGTTTCTCACTGCACTCATTTATAACTCACCCCTGTAATTTATTCATACGTTTGTATGTATCTGTTATGTAATACCGTCTTACAGCCAAATGCTTTTCAGTTTTGCCTTAAAAAGCTGAATGCACTGATATTGGTTACCTTTAATGGGGAGAAAGGGGTGAAGAGGTGCTCTGGCCAGGTTGGCAATAACTTTGTGTTATCAGTTTAAGACAGTAGCATGAAGCTGGTATTATTGCTCAAGACAATACAGCATAAGACCTTTAAGGCTCACACACAGGCATAACCTTGGCTTCCTTGTAGCTTTCAAAGGGTCCTGCTCCCTCCAGTCTCAGGCTGAAAGGTGCAAGATTTGAGTTAATCCAGCCAGCACTTGGGTCTGGGGTTCCAAGGGTTCTCCACGTTTCCTCCCTAGTGTTGATGTTTTTGTTCATACACTGTCAGTTGAGCCACATAAAACCAGCCACCTTTCAATAAATGTCTCATTTGGATTTCATGAAGCTTGGGGTGTAATTGAAATCAAACTGGAAACAGGCTGCAAGGCTGTGCTATTTGCCCACCCAATCTAAGGAGGGTGCTGCCTGATTTGTTCACTGAAGCCACTGCTTTAGCTTTCTTTCATGTTCCTGTTTCTGGAAAAGAGTGATTACATTTTAAAGTGAGACTAGGACGTGCGAAAATAATTTTTATGCCTCTTTCCCTGGTTATCAGTAAAACTGAGCCAGCAAAAGGAAAGCCCATTTCAAGTAGGAAATCAGTCACAGATTTGCTCATCTATAACTCTCCAGGCATTTAGACTAATATATTCCATATGTAATAATACTGTAATTAATACAGAAGAACCATTAAAGGAGATTTCTTTATCTCTTTCCCTGGTTAGTAAAACTGAGCCAGCAAAAGGAAAGCCCATTTCAAGTAGGAAATCAGTCACAGATTTGCTCATCTATAACTCTCCAGGCATTTAGACTAATATATTCCATATGTAATAATACTGTAATTAATACAGAAGAACCATTAAAGGAGATTTCTTTATCTCTACGCAGTCAGAAAAAAATCATCTTTAGTTGAAACAGTGCTTTTCATTATGTTCAAAAGGAATTTGTAATATATATCTATAAATGTAATATAAATTATGGGTATATTTTCCATGTTCCAAAAATCTGGGCCCCAGAGCGGTTTTGTAGAGCCCGAATTTTTATTCTCTTTGAACTTCTCTTTGTTTCTCCGCCTGTAAAATGTGTTCAAGTTTGGGCAAAAGGATAGCTATATTGGGGAGGTGGGGAGATATAAACTGCAATTTCCTGCCTCAAGAATCAACACTAATCCTAATTACACATACCGTGTATATATTTCATAATTAGGTAGCACTCAAATGAACCCACGCGTTTTCAAGAGCTTGCTCTGTGGCTGGAATAAAATCAAGCCTTTCTGATGTGGCGCGGGGGACAGCTGGCTCGCGTTATTTGCGCCAGAGTGGGTCGGAGCGCTGCCTGTTGCCTGCAGTGGCGCTTTGCCACGCGCAGAGCTTCCCTGGCCTCCTCGAAAGCAATTCGGGACACCGAGGCCCGCTGTCTCGCTGAGGTCAGGCGCAAAACTGCGATCTAACCCCAGCCACTCTGTCTCCAAAAACGTGAGATCTAATCTCCTCCCTACTTTTTCCTCAAACATCCTGCAGCTCAGGTCAAGGCTAATGTGGAAGAGCCCTGAGTGGTAACAAGATCCCCTAGCCCGGGCTCCCCCGCCAAGCTGCCCTTTCTTTCCTTGCTCTTGATCTTGTGAGTCCCGCTCACAGAACCTCCACGTTGAATATCTTGAAGTCTTGAAAAGCACAGAGTACTTGAAAAATGCAATTCTCCAAGACTTCCCTGAGTCAAAAGAAATCTAAAGCCGACGAGGTGGGAGTGGACGGTGGGGTGATCAGAGCAGAGAGCCAAGCCGAACCCGAACTAAACTGGCGGGACGACACGGGAGAAGTGCTAGGCTGAGCGCGCTCCGTGCCAGCGTTCCAGGAATCTGCTCCTGGGCTTCTGTGCCTGGACCTGCGAGGCCCCCACCCGGGCCTCTCGCCTAACTTGCTCTCTCCCCGTCCCTGGCTGGGCCTTGACCCTGAAAACCTTCGCGCGCTCCCTGTTTCCACTACCGCGAAGACCTGGTAACCGCGTCCGAGTGCGTTAAGAGCCGCTTCACTCTCTAACTCAGACGTGCCAGTATCGATGCTGCTGTGGTTTGAACCTAGGTTGGAAAGCTTCGAGCTGTTCTGCACCGGCGTGTGCGCGCTCAACGAATCCCGCGACCGCCTCGTGTTGCGGGTGAAGAGTTTCCCGTGTGATCGCGTTCGGTTGGGGAAGCAGAGTCCCGACCTCTCAGCCGGAAAACGCGTTCCCGGAGCGATTACAAGCCGCGTCTGTAATTGCTTATTAACAGCAAATGTTCAGGCTTCTCCTTACCTGCAACGAAACGTGCGGGTATTAATAAACAATACAATAGGACGGCATCATCTTGCTCTGCTGTCTGCAAAGACACAGTGGAGAAACAGGCAGCTGGGGCAAAAGGGCTTAATTCCATATCAAACTGATTATTTCACTAATTATTCCACCTTCTGTGTTGCGCTGCAGAGGAGAGGTGCAGGGAATCTTAACCGCGAGGCTGCTTTGTTTCTCGGTGTCAGGCCCAACTGAAGATGGGAGGGTGTGGGATCCGAGATTTAGGGAAACAGCGTGGATTTTAAATTGTGGGGAGTAAAAGTGATTGCCTCCAGAAAGCAGGCGTGATGGCGTGGGGATGAGAGTGTTCCTAGTATCCCACCCCACCGGGGCTTCTGATTCATAACCTGACAGCTTCCGTCCTCAAGGACTGCAGTGTGCTCTCACCATCCCTGGAATCCCAAAAGCCCAACGCCGGGTTCCTCTCCACAAACACTTCCCACTGAGTAAAAGGGTGGGGCCGAACAAAAAGTGGTTCCTGCTTGTTGAAGGCCAGAGAGTCCTCTCCAATCGGGAAGAAAGTGTGCCTGAAGTTACAGCCCCCGACGAGGGAAGAGACTTCCTTGGGCCTCTCTCCAGCTCGTCCCAGATCCCCACCCTCAGAGACCGGTGCCTCCCTGCAGGCCGTCAGCTTGCAGAACATTTCTACCTCCGGCCTCTAGAACCTGCTCCCGCCCCCGCATCCCCCGGCTCAGAGCGCTGTGATGACCCTGCTACGGAGACCTCAAACCCTGTTCCACTAAATTCCAGCGAAATACAGACACCAGGATTGATTCTCATAGCAGGACTGAGTCTCAAAAAAAAAAGAAAGAAAGAAAAAGAAAGAAAATCAAGCTAAAGGAAAAGAAAGTCGCAGGCTACTTGATCCAATTAGTAAATGCCTAATTGAATTACTGTCACCTCCACCAGCCAATAGGAGGGTCCCGAGGCTGTGGGGCCGCGAAGCCCCTCCCTGGCCTCACATATATAAAGCAGCCAATGAGAACCTGCAACTTTCCAAGTGGTCAACTTGACCGATAGTTTTTCAGTCGAGAAAGGCAGAAAGGCTAGCGCTGGTGGGTGGATGGGGAGAGAGAGCTGAGACCTCTTCTTCCCGTGTGTGCGGGGGAGGAGGGTGGAGGTGCAGAGAGGCAAAAGGGACGCGGAAGGAAAAGGAGAGGGCTTCTCGGTCAGTTTTCGCCTCCTGCCTTCAAATTCCTTGTGGAGAGGGCGCTAGGTTCGGGACGCGCGAGTGCGCTCCTTAGCGGTCCGCGTGTCGCCAGGTGGGTAACCCGGCACAGGAGGAAGGGGAAGTTACCTTCCCCTCGGAAGAGGGCGCTGGCTCCCTCATCCTGCCTTTATAATCAGGTCGCGGCCGGAGAGGAAGCAGCCAGCTGCCGTCTGCGCTCTGCAAAGCATGCAGTTAGGGGAGCAGCTCTTGGTGAGCTCGGTGAACCTGCCTGGCGCGCACTTCTACCCACTGGAAGGGGCGCGAGGCGGTGGCGGCGGGAGCGCCGGCCGCCTCCCGGGAGCGGCCCCCTCGCCTCAGAGGCTGGACTTAGACAAAGCGCCCAAGAAGTTCTCGGGCAGCCTCTCGTGTGAGGCAGGGAGCGGGGAGCCCTCAGCCGCCAATTCCGGGGCCCCCGCGGCCATGCTCAGTGACGCCGACGCCGGGGACGCCTTTGCCGGCACCGCGGCCGTGGCCAAGCCGGGGCCCCCGGACGGCCGCAAGGGCTCCCCCTGCGGGGAGGAGGAGCTGCCCTCAGCCGCCGCCGCCAGCGCGCGCTACTCCATGGACAGCCTGAGCTCGGAGCGCTACTACCTCCAGTCCCCCGGGCCTCAGAGCTCCGAGCTGGCCGCGCCCTGCTCGCTGTTCCCGTACCAGGCGGCTGCCGGGGCGCCCCACGGATCTGTGTACCCAGCTCCCAACGGGGCGCGCTACCCCTACGGCTCCATGCTGCCCCCCGGCGGCTTCCCCGCGGCCGTGTGCCCACCCGGCAGGGCGCAGTTCGGCCCGGGAGCAGGCGCGAGCGGCGGCGCGGGAGGCAGCGGCGGGGGAAGCGGCCCGGGCGCCTATCAGTACGGCCAGGGGGCTCCGCTCTACGGGCCGTACTCCGGGGCAGCAGCCGCGGGTTCCTGCGGAGGACTCGGGGGCCTGGGGGTTCCCGGCCCCGGCTTCCGCGCCCACGTCTACCTGTGCAACCGGCCTCTGTGGCTCAAATTCCACCGCCACCAAACCGAGATGATCATTACGAAACAGGGCAGGTGAGCGCAGCGCGGAGGGCCCCCGAAGCGCGGGGGTAGAGATGACCTCTGTGGTCCTGAGGGTGGCCGGGAATGGGGGACCGCCGCCCGCCCGCTCCGCTCTTGGCTGGGAGAGTGAGTTTCCGTGCGCAGCCAGTGGAGACTCCGCATCTCCAGTCCGATGTCCCTCCCGTCCGCGCACCGGCGGTTTGTGCAGGGCGCTAAGGCTACGGCTGCTTCCCCCCTTCCTTCTCGTCACCCTCACCTGGACTGACGAGGAGACAGAAATGGAAACTGGGGCTTGTCCACAAAGCTGGATGTCCTAGGTACGCCCGGCCGGCGGTACGCCGGTCCCTGAAGGCGGGCGAGGAGCCGTGGATGCGGGAAGGCTCCAGGGGTGGCTACCCTCTCTGAGCACAGGACATGGGCTCCCGCAGTTTTAGGCGCCAGGGTCTCCGCGGGGAGCATCCGGGGGACGAGCGCGAGGACCAGAGCGCCGGCAACGGGGGCTGGTCCGGGTAGTAGGTTAGGCCGGACCTGGAGTCAGACAGGGCTGGGGTCCCAGGCCTGAGAAAGTTCGGATACACATCCCACTGCGGGCAGTGGTTACTTCTGGGGAAAATGAGGAGTGGGTGCTGGGAGAGGGACGTCCAAAGGGGACTTTTAGCCTTACCAGTAGAAGTAATTTTTTTTTTACGAGAACAACTTAATGTTCTCTGGCACTTGTACATGTAAAAAATAATGATTTTTAAACATCGTGGAAGAAAATAAATGAGCATCTGAAAGGGTCAAGAACTTGAGTGAGTGGTGCAGAAGGGCGGGGATTGGGGCAAATTATTTCAGAAAAGAGATGTTCCGAGAGTTGCCAACTCAAGAATATTTTACGTACTGAGGGCCATTTTTCTACCGGTATTCTGTTCGTCTGTAGACTTCTAAATGTCGTCTAAGCGTGGGCCTGTGCCCAGGCGTTCCGATTTAAATCTCCTGGTTCTATTCCCTTGCACAGACGCATGTTTCCTTTCTTGAGTTTCAACATAAACGGACTCAATCCCACCGCCCACTACAACGTGTTCGTAGAAGTGGTGCTGGCGGACCCCAACCACTGGCGCTTCCAGGGGGGCAAATGGGTGACCTGCGGAAAAGCCGACAATAACATGCAGGGTGAGGAGTGAAAGGGCCTGGGCAGGGTGGATCGGCGGGGGGCCCCCATGGGTGACCTGCGGAAAAGCCGACAATAACATGCAGGGTGAGGAGTGAAAGGGCCTGGGCAGGGTGGATCGGCGGGAGCCCCCGACTCAGGACACCACACATTTAAATCTCACATCCCTCCCTCCACATCCGGGGCCTGGAAGTGTTAGGAGCTTCTTTGTGTTGATTGTTTGATTAAGGGAGAGAATTGCTAAGTCAGACTTCTTGCCTACTAGTATATAGAATTTTAACCATGACCCTACTCTAGCCCTTCCCTCCACATCCCTACCTTTGAGAAAGGAATTGCTGTAAACTCTCCAGGTGGCAAGGGCTCCTGGCATTCTAATCTTCACTTGAGAAAAGGCCTCCCCAAGGTTGAGTTCACCATAAAAATCCAACCACCTTCCATCAGATCTTGCCTGTCTAGCTTCAGAAGCCCCCAAGTTAACCTTCAAGAGGCATTGCCTACTGGCTCCATTTTTACCTTGTCCAAGGAAGGCTGGAAGCACAGGGGCCCTGGGAGGGGAATCAATAGAGTCTAGTTGGTCTCCACTGGCCTTCTTAAACTGCTAATGATGGGAGACATGTTCTAAATCTAGCTCTTAAATCTTGCCCATAGGTAGTAAATACCCCTCCCCTCCCTCCATTTGCAAACAGCCCTTTATGCTTGGGTTTTGTGTTTTGTTTCACTTTCTCTTAGGCAACAAAATGTATGTTCACCCAGAGTCTCCTAATACTGGTTCCCACTGGATGAGACAGGAGATTTCCTTTGGGAAATTAAAACTCACCAATAACAAAGGCGCAAATAACAACAACACCCAGGTAGGGTGACAGAGGAGGTGGTGTCTTCTGGCTGTGAATCTCTTTTCTAATGAGTTTCCATACTCTTCATTGTATTTGTAATATTTGCAGGTACCTGTTGCTTGCCTCTTTCTAGTCTTTTTTTTTTTCTTTTGACCTTTCTCATTTTTATTTATTTATTATTTTTCCTACTGGATTTCCGTAACAGTGAGTTAACTGTTAGGAGCAGAAATACTGAAAACTTGTGGCGACTTAGGAAACCAAGAGGCAAGAGTGTTTATTTAAACACACATACCCAGCTATGTTTTAAGTTTCAAAAATGGCAATAGAAAGTTAGCTGTTGCTGGGGAGCAAGCAGGAGTGGCATTCCAAAATACAGAATTTGTCAAAATCGACTTTACTTTTTCGATTTGGCAGCTCTTTTCTCTGTACCATTTGCAGATGATCGTCTTACAGTCTTTACACAAGTACCAACCACGACTACACATCGTTGAAGTCACAGAAGATGGCGTGGAGGACTTGAACGAGCCCTCCAAGACTCAGACCTTCATCTTCTCAGAAACGCAGTTCATTGCAGTGACTGCCTACCAAAACACCGATGTGAGTGCCCCACGGTCCCCAAGAATCCCTGAAGCTCAGTCCAGCGTGAGAGAAAAAACACTCAATGAATGTTTTTTTCTCCCTTGTCTAGATAACTCAACTAAAGATTGATCACAACCCCTTTGCAAAAGGCTTCAGGGACAACTATGACTCGTAAGTGCACCTTTATTTTTCCTTGCCTGGTCATCTTTGAACAAGACATATGGAATCAGTCACTTTCTTGAGACCATATTCTAGGAAGAGCTTTCACGGTTGGGATTTTTGCCTATTTTTATTTTTGCATATTTTTGGCCTTGACTAATCTTGCTTTAGAATTTTCACAGAAGTGTTTTGTTCATTTCTAAAGAAATGTTAAGGGATTAAAAATGAGGAGTTTTTTTTTAACATTTGAGTGGAGATTGGAAATTTTCATAATCTGCATTTATATGCCTTCCTTTCCATTTGATCCCAGTTTTTTTATTCTCTCAGGAGCAGGGATTATTATTCCCTCTCATTTTTTTACATAAGAAAAACCTGACACTAAGAGGATGTCATTTTCACAACATCAAACAGCAAGGCCCCACAGATGCCTTTTAAATCTGGGATTTCTACCCACCATGGCCAGCATTCCTTCCCTACCACTGAAGGGAGAGTTGCTCCAAGTTCTTCCAAGTTCTAGGACTTGCAAAGATGGATTTTCTACAGTTTAAATGCTTAATGCCTGGGAGGAAGCTTTTTCTTTCATGGTGGGAAATTTGGCCGCAATGAGCGAAGTCCAGCTAAAATGGGCCAGTGCATCCCTACTACCTCCACCCCTCCACTCGACAGACCAGCGCTCCTGCTCTAGAGCCTTCTTCATTTCTGGGAGGTATATTGTTTGGGGACAACATTGGGGTTTTTTTTTAAGTGTTTCTCTTTATATTGTAGCATGTACACCGCTTCCGAAAATGACAGGTTAACTCCATCTCCCACGGATTCTCCTAGATCCCATCAGATTGTCCCTGGAGGTCGGTACGGCATTCAGTCCTTCTTCCCGGAGCCCTTTGTCAACACTTTACCTCAAGCCCGATATTATAATGGCGAGAGAACCGTGCCACAGACCAACGGCCTCCTTTCACCCCAACAGAGCGAAGAGGTGGCCAACCCTCCCCAGCGATGGCTTGTCACACCCGTCCAGCAACCTGGGACCAACAAACTAGACATCGGTTCCTATGAGTCTGAATATACTTCCAGCACCTTGCTCCCATATGGTATTAAATCCTTGCCCCTCCAGACATCCCATGCCCTGGGGTATTACCCCGACCCCACCTTCCCTGCAATGGCAGGGTGGGGAAGTAGAGGTTCTTATCAAAGGAAGATGGCAGCTGGACTCCCATGGACCTCCAGAACAAGCCCCCCTGTGTTCTCTGAAGATCAGCTCTCCAAGGAGAAAGTCAAAGAAGAAATTAGCTCTTCTTGGATAGAGACACCCCCGTCCATCAAGTCTCTTGACTCCAGTGATTCAGGGGTGTACACCAGTGCTTGTAAGCGAAGGCGGCTGTCTCCTAGCTCCTCTAGCAATGAAAATTCTCCCTCCATAAAGTGCGAGGACATCAATGCTGAAGAGTACAGTAAAGACACCTCAAAAGGCATGGGGGGGTATTATGCTTTTTACACGACTCCCTAAAGAGTTATTTTAGCCTCGTCAAAATGAGCTAACTTTTTGCCGATGGACTTGGTGGTGTTTTTTGTTGTCTTCTTTGTCTAGGTTGCCAAAAAGACGTTTGCCTTCCACCCTGATGCATCCCGTTTTGTGCAATTCTCTAAAAGAAGGTGCCAAAGCTTTTTGATTGCTTCAGGTAACTGAAACAAGCCTAGCATTTTTTTCTTTTTTAATAAAATTAATGGAGGACTTTCATGTGTTTTTAAATTTGAAGGTGATTCAAAGTTATGGATTTATTTATTGGAGACACTAGACATTCAAAGAGCTGGGCTGTGAAAATTGAGTGCCTAGCGCCATCAAAGGTGTTGAAACCTTTGGTTCTCATTTTTATTTGTAAATCTGTAAGCAAATAGAAGCCCAGAGTGGTAAGATGTTTTGCTTCTGGAATAGAAGGGTGGGCCTTAACCTTCAACAAGGGACTTTTGCTGTTAACTTTCTGCTAGGGACAAAAGATGTTAGGCCTGGGAGGCAAGAACTTTGTGAAGGTGCTGGTTTGACCTGACTTTGATTCTTCCCAGGCTTTTGAAACAAGCCATGTTTGCGCTAGTCCAGGATCGCCTCATGTACTAGGCCTCTGCTGTCTGCCTGGGTGGCTTTTAGGACTTAGGAGACAGCAAGGGAGGGGGGCACCAGAAAACAAACAAACAAAAACGGAGAATTTTAAAGGGTACAGTTGTGTGCTTAGATACACTGTAGAATAATGTGGAAAATACTGTACAAATAGTCTACGTAGGTATACGAGATTATGTAAAATTGGTGCTTTGGCTTTGTAAAGAATTTGCAATTCACCGAACCACAGCTGCAGGAGCAGGGGAAGTTTCGTCATCCCCACAACATACGGGAATATTCTGTTTACTTCTTAGTTAAGAATGTATTCAGCTACTGTACTAACTTGAAACATGCTAAGGAAAACCCCCATGTCATCCTCTTCCTCCACCACCCCCACTTCCCAACTTGGTAATATGAGGAAACAGAAACCTGACGCCCCAGCTCCTATAGGCTTTCTAGAGACCTTGGATTTTTATGTACAGTCGTAGTCATTTTTAATAAATGTAGTTCATTAAGGGAACAGGCATAGCCCTGTCTTCTGTACTATGGGTTTTCATCTTTGTTTCAAAAATCTTAGTTTGCTTCCTCCTCCACCCTCCTCCAGCAGGAACCCTGTCCCACCAACCCACTCCCCCACCACCACTAGAATCTCTAAGTGGACAGTGTCTTCGTTGAGGGGGTGGGGATGCTCTTGTTTATCTTTTTTCCTTGTAGATGAATGGGGTTATTTCCTCACCGCACTGGGAAGTCTGGACAATGGGGATTGGAGCTGGGGAGGGGGAGGAGGGTTGCTGCCGAGATGCAAGATTGCCCACAGCGGGCTTGATATGGGCCTAGGAAACCTCCACCCCCAGCCCTTGGCGTCCGGGCCTCTCCTAGACCTCCTTGGGGTCTCCCATCCCCTGATCCACATGGGCTCCCCGGGCACCCTCGCGGCCCTCTGGGTGCCCACGAGTTCCGGATCCCTGAGGCCAAGCGGGAGCGGGCCGCCCCCACCCCCGCTGCCACCTGCGGCTTCCTTCTTCCCGCAGTCCCGGGCGCCGCCGCGGGGGCAGCTGCGGTCCGGGCCGCTGGGGATGCGGCGGGAGCGCAACGCAGCTCTGCGAGCAGCGGCCGGGGAACCGGTTGCCTAGCTTTTAGCTCCGCTTTTTCGGCTCCCAATCCGGGGGAGGGGCCTGGGCCCTCGGAAGAGTTAAACCAAGGAGTGCGGCGAAGGGCCCTTTGTCCCCCTGCCAGACATCCCGCCGCGCTTATCTGCAGACGGCTTCTGGCCCGGCTTGCAATCCTTTCCAGCCCCCTCCCGACGCTCCCGGGGTAAAGGTCTGGCCGGGAGTGTCATTCTGCTAACTGCGTGGCGCGGAAATGCAGCTGCTAAGAGGATTAGTTCTGGGAGGCGAGCGATCGGCCCGGCCCTCCTCCCCTTCTGCGCCCAATTAAGGCCGCCGCGAGCTCGCACCTCGCTTCTCCGCGGTTTCCAGTTCCCACCGCCCTTCCCGGTTACGAGTCCTTCTCGCGCCGCCTGTGACCTTGGGGTCTCGGACTCTAGCCCCGCGTCTCCGACGATGCCTGTCGGAAACGCTTTGCCCAAACCGTCCCAAATTTTACTGGAGCTGGAAGCGAAAGCCTTGAAATTTGGTTAATGTGTGTTTATTGTGGATGACAGACTCAGACTGGGGGAGGAGGACTAGGACCCCCCTAACCCGGTCTGCGCGCCCCCCGCCCCAACCCCAAGGAACCCGAGCGTATTGGGAGATGCGATGGAATTTCGAAACGGTGTTCTCTTCTGCCCTCTAGAAAGACTGCAAATGCTAATCACCTCCGGGATAAAGCAGACACTGGCCCCAGTCTATTTCCAGTCCTGTATATTTTTGCACCGTGCAGTAAAAAGAACTTGGTACTTGTGAAAAGTCCCTCACAGTGTTTAATAGAAACGTAAGTGGCTGAGTGGCCCCAATTAACACCTTGTGATAAGGCATTCCTAAGATGGAGTGTCAGACACCAAATTGTGAAGAGATGTATCTAATTAATCCTCCTAGGATGACACCGATAAACAAGCCTCTATTTAAATAAAGATCAAGGACTCGGCGCCCCGTTTGTTTACATTCTCCGCCGGAGTCCCAGCGTTTGCGCCCTCGCAGGCGGCGTTCCCTGCGCTGGGGCGCGAGGGCGGGGGCTGTCTGGGTGGGGGAGCACCGGCTTGGGGGGGGGTCGCTGGTTCGCCTCCGTTCTAGCCCCAAACAGATATATGCAATTAGACAAATTGCAACGAAAGAGGAAAAAGAAGTGCAAGAAGGACACCATTCTGACTTGGAAATACTATTGTTTCCACGCGTGTCCTTTACATCGCCAAACACTTTTTGGTTGTCCGAGTTTTTAAAAGGACGGCAAACAAAAAAGCCTTCCACTCGTAGCCCCACTTTGGGGAGAACTCGGAGCGGGACCTTCCCCGCTCCCCACTCGGCCTCGGCACGAGTTCGCTCCTCGCTGCCCCGGGATTCCTCCTCCAGGGTGCTGAAGCCCAGAAGCGCTGGGGTGTGGGGTAGCTATCCTGGGGGGTGGGGTGGGGAGCCACCCACTGGGAAAGGCAAGAAGAATCTGGAAAGAAATAGGGGAAGAGGGGAAGGTGCAGCCAAACTCTCAGTCTGTAAACCTGGGCCGGGGCTTGGAGCCCGCTCGGAGTCTGCGACAACGCACATCCCCACTCCTCAAAGGGGAGTTTCAAGGCTCCAGATCAGCTTTTGGTCCAGGCTCCTTCCTTTCCAGCCGCCTCTGATTAACTTTCAACCTGGGGGTAAAGGCAGACTCACGATCCTCCCTTTCCTCTGCAGGCTCTTCCTTCTTTCTGAACCAAACAAAGGGGGGGGGGGTACGAGGCCCTTTTTGTTTGTTTGTTTGTTTATTCTTTTGTTCTTGTTGTTTTTAATTCTGCAGGTATTATGGAAACGCTCCGAAATAAAAAATTCCCTCCTGCCCCTAATCAAAATTGAGCCTCCAGTGGGGACAAAAATTAAAATCACTCATTTTCCACTGGCCTGGACGCTTCCCCTTCCCCGCTCGCGCCACGATGACCCCCCCGCCCAGCTGCCAGCCGGCTCCTACAGTTTGGCTTTTCACCGCGCGGAGATTTCGGCATCATCGGGAGGCAAAGGGGGGGGGGGTACGATGCCCTTTTTGTTTGTTTGTTTGTTTATTCTTTTGTTCTTGTTGTTTTTAATTCTGCAGGTATTATGGAAACGCTCCGAAATAAAAAATTCCCTCCTGCCCCTAATCAAAATTGAGCCTCCAGTGGGGACAAAAATTAAAATCACTCATTTTCCACTGGCCTGGACGCTTCCCCTTCCCCGCTCGCGCCACGATGACCCCCCCGCCCAGCTGCCAGCCGGCTCCTACAGTTTGGCTTTTCACCGCGCGGAGATTTCGGCATCATCGGGAGGCACTTTTAAAAGGCGATTTGCAAAACTCTGTTGGTGGGCCTGATCGAGTCCCCTTATGTGAATTCCCCATCCCTCGGGTTTAAGCTTTCGAGTGCACGAATTCCGCCGGTCTAGCCCCCGGGATACTCGAACCCGCGGAATCCGTCCATCTGCGCCGGTCTTCGTCGGGGTCGGAGTCCCTCCTGCGCTTCGCGGACGCCTGGGCGCAGCGCCTGCACTTGGCGCTCTCATGGGTTCCGCCAGCCCGAACCCGCAGGAGCTAGATTTCCTTCCCCGCCCGTGAGCTGAGCGGTTGGTGGGCAGCCTGAAGCTACGACATTTTTTTTTTTTTAACATGATGGGGACTCTAACCTTGGTGGTCACTGAATTTCTCCTTATTACAGCTTAAAAGAAGTAAACTTCTGGAGACCCCTCCACCCTCTCCCCCTTTCTCCTTCGGCCCTAGGAGTCCTTTGCGTGTTGCCGAGGACGCATCGAGTCACCGAGGGAAGGATATTGCTGCGCCAGACACGGAGCAGGCCCTCGGAGCTGGTCTCCAAAGTGCGCGATTTCTGATGGAATTCTGGCCGACCCCGAAGCGCCGGATCTCTGCTTATTTGGGGCAGCAGAATGTGAACATCCACCCCCACCCCCGGCTATTTAAATTTTTCCCGTCTCCCTAAAAAGTCCTTAGCGTCCTTCTAGAAGTTCTCGCGAAGGCAGCAGGGCGCGCACAGGAACTTCTGTAACCCCAGGCTGAAGCAGATTTCCTCGCACTGTTGGCGCCACCCTCTTGGCGGTGGCTCCTGCAGCGGTTTCGAGGAGCCTGAGGGGTCCGGGCGGTGGGCAGCCTTCGCCATCTGGCGGCCGCGGCAAGTAAAGCTCTCCCAGCCGAGCAGGGCCTCGTTACAGGCGCTGCCGCTTCTGCATCCCGCATCCCACTTCCCCTTGGTTTGGGGGGAGGAGCCCGGAATTTGGGGTTGGAGGACTTTAAAGTCTAGGCCTGGGCCACTGCTAACTAGCTGCCTTGGCTCATCTGTGGAGTGAGGATTCGAACGACGCCTGCCTCGCTGAATATCATCCGGGGCAAGGGAGGAGAGAATGAACTTAACTGCTTTGCAAACCATTGAGTAGCTCCGAGTATTAGTAGGCATAATTAATTACTAATTTTATAACATGATATGTAGTGATAAACACAAGTGCGTTGCAAATGAAAGATTTTTTTCTGTAGGATTTTAAATTTTTTATTTAATTTTTATAGAACTATAGTTGATTTACAGTGTTGTGCTAATTTCTGCTGCACAGCAAATTGACTCAGCTATACACATATATACATTCTTTTTTAATAGTTTTTTCCATTATGGTTTGTCCCAGGAGATTGGATGTAGTTCCCTGTGCTATACAGGACCTTGTTGTTTGAAAGATTTTTTAAATTAACTCAAAAATAATTACGGACAATTGCAAACATACAAGAAAGTAGAGAGCAGTGAACCCCCAGGTATCTGTCTTCCAGCTACACCAAAAATCAATTCACGCTGCTCCTGTTTCATCCTGTAAATCCCTACCCATCCTCTCTACCACAAATCCCAGAAATCCCATCATCTAATCTACAATTATTTCCATACATAGCCCTAAAAGATAAGGAATATATATCACACCTATAGAATCAACAGTAATCTCTTCATAATATGAAATATCCAGGCTTGTTTCCCTGATTGACTCATAAAGTTTTTGTTGTTCCTCTTGTTTGTTTGTTTTCAGTTGGTTTGTTTGAATCAGGGTCCAAAAAATTCTCACACATCTAGTTGATTATCTTAATTCTCTTAATTTAGAAGTCTTCCCTCTTTTATTTTTCCTCGCCATTTTTTGAAGAAGTCTGAGCATTTATTCTGTCTAGTTTTCCAGGTTCTGGATTTTTCTGATTGCATTCCTGTGGTGATAACATGATCCTCTGACCCTTGTATTTCCAACAAAATGGTAACTAGATATGAAAACTTCATTTGATTAAAATTCTATTTTTTGGCAGCAATATCTCATCAGTCTATTCTATCAGGAGACCCTTCACATCTGGATTGTTTCTCCTTGGGCCTGCTATTGTCCACTGATGACGTTCACCAGGTCCATTTTTTCATTGAAGATTTGACAAAGGAAGTAAATTTCAGTACAGCTATTATTACATATGCAGGAGAAAGTTTTACTCAATGGCACATTGGTTTTTTTCTAACATGTGTTTTTTCCCCTAGCTTTACTGAGATATAATTGACATATAACACTGGGTACATTTAAATTGTACAGCCTGATGATTTGGTCCATGAACATATTGAAAGATGATTACCACAATAAAGTTAGTTAGCATGTCTATCACATCCCATAATTACTACTTTTGTGTGTGTGGTGAGAACATTTAAGATCTACTGTTTAGTAACTTTCAAGTATATAATAGAGTATTGTTAGCTATAGTCACTATGCCATACATTGAATCCCCAGAGCTTATGCATCTTATAACTGAACACTTTATAATCTTGTACCCTTTGACCATTTCCCTCATCCCCCCAGCCCTTGGCAAACATCATTCTTTTCTTTATTTCTGTAAGTTTTGCTTTTTAGATCCACATATAAGTAAGATCATACAGTATTTGTCCTTCTCTGTCTGACTTAAGATATGCCTGCCATATATCTGGAGAAAAACATGGTTTGAAAGGATAATGCATCCCAATGTTCATAGCAGCACTGTTCACAAAAGCCAAGACATGGAAACAATCTAAATGTCCATCAACAGAGGAATGGTTAAAGAAGATGTGGTGCATATATACAATGGAATAATTACAAAGAATGAAATAATGCCATTTGCAGCAACATGGATGGACCTGGAGAGGATCATACTAAGTGAAGTAAGTCAGACAGAGAAAGACAAATATATGATATCACTTACATGTGGAATCTTAAAAAAATGATACGAAAGTACTTATTTATAAAACAGAAACAGACTCACAGACTTAGAGAATGAACTTCTGGTTACCGGGGGGAGAGCGGGAGGGATGGATTGGGAGTTTGGGATTGACATGTACACACTGCTATATTTATAATAGATAACCAACAAGGACCTACTGTAATGCACAGGGAACTCTGCTCAATAATCTGTAATAACCTAAATGGGAAAACAATTTGAAAAAGAATAGATACATGTATATGTATAACTGATTCACTTTGCTGTACACCTGAAACTAACACAACATTGTTAATCAACTATACTCCAATATAAAATAATTTTTTTTTTAATGTATAATGCCCGAAAGGTCCATTCATGTTGTTGCAAAAGGCAGGATTTCCTTCTTTTTTATGGCTAAATTGTATATATGCCAATTTTCATGTATCCATTCCCCCATGGATGGGCACTTAGGCTGGTTGTTTGCATGTTTTGGCTGGTGTGAATGATACTGCAATGAAAGTGGGGGTGCAGATATCTCTTCAAGCTAGTGAGTCACAATGACACTTTGATTGTGACATTAAACAGAGTGAACCAAAAATCCGAGGTCTCTTCTCTTTATATATTACCACAGGAAAGTAGCTGTAGCCCTCTGGGGAACATAGGTCATAGGAAAACAAGTAAGAAGATGGACAAAGTACATTAACTGATAAGATTTAGCAGTTGATCCACGTTTATTGAAACAGTTTGCTACACACAGATTGCTAAGAAATCACATTAAACCAGTGCATAACAAAGTGATAAAGTGTGTTTCTATTTGTTTTTCTACTCCCAGGGCAAATTATCAATCTGCTAAACTCCTTAAAAATATATTTCCAGGATTAATAAGCATCATTTGGAAATCATAAGTGGTGAAAAGGACTACCAAATAGTTTGTTGGTTGCTGTGGGAAGGAGATGATTTCGTCCATGATCAGTAAGGAGAATTGGTTTCTTATCACGGTGTTTGGAGTGGAAGGAACTTCTGGGGAGGGGATCTGGGGAAGGGAATAGGTGGCGGAGAGTCCATAGAACTGCAGGTTACTATCCACAATTCACAGCCCAGAATACTGGAATTGAGATGGAATTGGTGACTGAGAATATCATGGTAATTCTATGAATAACAAGGATAGATTTAACCTGTAGATGCATTACTATGCTCCTGTCCCTTTCCCCATCCACAGGCCACCAGGCAGTCAGAATGTTGGCTGAAACAGTTTGTCTTTGGTGGTCACCATTTCTTCATGGAATGTCCCAATTTTAATGTCCTGGGAAACTGGCCTTCTCCTCAGCCTTTGAGTCCCTGAATGGGAGATCTGGGAGATACCTCAGTGGGGTGCAGCTCTGTGCATACCACAACACAGAGGCAGAGCCTTTGTTGGCTGCCATGCCCCCTGAGGAGTCTGTTGGCTCTGCAGGATACCACAGGGTGGACCCTATACTTTAAAAGGCAGAAGATTTATATGATCTGAAGAGAAACCAGAGTGCAGACCCTATACTTTAAACATAAAATGTTTCAGAGGCATGTGAAATATTTATTCATGAAAACATTAAATTCTAGAGCATAGTTTTAAATTATTTTTTCTGTTGTTTCTCAGAACAATATTTGAAATGAACAATATTTGAGATCTAAATGAATCAATGATTAATCTTTCTTCTTTATTTTTTTCTAAAATATAAGCCTGTCATGGACTTGTGTCTATTTCTTCTTGCACTTTGACCTATACTCAACTCTGGGGTAGTGAATTCACCCTACATATCTGTTGCTTTTCTTAACCTTGGTAGGTGGGTTTTATCTTTATATTATAAATCTAAAATCCAAGAATGTTCTTTGACATTTTACTTCTTCCAGGATTCCAGTTTTTTTCCTGTGCACCACCTTTTCAACAAAGTGATTGTTGATCTAATTAACCAACTAAGTAGATTATGCTCATCACTAAATATTTAGAAGGCTGCAGGTAGAGACCACATAGCTGTTGCAGAAAAGCACAGAGAAACACAGGTTGAGTTAGTATGCAAAAATGCACATACATGCATGTATGCAGGAATGTGTATTTGTGCTCCAGGGCTGAATACTATTAAGCTGAGATCAGAGAGAGTGAAAAATATGATTAGAATAAAATGATATGGTGGTATCTAATATTTCCTTTAGGGACCCTTCTGCCCAGAGCTGTCAAAACAGTTTGTGTAAATAGACCAGACAGAGGGCGGTACTCCTAAGCATACTGATGAAATACTCTTCTGAAAGACAGGATGCAAACAGAAGAGAATCTCTAAGAATACAATTGCACCTTAATCTGGGGGTGGTGCCTCAAAAATGATTCCCTCCCATCCCTCTTTCC
>NW_006784340.1:358255-362568 GCF_000442215.2 Lipotes vexillifer
CAAGCAAAAACTCATTGGGAAAGGGCAAAGCAAGTATTCCAGAATTCTATCATGCCCTCTTTCCCATTGGAGTTTTAGGAAACAACTTGTGAGTCACATCTTAGCCTGGTACTGAGGAATTAAGGTTCTTGCTGGAGTCTCTGTAGTTGGGGCAATAATGTCTACCAAGTATTCCACTGGTTTCTCTATGTTTCCCAGTCCCTTGCACTTAGGCAGAGTCACTGGAACCCAGAGAGAGAACAGTATAGATAAGGATGGATAAGTATGGATAAGCATTTGCCAAAAGCTACAGCCTTTTGAAGAAGGATTTGGCCAACCTGTAGTCAGCCAGAAAATAGGAAGCCAGACTTTCCTTCCACCTTCTACTTCCCTTCCAGTGCCTCTGACTGGCTGAACTCAACAGGAAGCCAGAGGGCCAGGAAGTCTGTGGATGCAGTCATAGAAGTCAGCATCATGGGACCAGGGCAGGATGGAGAAGAATGGAGCCTGGAACTGGAGGCAATGAAGAAGATACCCAGCCCCACTCTCACCCCCCATGCAAAGCCTTGATTACTAAATGTTAGCCTTCTAAATACCTCTCTGTTGTTTTGAGATATCCCCAGGAAAGATGTTTCAAGAATAGCTGGAAATCTGCATTCTTATATGAAAATTCCATTATTTTTCATTTCTATTTCTATTACTCTATAATAAGCTAAATGGGAAAAGAATTTGAAAAAGAAAAGATACGTGTATATGTATAACTGAATCACTTTGCTGTACACCTGAAACTCACACAACATTGTTAATCAACTGTACTCCAATATAAAATAAAAATTAAAAAAAAGGAAACATGGAGAAAACTACACCAAGGCTTATATTAATCAAATTACTTAAAACCAGTGATAAAGAGCAAAACGAAAAAGCAGCCAGGGGGAATAAAAGACACATTATGTATGAAAAAACAAATATCAGAATGACAGCAGAACATAAGTATGCTAGGTGACAAAGAAACATCTTTAAAATACTGAAAGAATAAAACCATCAACATAGACTTCTATACCCAAGGAAAATATCTTTCAAAAACAAAGGTGACATAAAAACTTTTTCAGATGTATGAAAACTGAGAGAATTTATAACCAGCAGAACTGCACTACAAGAAATGTTAAAAGAAATGCTTCAGATATAAAGAAAATGATACTTGATGGAAATTTGGGATCTACATAAGGAATGAAGAGCTATGGAAATGGTAACTACATGAGTAAATATAAACGACTTGTTTTCTTTTCAAAATCTCTTTAAAAGAAAATTAACTGTTTAAAGTGAAAATAACAAGATGTATGGTGTTTATAATACATATAGAAATAAAATATATGACAATGCACAAAGGCTGGGAGTAGAGAAATGGAGATATATTATGATACATCAAGTGATATAGTATCACTTGAGATAAATTGTGGTATGTAAAAGACGTTTACTAAAAATCCTAAAGCAGTCATCAAAAAAACAAAATAATTACAACTAATAAACCAACAAAGGAGATAAAATGGAATAAAAAATATTCAATTAACCCAAAGAAGGCACAAAAAGAAGGAAAAGGAAACAAAGAACAGATGGAATAAACAGAAAACAAATAACAATCTGGTAGATTTAACCCAACAATATTAATAATAACATTAAATGGTTAGCCACCCCAATTAAAATTTTCAGAGATTGTCAAATTGGATTAAAAAGTGAGGCCTTTCTATATGCTGCCTATAAGAACAAATTTTAAATATAAAGACATTACATAGGCTAAAATTTAAAAGATTAAAAAGATATAGCATGCTAACACTAATCAAAAGAAAGCTAGAGTGGATATACGAATATCAAAATAGATTTTAGAGTCAAAGAAAACAGATCATTTAAGAATGATAATGGAATAAATTTATGAATAGGTCATAATAATCCTAAGTGTTTATGTATCTAATAACAAAGAATTATCTGAGGTTCATGTAAAGTTAAAAATCAATGTAATTCACCATGTTTATAGACTAAAAGTGAAAAACTATGATTGTCTCTATAGATGCAGAAAAAGCATTTGACAAACTCCAACATTTATTCTTGGCAAAATCTCTTAGCAATGTTGAAATAGAAGGGAATTTCCTCAAGGACACTCTTACTAATATGATACTTAATAGTGAAAAGTGGAATGTTTTCTCCTCCAGACCAGGAACAAAGCAACGATGTCTGCTGTCACTCTTGCTACTCAACATTATACTGAAGGTTCTAGCCAGTGCAGTCAGGCAAGAAAAAGCATCAGAGTCTTCCAGATTAGGAAGGCTGAAGTAAAACTCTCTTTATTTGCCAATAAAATGATGATCTACAGAGAAAAGTCTATAAGAAGGCCATTAGAACTAATAAATTATTTTAGTAGGACTGTAGGATAAAAGATTACTATATACAAGTCAATTATATTTTTATATACTAGCAACAATCAGAAATTTTATTTAAAATATTATTTAAAGATACCATCAAAAATATGAAATGCAAGGGTCTTCTCTGGTAGTCCAGTGTTAAGGAATCCACCTTCCAATGCAGGGGATGTGGGTTCGATCCCTGGTCAGGGAACTAAGATCTCACGTGCTGCGGGGAAACTAAGTCCACAGGCCGCAACTACTGAGCTCAGACGCCACAATGAGAGAGCCCGCATGCCACAAACTACAGAGCCCATGTGCCCTGGAGCCCATGCGCCACAACCAGAGAGAGAAAACCCACACGTCACAACTAGAGAGAAGCCCACATGCCACAACTAGAGAGAAGCCTGCATGCTGCAATAAAAGATCCCGATTTTACAGCTAAGACCCGACACAGCCCCCGCCCCCCCAAAAATAAAAAAAAAAATTAAAAAATATGAAACGCAAGACCTATGTGCTGAAAACTATAAAACATCACTGAGAGAAATTAAAGACCTAAATAACTAGGGAGATACATTGTGTTCGTAGGTCAAAAGACAATATTTTTAAGAAGTTAATTCTTCCCAAATTGATATATAAATTCAGCAGGCTTTTCTTTGGTTGGCATTGGCAAGCTGATTCTAAAATTCCTTTGGAAATGGGAGAGACTCCAAATAGCCAAAAAACTTTGAAAAAGAAGAACAATGTCTTTAAGATTTATTATAAAGCTGCAGTAATCAAGACAGTATGAGATTGGCATAAAGATACACAAAATAGACTGATGGAAATGAATAGTGTAGGTGTAGACCCTCACAACTGATTTTCAACAAAGATGCAAAAGCAATTCAGTGGAGAAAGAGTAGTCCTCTTAACAAAAGGTGCTAGAGAAATTGAATAATCATATGCAATCTATAATTTACATGATATTCAAATATCAATTTAGAATGGATCAGCTGTAAAACCTAATACTATGGCATTTATAGAAGAAAATATTGGAGAAAAGCTTTCTGAGTTTTTGTCCAGCAAAGGATTCTAAGTTCTGGCACCAAATGTACTATTCATAAAAAAAAAATGTCAACAAATTGGATTTTATCAAAAGTAAGAACTTCTGCTCTTTAAAAGACATTGTTAAAAGAATGAAAAGACAAGCCATAAACTAGGAGAAAATATTTGCAAATCATGTACTTGATAAAGGCCTTGAAACCAGAATATACAAATAATACTTAAAACTCTAGAAAATAAATTACTCAGTAAAATATGGGCAAAAGATTTAAATAGATATTTCACCAAAAAAGATATATGGATGGAGAATAAACACATGGAAAGAGTCAGCATCATTAATTATTAAGGAAATGCAAATTAAAGCCACTGAGAGATACAAGAGATACTACTACAGACCTTTTAGAATGTCTGAAATTAAACAGACTGACAATATCAAGTGTTGGCAAGGACATGAAGGAACTGGAACTCTCTATGTGGCTGGTGAAAATGTGAAATGGTGCAACCACTTTAGAAAATAGTGTGACAGATATATACCTACTGTATGACCCAGACATTCAACTCCTAGGTATTGCAAATATATGTCCATAAAAACACTTATAAAATATTCATAGCAGTTTTATTTGTAATAATTCAAAATTGAAAACAACCCAAGTGACCATCAATCTGTGATTGGATAGATAAATAGGTATATCAATATGATGAAGTACTGCTTGGTAATAAAAATGAACTATGATACAAACCACAACATGAATGAATCTCAAAATAATCATGCTGAGTGAGAGAAATCAGACAAATAAGAGTATGTACTACATGATTCTGTTTGTATAAAATTCTAGAGGATACAAACCAATCTACGGTGATAGAAAGCAGATCACAGGTTGTTTGGGGTTTGGGAAAGAG
>NW_006784340.1:362582-374008 GCF_000442215.2 Lipotes vexillifer
GGAAAGAGTATAGGGAAAGGTGAGCAGGAGGAATTACAAAGTGAGGTGATGGTAATCAATCAAGTACTTAGAAAGTTACAATGCAATAAGGTAAGTGCTATGATGTGGGAAGGTCAGGGCATTATGGGAGCACCAGAAAGAGTGAGATGTGGGATAGGGCAGGAGTGATTTAAGGAAGGGATCACAAAAGGTTTTCTGGATGAAAAGACATCTAAATTCAGCCCCAGACAAAGAAATCAGGTGAGAAGCAGTAGGTGTCCTAGTAACTGATCTTTTCATGAAAAGCAACAGCATGCCCCCAAAGCCTGGGGATGTCAGATCACAGGGCACAGCAGAGGAATTGAAAGAAACACAATACAACCAGTCATCCAGGATGAGAGGTTTAGCTGGAGAAGGAGGCAAGGCCTTCTGTGCTGTTAGGGTTTAGACTGAACCCAGAAGCAGTGGGAAGGCATGAGCAGATTTTTCTTTCTTTCCCCTAACATTCCTAACCACATTTTCTAAGTTTCTTTTTATGAATATTTCAACATTGGTGTGCTTTAATCTTTTCTTTTAATGTTAATTTCCCTCCTCAAATTAGCGGAATAATTAACATTCATTTATTCTTATAACATGTGTTTCTAACATGGGATTGTTAGGTCAAAAGCTTGAATATTTTAAATTGTAATTGTAATACATGTAGTTACTTTTTCAAGTGAGGTAACAGTTCTCACTTCTACCAGACACAAGTGAACATCTATTTCCACACTCTCTGCATGTCATCAGTCTTTTAAATTTGTGCCAATCTAATAGATAAAAATTGGTGCTATTGTAGATTTCTTTTTTCCTCTTTAATACTGGTGGTATTACTATTGCTCCTATGTCCACTCCTCTTCCTCCTCCTACTAATGTTACTGCTCTTTACTGAACGCTTACTGTGTAACAGAAAAAATTCTGCAAACTTTATCTTTTATCAGTTAACCTTCATAAACCTACAAGGTAAGTACCACCATTAGCTCCATTTTACAAAAGAGGAAGTTGAAGTTAAATAGTAATTTCCCCCAGTCATATGGCCAAGTTTTTAAAACTGAGTTATATTTGACATATAAACTGTGTAAACTTAAGATGTATTCCTTATTGATTTGATCCATTTATACTGCAATATGATTGCCATTATAGTATTTGCTAACACCTCTGTCACATCACATAATCATTTCTTTTAGTGTTGGGAACAGTTAAGACCTAGTCTCAGCAATTGCAATGTTTATATATTTTTGTTGTCTATAATCACTGTATTGTGTATTAGATCTCCAGGACTTATTTGTCTACTAGTTGCAAGTGTGTACCTTTAAACAACATCTTTCCCATTCCCCCACTCCCAGCGCCTGTTAACCACCATTTTACTCTCTGCTTTTATGAGTTCAGGGTTTTGTTTTGTTTTGTTTTAGCTACCACTTAAAAGAAATCATACAACATTTGTCTTTCTCCATCTGACTTATCACACTTAGCATAATATTTTCAAGTTCCATCCATGTGGGTGCAAATGGCAGAATTTTCTTTTTTCTCATGGCTGAAGAGTATTCCACTGTATGTATGTGTGTGTGTGTGTGTGTGTGTGTGTGTCTCTCTCTCTCTATATATAAAACATTCATCCATTGATGGGCATTTAGGTTGTTTCCATAGCTTGGCTATTGTGAATGATGCATAAACATAGGAGTGAAGATATCTCTTCAATAACCTGTTTTCATTCCCTTTGGATATGCAGCCAGAAGTGGGATTGCTGGATCTTATAGCTTCCACCTTTATTGGTAGCTTCCAGTTTGGAGCTATTACAAGTAGAGCTGCTATGTTCAATCTGGTACATGCCTTTTGATAAACATGTGTATGTATTTCTTCTGAGAATATACCAGAGTAGAAGTCCTACATCAGGTATTTATCTTTAACAGATATTGCCAAGCAGTTTTCCAGTCTGGCTGAAGCAATTTTTAATCCCACAAGCAGTGCATGAAAGTTGTACTTGATCCACTTTCACTTGACATTATATTTAATTTCTGCCATTCTGGTGGGCATGTAGTGGTATCCCAATGTTTCTGTAAGTTTTTGGAGATATTCTTTTTCAGATTAATTAAATACTCAGTCTGATTTTATCATGAATGGGAATAGTCTGTTACTTTAATTTTATGATATAGTTTTAGGATATCTGTATAGACATACTTAACTTTTATTTACTAGAAGATGTTCATCATTTTCTCTTTGGACTTTTGTGTTTCCTGCATTGTTTTAAAAGGTGTTATCACTCCAAAGGTCTCTTAAATTCTTTTCCAACATTTTTATTGTTTGTACATTTTTGTTTAAGTCTTTACCTGGAATAAATGTTTTAATCTCTATAACTTTCTGATATTTTAATATCTTCCTTCCCCACTCTACCCCCAAACAATATTTTGCCAGATCTGGGGGAAGATGTTGATCTTTAAATACTCTTACACCTTTCTCCTTACTCCACCTCAGAAGGAAAAAAAGACACAAAAAACAGGTTGTGATTTTTAATTTGATTAATTTGGATTAAATTGATCTTTTTGTGATATTAACCCTTTCCAGGATGGAAAGGTATTACATCTTTTAATAATAGTATCTTTTAAAAACATTTTATGCTTTTCTTTTTTAGATCTTAATCTATTGTTGCTAAATTTATTTCTGTGTATTATATAGATTTATTATGTGTATGGAGACTTTGTATTTTTCATTCTAAAATTTATTGCTGATATTTTAAAAGCAGCTCTCTTACCACATTCTCTAGTTTGCACTCAAATTTTAATAAAGTTTCTTAGGGTTTCTAGATAGTTGATCGTGCATGCCATCAACAAATAATGTGTATCTTGTGTCTTTATTTCTACTATATGTAACATTTATTTTGTTTCCTCTCCTTACTGCTTCAGTTAGGATCTCTAAAACAATGTCTCCTTAAACCACAGGGAGAATTTATTGGAAGGGTGTTGACAAAGGCTGAAGAACCAGGTGTGGCACTAGGGCACTACTGGGTATTTTCTTCCATTTATACATCAGTTTTTTCAAGATTCAAAGTCGTGGAAGGGCAGTTCCAACTTGCTGAACTTCAGTCCTTCACCCACACTTGGTAATGTTAGGACAATGAGAGGCTATAGCTCTACTTCAATTTCCCAATGGGGAGGTCAAGTAATCCAGGTACAATACAATAGGGGAGAGATGATACACCTGGGAAAGTCTGGATGCTGTTACAAAGGGTGAGTGAACACCAGGTTTCATAGTGAAAAATTTTTCCTCGAATGGGCATTTAATGGGAGAGTTTTGGTGTGAAATCAACATCCTAATCCTATTAATCCTAATGCCCTCTCAATCTGTTCATGCTACCATAATGAAACACTACAGACTTTTAGCTTATACAGCAGAAATTTATTTTCTCACAGCTCTGGAGGTTGGGACTTCTAAGACCAAGGGGCTGGCAGGGTGGATTGCACCCTGAGGCCTCTTCCCTTGGCTTGCAGGGAACTGTGAACTCACATGGCCTTCCCTCTGTGCCTGTGAGCAGGGAGAGAGAAAAGGCTGATATCTCTGGTCTCTTCTTCCAAGGGCACTAATCCCTCCATGAGGTCCCCATCCTCACGACCTCATCTGATCCTAATCAATTCCCAAAGTCTGTCTCCAAATAACCATCACACTGGAGGTTAAGTCTTCAACATATGAATTTGGGGAGGGACACAATTCAGTTCATAACACCCCTTTTACTATTCTAAAATGAAATTCATAGATTAAAAAACTGCCTACATTCACAATTCTATAAAGTAAATATGATCAACTGAAATACAAAGGAGACATTTGAAAAAGTAATTCATAATAAAATGCTATGAATTTTGATAAGAAAGTACTTGAGCACAACTGTACTAGAAAACATGAATAGTCAAATACTTGACTGTAGGTAGAAATATCATGAATGTGACTGTAACAAATGTTAACTGATACATGTGGGCTGGTGATTCAAATACCACTAGGCTGAAATGCAAAACAACTCTCATATTTTGACCCAAACAAAATATAATCTTCCATTTATTTAAATGGTAGTTGCATTTATAAAAATCAGTTATTATTTAAACCATGCTACTTTTGTGTTTATATTTAAAATGAAATTAGGTTCTAGGCTCAGATTGTTATAAAGAGGGCAATCTCCTAAGGCTGGTGTGATATGGTAAGATAGGCTCTGACCAACCAAATAGACTCTAGCTTTAGAGCTGGTGGCCTGCCATTGTGCTAGGCATTAACCCTATGACTGATGGGCTGTTGCTGGGAGGAGGGTTGCAAGGGGTCCCTAGTGGAGAGGCTGTGACAACTGGGGTCACCTGGGAGGTACTGGCTGTTTATCAACAAGCATGTTAGTATATTATTCTTTTAATGATTGCTTCAAAATGTCTACCTCTCTTTGGGTTCTTTTCTTTATTTTTCATTAAAAAAATTTTTTTTTTGGATGTGGACCATTTTTAAATTCTTTATTGAATGTATTACAATATTGCTTCTGTTTTATGTTTTGGGTTTTTTTTTGACCACGAGGCATGTGGGATCTTAGCTCCCTAACCAGGAATTGAACCCACACCCCCTGCATTGGAAGATGAAGTCTTAACCACTGGACGGCCAGCAAAGTCCCTCTTTGGGTTAATTCTAGTGATGTTTTACTAGAAATCATCCATTTCTTTCAGTATTCTTTTATAACCATTTTACATTCAGATATACATGTGTTTGTAGCTTTTAGAAAATAATTTCTAATGTTGTATATTTAATATTTTTCTTTGTTTTCCCAAGGTTTTCAGAGTTTTATATACTTGTTCTTTTTTTAATCAGGTTTCAGTTTTCCTTTGTTTAAGTTCTAATTTTATTTTTATTAAATTCTCCTAACTGGAGTTCATATTGCCCTTTTTATAGTTTCTTACACCTACTTAATTCATTTACTTTCATTTTTTAATTTTACTGGTGAAATCTTTTAAGGTTACATATTTTGTTGTATCTGATTGTCTTAAATATTTTTTTAATCTTTGCTCTCTAATCTAGACCCAACTAAATTCCATACATTTCAATTTACTGATGTTTCTCAAGTTTTTTTAAATCAACTTTACTGAAGTAAAACTTACATAAATAAAGTGAACACACTTTAAGTATGTAGTTCAATGAGTCTTAACAAATGTATACACATTTACGATCAAGATGGAGAACATTTCTGTGACCTCAGAAGACTTATTTGTGTCTTTTACCAGTCAAATCCCTGTCCCCACACACTGCTCTAAGGCATTCACTGATTTGTGTTCTATCATTTTAAGTTAAGTCTTTTTCAGGTTTCATGTAAATGAGTCAATACAGTGTGTGTCTTTAGTATCTAGCTGCTGTTTAGTATTGATAGTAAACAGAGAAATACATAGAAAATGCTTCTAAGCACGGCAGTTTGCAAGTGCTTAACAAATCCTAGGTATTTTTACTATTATTCCCTGTCTAGGTTATAGAGTTTTGTGCTTCTAACCCTGTGCTGTGCATGTAACACTTGCTCAAGTCACACTTTTTGGTTTGACTGTGGACTATGATGTGTTTTTTTTGTTTGTTTTTGTTTTTGTTTTTTGCTGTACGTGGGCCTCTCACTGTTGTGGCCTCTCCCGTTGTGGAGCACAGGCTCCGGACGCACAGGCCCAGCGGCCATGGCTCACAGGCCCAGCCACTCCGCGGCATGTGGGATCCTCCTGGACCGGAGCACGAACCCATGTCTCCTGCATCGGCAGGCGGACTCTCAACCACTACGCCACCAGCAAAGCCCTATGATGTATTTTTTTTAACAAATATTTTCAGTGTGTTAGATATAATTTCAACCACTTTGCAAACATTGGTTCACTTCACAATGACCCTATGAGGCAGATACATTATCCTTGGGTAACAGATGAGGACACTGAGGAAAAGAGTTGGAAAACACACCCCAGGTCATATATCTAGTAAGTGGCAGAGCTGAATTTCTACCCAGGCAGTTGGGCTGCTGAATCGAGATGTTTGAGCACGGAGCCCTGATGCTGAGTCCATGAAGTGCAATTGTAAGACAAATAATGTGTCCCCAAATGTCCTTAATTTTCATCACTTTCTCATGCTGTAGGTACTTTTGTCCCCATTTGATATAGCTGAGGATTGAGCAACTGAAAGTCACATGACTCGGGGCCATGCACAGCTGATTTCAAACCCAGTGATTTCCCACTTCTGGATGTTACTTCTTTACTCTCGCACAAGCCATTACATTTATTGAGTAACACGTCGACTTTTGGTAGACACTTCTGCATACTCAGTCTGAGCAGTACTGGCAAAATCTAAATCTGTTGTTCAGCTTTAGGAAAAGCAGTCAGGTCTCCATCATCCCCTTTCTCGGGGGTTCGGTTCTTTTTTTCACGCCTTAAATTCTTCTCAGTGCCAGTAGAGGGCAGATTTGTGTCACCACTTTCTTTAAGAGAGAAAATGAGGATGCCCGAGCCGTCAGGGAGAGCCACAGGCTGGGGGCAAACACGTCCTTGAAAAGGAGAATGTGGACGGTCTTATGCCTGGTAGGAAAGTGATTAGACGGAAGGACAGAAAAAACCCTCATCCACTATGATCACTGTCTCATTTCTGCACAAAATGAAGGAAATGATGATTCAGGAAAACCTGTTCCTCTATTCCCTTTCCTCTTTCTGAGATCTCCAGCCACGCAGGTGAAGGACCAGGAGACACGGGAGTCAGGAGCCGGTAACAAAGGCCTGGGAATGGAATGCGCTGCTCAGGTGGCCTGGAGTTCTCAAGCTTGGTGCTGAGGATAACAAGACTGTCACTGTGCCGCTGCCCATGTCCCTACCGGCAGGCGCATCCCACGGGGTTAGCTCGCCCGTGTGTGCCTGATCAGTGCTATGGGCAGGCAGCGCCCCTTCCTGCCTCCTGTCCGTCTCACCCTCAATTCCCATCATTTAAGTGGCTTTTAGCTGAACCCACGGCAAGGTAGAGTGGGGGGCCGTGTGCAAAGTGTGTCACGTGGAGCAGCTGCTGCACACACTCGGGAAAGGTTGGCTTTTCCATCCTTGTCTGTGAACTTCCACCAGGAGGAGGCCCTTGGGTGGTATCTGCAGGGCAGGAGCTGCTGAAACCCCACCTTCTCAGTGACCCCTAGGCCCTGGGTGTTCCCACTTGTCGACTGTTTCCTTTAAAACTTTGTGCTAACCCATCTTTTTCTTTGGTAGAAATTGCCTTATATAACTTTTCACGTCACTCAACCAGAGAAGAAAGAGAAGGAAATTAAGCCTGGCTCTTCGGAGCCTTTCCGCGCCGGATGATGGAACCCAGGTCAAGAGAGTTTCAGCGACCGAAGGGAGACAGCCTGAGTCACACTTCGCGTTGCTATTAAAATTCTCACTCACCCAGATCAAGATCCTGCTCCTTACAACTCCTGTGTAATTTAGTTCAGGGCCTGGGCCAGGGTGAGTCTGTGTGTTTGCTCTAACAAGTATTTATAGTGCAGCAAGAATTCATTTCACCCTTTCCACTCTGGAGCTGGTGAGCAAAACAGGCCCTCACGTGGGTGGGCTGTTCCTCATTCAGACTCTCCTTTCTTCTCAAGGGGGCTCTCTCCCTCCTCCTGCCTTTCATTTCATCTGGGATGCGGGTGGAGGAACCAGACAGTTCTGTCACTATAGTCCAGCCATTACTGAATTAAGGAACTCAGCGGCTAGAATCATCCTCTCCCAAATAGGGTCTTCAAGGGAACACACAAGAAGCAGCTCACCCTGCATCAGTGAATTGAGTATACATGTATGTGTGGGTATCTGTGCACATGGTATATGTGTTTGGTTGAAAGTTCATGTATATGGTGTGTCCATGTATGTTTTGGGTATATGTACATGTGTGTATGTGTGCCACGGGTCTGTGTACACGGTATATGCATGTTTGGCTGCGGGTCTGTGTACATGGTTATGTATGTTTGGCTAGGGGTATGTGTACATGGTATATGTATACTTGGCTGGGAGTCTGTGTACATGGTATATGCATGTTTGGTTTGGGGTATGTGTACATGGTATATGCATGCTTGGTTGGAGGTCTGTGTATATGCTAGGCATGTGTTGAGGGTAGTTGAGATGGAATAACAAAGCTGGATCACAGATGCTGTGGCCCTTATACGTCATCCAGAAACATTTATTGAGACCCTAATCTGCATAGAGCACTGAGATAAAAAGGCGCATTACATGTGGTTCCTAAGCTTGAGATCCATTATAGTCAATATGGAGAGAGGATATGTAAATATATTAGGAAAGACAAACAGGGATCGTAACTGACCATTACAATCTCTGCCTACTCTTAAATAAACAAAAAAAATCCAAACAAAAAAAACTTATTTAGGGCTTCCCTGGTGGCGCAGTGGTTGAGAGTCTGCCTGCCGATGCAGAGGACGTGGGTTCGTGCCCTGGTCTGGGAAGATCCCACATCCCACGGAGCGGCTAGGCCCGTGAGCCATGGCCGCTGAGCCTGCGCGGCCGGAGCCTGTGCTCCACAATGGGAGAGGCCATAACAGTGAGAGGCCCGCATACCACACACACACACAAAAACTTATTTAAAAAAAAGTGCTCAGGAATTCAAATGAGAAAGTTTCACTACGGTCTGGTGAGGTCTAGAAGACTGTAAGGATAAGATAATATTTTCACTGAACTTTGAAACAAAGAATTAGTGCTCAAGTAAGCAGAGCGGACGGGCAACCTCTGGACAGGCTTGCCCATCAATACATCAACACACTGTATTCCTGGTGTTATCAGTCAAAATTCTTTTGGTTGCCAGTGGCCAAAATATCACTCAAATTACAAACAAAACCAAAATGACCCATATAACTGAAAGGTTCAAGGCAGAGTTCTGACTTCAGGTCTCAAAGATGCCATCAGGATACTGCCCCATGTCTTGGCTCTGCTCCTCTCAGTGCTGGCTTTATGTGTAGGCAGGCACCCTCTGTAGACAGGTGACCTAGAACCCCGGAAATAACTCCACCAGCACAATGCATGTACCTTTTCCCCAGCAGTGCCAGCAAAGCATCCTGGTTTCTCATTAGCTTGGCTTGGGTCAAGGGCCCATCTCTTAATCAATTCCCAGGACCCGTGGCATACAATTCTCTGATGGCCAGATCTAGTCACATGCTCACTCCCAGAGCCAGGTGGTAGGCAGAATCCAACCCGAACCTCTAACTGAGAGTGGGAGAGGGCTGTTTCCACAAAGGAAATGAAACTGAGCAGGACCCTGTGGGACTCCTGGGCACAAAAGCCTTCCTATGTCCCCCATTTCTTGATTACAGGAAATAGGCTTCATTCAACCTCCATGACCGTCCCTGAGTTCCAAAGGGCAGGTCCAAACAATTGCTAATCAGGGAAGGGAGAGGAGGTAGAGACAAGGGGGGAGAAGTCAAGAAACAATAGTACAGCCTTGGGGCAGGGTCCTGGTTCCCCCTCAAGTGATACACATAACAATATCTTTGAGCTGTTTTGCAGATACTGAAACCCCCACCAGGTGGGAGAAGTTAACTGTATGCTGCCCACAAGCACATAGACCCGAGACCAATTGGAACCAGAAGGTTGATGATGCTGACTCCCAATTACCTCACCACCGACCAGTCAGAAGAGTGTCCATGAGATGATCACACCCTCTTTGAACGATTACTATAACTCCTCACTACCCCCTCCACATCAGGACACACAGTTTTGAGGGAATTAGCCTACTGTGGTCCCCTTTGTCTAGCAAAGCAATAAAGCTATTCTCTTTTTTTTTTTGCGGTACACAGGCCTCTCACTGCTGTGGCCTCTCCCATTGCGGAGCACAGGCTCTGGATGCGCAGACTCAGCGGCCATGGCTCACAGGCCCAGCTGCTCTGCAGCACGTGGGATCTCCCCAGATTGGGGCACGAACCCGTGTCCCCTGCATCGGCAGGCAGACTCTCAACCACTGCGCCACCAGGGAAGCCCAAAGCTATTCTTTTGTACTTCACCAAAACTCTGTCTCCGAGATTTAATTCTGTGTCGGGGTACAGAGGCCAGATTCGGCTTCACAAATCAGGAACCTAGACTGGGAGAAAGGAACAGAGCCTGGGCAGGCAGAACAACAGCTGTCCCAGGCATCCCATCCATCAGCAGTCTATTGATAATGATTCATGTCAATTCGTTTACTGAGTTCCATCATTTCTTTGTATGAACATCAGAGCTTCCTGAACACACCATATCCTCAATATTTAAATCTCAGACAGTAGGTATCTATTCTACTTTTTATTGATAGGAGATCCATTGGATGATTACTTTAAGCCCTCAGGGAAATAAGCACAAAAAATCCTCATTCATGAAATCAGGACTGATGCAAATATTTTGCAAATAAGACAAAATTATTGAGATAGAATAGCACTTTGGCATTCATGGCTTATCCCGGTGAGGAAACCCTATTTTTCAGAATGAACCTCCTAAGAGGTCACCAGAAGAGTGTTCAATCCAATTTAAATATATTTCTGGACATTTTTGTTATTAAGGATGATAGTGACCAAAGTCATAGCTCCCTCCAACCAGGGAACAATATAATTGTTTTATTCTTTCTTAATAGAGCAACCCTCAGGATCAAGAGAGAAGTGCAAATGAACTGAATTGTGCTTGCAAATTGGGACTTAGCAGATATATCTGGCGATGAGCCATGTTCTTTTTCATTCTGAAGGCTTGGCATTGATGAAAGATGCCTCAAGCTACATTCAGCATCTGTATCATTAGGGTCTTGGAAACTAGGCAAATGCACTTGTCTGTTATTCTAAACTACAAGCCAATTTGGTCCTCTAGATAGTAACACTCAAGTCTTAAAGTAATATACATCTTATAGACTCAAAAATATGTCAGGGTTGAAAGGAAACTTACGCTTGTTTTGCCTTCCTTTTTTTTAATCTTTATTTTAAATATAAAGTTATTTCAAAGTCTTTATCATTTTTTAGTGAGAGATATAATGCCACTGTAGAAAAATATAGGAAAAAAGGACTAATGCTCATTTTAATCTAAGGCCATACCTACATAAAGGCACCAAATTTGTAACTTCCTAAATGAATCAGATTCTAACAGCATCTAATAAGCTATCCTTTTCTTTTAAAAAATGTAAATTTCATAAGCTATATAAAAATACATTTTCCTTGTAAAATATCAACCATTATAGATAAAGAGAAAATTTTCTTCCTCCCCTCCCCAATCTAAGCCCCACTCCTGGTGCTTTACCCCACATTCTCCCTGGTAAGCTCTGTTAGAGCTTACATGTGTGCACACACACACACACACACACAAATGACATTAGACTAAACATATCTATCTACAACTTTTTAAAATTCAGTAGTATGTCTTGTAAGCCCATTGATTTTTTTTTTTTTTTTTTTTTTTTTTTTT
>NW_006784340.1:374063-376785 GCF_000442215.2 Lipotes vexillifer
TTTTTTTTTTTTTTTTTTTTTTTTTTTTTGGCTGTGTTGGGTCTTAGTTGTGGCACATGGAATCTTTGTCGTGGCATGCAGGCTTCTCTAGTTGTGGCATGCAGGTTTTTCTCTCTCTAGTTATGGCACACAGGCTCAGTAGTTGTGGCATGTGGGCTTAGTTGCCCCAAGACGTGTGGGATCTCAGTTCCAAGACCAGGGATCGAACCCGCGTCCCGTGCATTGAAAGGTGGATTCTTTACCACTGGACCACCAGGGAAGTCCCCCCATTGATATTTTTACATGTACATCTGGCTTGTCCCCAGTTTATATTTTTTACCATTAAAAACAAAGCCACTGCCAATACCCTTGAAGAGACCTCCTGTATGTGTGTGTGTGTGTGTGTGTGTGTGTGTGTGTGTGTGTGTGTGAACTGTTCTGCAAATGGACACTGGGAAGCAGAGCTGCTGAGTCCTAGGGAGCACGCTCCATTTCAGTGTTAACAGAGACTAGTAAACTGCCATAAAAAGTAACTATACTAATTCACACTTCCAGAGTCCCAATTCTCTGGATATTATGAATATTTTACATTTTTGCCAATCAAATACATATTTGTCAATATTAAATGCCATCTCACTGCTTTAATTTGAATGTCCTCAATTGTGAGGTTGTCCCTAAGATACTAAGTGGCTTACTTACCATGGTACCTGTAGCAGCCATATCAGCAAGATAACTTTTTTGCGGTAGATGTGATTTCTTTTTCTTCTAAGAGAAATCCCTTGCAGACACCTAAACACGCTGTTTAGTATAGGAGATGTGCAGGAAAGCAGTATTGATCATTTCCTATGCCAAGAATGAAGTTCCACAGAGATGCAAACTGAAAACCCATAAGCAAGACCATTATTGGTTACTGTCCCCTTTAGTCAATTTCTATGTGTAAGAAAACAATGGTTTCTTTATAAAGTGGTGAAAGGCTGCATTTGAAACTCCGTGTGACTGCCACCTGTTGATAATCTTCTGTCTTGCCCAAGGGACAATATGTCCCATTATTTTTAGTATATGTGCTGCCGAAGCGAGCACTATGTCCCATTATTTTGAAGGATTTCCAGGAAATGATACTATTGAATCCTTTGTGAAGGATTTTTTTATTTTTTGCCTGACCCCCACTGGTAAAAGCAGGGTCTTGGAGGCTTTATTGAAAATACAACATCAAATACTGAGCCCTTTGAAAGGAAATACTGAAAATTAATGAGATCTTTCCTGATGGTGCCTCTAACTGAGAAACACCCCGCTTTCTTTAACTTTTCACAATCTTTCCTACCGAGACGACTCTGCAAAGTAGACACTTGCAGGTCATCAATAATTTGTACTGGTCACGTCAGTGCCTCCTTAGGCTTCCTCTTCTTCACTGCCACCTGCCTCCTTGAAACGACTTCCTCTCTGTTGGCTGTGATGGTCTATCAGGAAGAGCCTGCTCAGGAAATCAACACCCAGGGTTCAGTGTTTGCTGTGCCACTGGCAATCTGTCACGTACCCTCTCTGAATTTCCTTTCTTTACCTGTAAAACTGAAAACATGAACCAGATGATCTGTAATAGTTCTCCCGGCATGAAAATTCTATGGCCTAAGATTCTCTCCCCGTTTTTGCTGTTTTCTTTTGATGCTGTGTTTGTTTGTTCCCTCCACTCTTCAGCGTGGTTAAGTTTCTGGACCAATATGTTCTCCAAATGAGTGCTTCCAAATCTCCAGTTTTGACAACTCCCCCATCCACACTTACTTCCTTTCACAAGCCCTTCCCTCCAGGTCACATGGCCTTCCTTCCTTCCCTCCCTCAAATGCAATTTCTACTTCCATTTCAAGCTATTTGTTTTTCATGACTCATTCATCCCATTCATTCCTGTCTCCAAAATCCCTCTCATTTTTAAAAGTCCAGCCTGAATTCTGCCTCCTCAAGGAGTCTTCTATAGTGCCCCAGGGACCTAGTCTGTCTTGAAACTGCTCATCTGTCACATTTAAACAATTATAAGAAGGCTATTTTTGTCCACTGACAGAGGAATGGATAAAGAAGATGTGGTACATATATATAATGGAATACTACTCAGCCATAAAGAGAATGAAATACTGCCATTTACAGCAACATGGATGGACCTGGAGATGATCATGTTAAGTGAAGTAAGTCAGACAGAGAAAGACAGATATCATATGATATCACTGATATGTGTAATCTAAAATACGTCACAAATAATTATCTATGAAAAAGAAACAGACTCCCAGACATAGAGAACAGACTTGTGGTTGCCAAGTGGGAGGGGCATTAGGGGAGGAATGGAGTGGGAGGTTGGGGATTAGCAGCAGCAAACTATTATATAGACAATGGATAAACAAGGTCCTACTGTATAGCACAGGGAACTATATTCAGTATCCTGTGATAAATCATATGGAAAATGAAAAAGAATGTATATATATGTATAACTGAATCACTTTCCTGTACAGCAGAAATGAACACAACATTGTAAATTAACTATACTTCAATAAAATAAATTTTAAAAGAAGAAAAAGAAAAGAAGCATTTTTTTTTTTTTTACATTTCAGTGCCTCTGGAACTTGGATTCATGTTACAATCACTATTGGTTGTACAGTAGTCATGATACAGTTGTGTTTGCCTGGGTCTATGCATCAAAATTGGCAGATCAGGTTTCAGCAGCTTGGAAGAAAATTCTGGAAATATTAATGGAACACTCTTT
>NW_006784340.1:376795-379774 GCF_000442215.2 Lipotes vexillifer
CACTCTTTCAAAAAATGTGGGATCACCAATGCTTTTGATAGCACAGAGGACAATACTGTGTGAAAAAGATTCAGAAGAGTCAGAATGCAATAAGAGAAAGTTTTAAGAATTCTTTAATTTATTTCACTTTAATTTTTCTTATACAATGTCATATATCATGCAAGAGTAATATATGATAAAAATCTTTGTACAAATGAGTATCTAAAACAGATCTCTCATTAAGCAAAAAATGAAAATTCTAAATGAAAAGGAAGCATTGTGCCCGAATTTAATAGGCCACATTCTTCCTTTTCCTAGTGGCATGTCATATAATGCTGTGACAGAATAGTGTTTTAGATTTGGTGAAATGTGGCATGTCAGTGTGATGGCATTTTTACCACTATGTTATGGTTATTGGTTGCCTTTTATTTCATCGACGGGGTTAGAAACTTCTAGAAAGCAGAGCTGTGTGTTGACCAAAGCCTGTACACATAATAAGCATCTTTAAAGATTACCTTAAATTACATTTATTTATTTAATGCAAATACATTAAGCATGGTTCAAAAGTCAAACGTATAAAAAGTATTGCAGGGCTTCCCTGGTGGCGCAGTGCTTGAGAGTCCGCCTGCCGATGCAGGAGACGCGGGTTCGTGCCCCGTTTCGGGAAGATCCCACATGCCGCGGAGCGGCTGGGCCCGTGAGCC
This sequence comes from Lipotes vexillifer, assembly GCF_000442215.2. NCBI lineage: Eukaryota > Metazoa > Chordata > Mammalia > Artiodactyla > Lipotidae > Lipotes > Lipotes vexillifer. The sequence goes on from NW_006784340.1 coordinate 377,479, forward strand.
ATGGCCACTGAGCCTGCGCGTCCGGAGCCTGTGCTCCGCAAATGGGAGAGGCCACAACAGTGAGAGGCCCGCATAATGCAAGGAAAAAAAAAAAAAAAAAAAAAAAAGTATTGCAGAGAAAAGCCTCCCTTCCACCGCTGTGCCCAGATGGCCAGTTCCCTCCCTACCCTGAAATAGGAAATGACTGTTATTTGTTTCTTATTTCCAGTGATTTTTGATGCATATATATGCAAATAAGATATACATTCTTCATTTTTTCCCTATATAAATAATGGTAGCTGGCTCTACATACTGGTCTGTACCTTGCTTTTTTGAAACCTAACGCTGTCTTTAAAATCTTTCTGATCAGCCATTGAGAGCTGATTTTTCATCCTTTTCTTTACAACTGCATTATTTCTTTGTATAGATATATTTAACCAGTTGCTCACTGATGAACATTTGGGTCATTTCCTATCTTTTCCTATTATAACCAATTTGCATAGAATACCTGTGTGCCAATGGTAAGAAACCTATAGGATACATTCTTGGAACTGGAATTTCTGGTATCAATATGCATATCAAATTGTGTAATATTGATAGAATTTTCCAAATTTTTCTCCATAAGATTCTGCAAATATCTATTCCTATAGATAGATGTTGGATCTATATCTATGGCTATGGATGAGAGCCTTCAAAAAGACTTGAAGAATAAAGAGTGGTGAATATGGAGTCACAGACTCATTTTGTGACCATAAAGTTTCTATTTGGGGCCATATAGACATATAGACTGAATAGTGGGCAAAAGCTCCCCAATATTTAATTAATTGCTCAAATACTAAAAGATCGATTTCCTTCAAAAGGCCAGTAACTTCCTTAGGTCTCAGTGTAGTGACAGGATCTCTGGCAGTGTTATGCAATTATCTTCTCCTGAAAGTGACTCCCAGTTTTATCTTTCACTTCAGCTAGTTAGACCTTTGTTATTACCCCAAACAAGAGGCTTACAGGGTGAAGACATTGACCCACACTGGGTATGGTCATCATTCCAAATCAAAGGCAGAGAAAGGCATCTGGAAATATCTCCTTCCACAATCATCCCTAGAGGGCCTTCTGCCCTCATGGAGTTTACTGAATGTACACATGAAGCAAATAAAATATATCCTGTGAAAATGAAATTTTGAAATTCTTCTTTTTGTTTGTTATTTTTTGTTCTGTTTTCTGAATTTTATTTTATTTTTTATGCAGCAGGTTCTTATTAGTTATCTATTTTATACATATTAATGTATATATGCAGTCCCAATCTCCCAATTCATCCCACCACAACCCCTCCCCCGCTTTTCCCCCTTGGTGTCCATACATTTGTTCTCCACATCTGTGTCTCTATTGCTGCCTTGCAAACCAGTTCATCTGTACAATTTTTCTAGATTCCACATATATGTATTAATATATGATATTTGTTTTTCTCTTTCTTACTTCACTCTGTATGACAGTCTCTAGGTCCATCTACGTCTCGACAAATGACCTAATTTCGTTCCTTTTTATGGCTGAGTAATACTCCATTGTATATATGTACCACATCTTCTTTATGCATTCGTCTGTTGATGGGCATTTAGGTTGCTTCCATAACCTGGCTATTGTAAATAGTGCTGCAATGAACATTGGGGTGCATGTGTCGTCTTGAATTATGGTTTTCTCAGGGTATATGCCCAGTAGTGGGATTGCTGGGTCATATGGTAATTCTATTTTTAGTCTTCTAAGGAACCTCCATACTGTTCTCCATAGTGGCTGTATCAATTTACATTCCCACCAACAGTGCAAGAGGGTTCCCTTTTCTCCGGGACTGTTTTGTTTCATTCTTTTACAGGTAGCTGTCCAGTTTTCCCAGCACCACTTATTGAAGAGGCTGGCTTTTCCCCGTTTTATATTCTGGCTCCCTTTGTCATAGATTAGGTGACCATAGGTGTTTGGGTTTATCTCTGGACTTTCTATCCTGTTCCACTGATACATATTTTTGTGCCAGTACCATATTGTCTTGATTACTGTAGCTTGGTACTATAGTCTGAATTCAGGGAGTCTGAGTCCTCCAGCTCCATTTTTTTCCCTCAATATTGCTTTGGCTATTGGGGGTCTTTTGTGTCTCCATACAAATTTTAAGATATTTTGTTCTAGTTCTGTAAAAAATGCCATGGTAATTTGATAGGGATTGCAGTGAATCTGTAGATGGCTTTGGGTAGTACAGTCATTTTCACAATATTGATTCTTCCAATCTAAGAACATGGTATATCTCTCCATCTGTTTGTGTCATCTTTGATTTCTTTCA
>NW_006784340.1:379904-389948 GCF_000442215.2 Lipotes vexillifer
AGTAGAGTCATTTTCACAATGTTGATTCTTCCTCATCCCTTGCATCGGCAGGCAGACTCTCAACCACCGTGCCACCAGGGAAGCCCTCATCAGTGTCTTATATCTTCCTGAGTACAGGTGTTTTACCTCCTTAGGTAGGTTATTCCTAGGTATTTTATTCCTTTTGTTGCAATGGTGAATGGGACTGTTTCCTTAATTTCTCTTTCTGATCTTTCATTGTTAGTGTATAGGAATGCAAGAGATTTCTGTGCATTAATTTTGTATCTTGCAACTTTACCAGATTCATTGATTAGCTCTAGTAGTTTTCTGGTGGCATCTTTAGGATTATCTATGTATAGTATCATGTCATCAGCAAACAGTGACAGTTTTACTTTTCTTTTCCAATTTGTATTCCTTTTATTTCTGTTTCTTCTCTGATTGCCATGGCTAGGACTTCCAATACTATGTTGAATAAGAGTAGTGAGACTGGACATCCTTGTCTTGTTCCTGATCTTAGAGGAAATGCTTTCAGTTTTTCACCATTGAGAATGATGTTTGCTGTGGGTTTGTCATATGTGACCTTTATTTTGTTGAGGTAGGTTCCCTCTGTGCCCATTTTCTGGAGAGTTTTTATTATAAATGGGTGTTGAATTTTGTCAAAGGCTTTTTCTGCATATATTGAGATGATCATATGGTTTTTATTTTTCAGTTTGTTAATATAGTGTATCACATTGATTGATTTGAGTATATTGAAGAATCCTTGAATCTCTGGGATAAATCCCACTTGATCATGGTGTATGATCCTTTTAATGTGTTGTTGGATTCTGTTTGCTAGTATTTTGTTGAGGATTTTTGCATCTATGTTCATCAGTGATATTGGCCTGTAGTTTTCTTTCTTTGTGACATCCTTGTCTGGTTTTGGTATCAGGGTGATGGTGGCCTCATAGAATAAGTTTAAGAGTGTTCCCTCCTCTGCAATATTTTGGAAGAGTTTGAGAAGGATGGGTGTTAGCTCTTCTCTAAATGTTTGATAGAATTTGTCTGTGGAGCCATCTGGTCCTAGACTTTTGTTTGTTGGAATATTTTTAATCACAGTTTCAATTTCATTACTTGTGATTGGTCTGTTCATATTTATTATTTCTTCCTGGTTCAGTCTTGGAAGGTTGTACTTTTCTAAGAATTTGTCCATTTCTTCCAGGTTGTCCATTTTATTGGCATAGAGTTGCTTGTAGTTGCCTCTTGTGATGCTTTGTATTTCTGCAATGCCTGTTGTAACTTCTTTTTCATTTCTATTTTTATTGATTTGAGTCCTCTCCCTCTTTTTCTTCATGAGTCTGGCTAAAGGTTTATCAATTTTGCTTATCTTCTCAAAGAACAAAGCTTTAGTTTTATTGATCTTTGGTATTGTTTTCTTCATTTCTATTTCATTTATTTCTGCTCTGATCTTTATGATTTCTTTCCTTCCACTAACTGTGGGTTTTCTTTGTTCTTCTTTCTCTAGTTCCTTTAGGTGTAAGGTTAGAGTGTTTATTTGAGATTTTTCTTGTTTCTTGAAGTAGGATTGTATTGTTATAAACTTCCCTCTTAGCTTTTGCTGCATCCCATAGGTTTTGGATTGTTGTGTTTTCATTGTCCTTTGTCTCTACGTATTTTTTGATTTCCTCTTTAATTTCTTCAGTGATCTCTTGGTTTTTTAGTAACGTATTATTTAGCCTCCTTGTGTTTGTTTTTTTTTTTACTTTTTTTCCCTGTAATTTATTTCTAATCTCATAGCATTGTGGTCAGAAAAGATGCTTGATATGATTTCAATTTTCTTAAATTTACCTAGGCTTGATTTGTGACCCAAGATGTGATCTATCCTGAAGAATGTTCCATGTGCACTTGAGAATAAAGTGTATTCTGCCACTTTTGGGTGGAATGTTCTATAAATATCAATTAGATCTATCTCGTCTATGGTGTCTTTTAAAGCTTGTGTTTTCTTATTTATTTTCTGTTTGGATGATCTGTCCATTGGTGTAAGTGGGGTGTTAAAGTCTGCTACTATAATTGTGCTACTGTCGATTTCTCCTTTCATGGTTGTTAACATTTGCCTTATGTATTGAGGTGCTCCTATGTTGGGTGCATAAACATTTATAATTGTTATATCTTCTCCTTGGATTGATCTTTTGATCATTATGTAGTGTCCCTCCTTATCTCTTGTACCAGTCTTTATTTTAAAGTCTATTTTATCTGATACAAGTATTGCTATTCCATCTTTCTTTTGATTTCCATTTGCATGGAATATCTTTTTCCATCCCCTCACTTTCAGTCTGTATGTGTCCCTAGGTCTGAAGTGGGTCTCTTGTAGACAGCATATATATTGGTCTTGTTTTGGTATCCATTCAGTGAGCCTGTGTCTTTTGGTTAGAGCATTTAATCCACTCACTTTTAAGGTAATTATTGATATGTATGTTCCTATTACCATTTGCTTAATTGTTTTGGGTTGTTTTTTATCTCTTGTGTTTCCCATTTAGAGAAGTGCCTTTAGCATTTGTTGTAGAGCTGGTTTGGTGGTACTGAATTCTCTTAGCTTTTGCTTGCCTGTAAAGCTTTTAATTTCTCCATCACATTTGATTGAGATACTTTCTGGTTGAGTAATCTTGATTGTAAGTTCTTCCCTTTCATCACTTTAAATATAACTTGCCACTCCCTTCTGGCTTGTAGAGTTTCTGCTGAGAAATCAGCTGTCAACCTTATGGGAGTTCCCTTTTATGTTATTTGTCGCTTTTCCCTTGTTGCTTTTAATAATTTTTCTTTGTCTTTAATTTTTGTCAATTTGATTACTATGTGTCTCAGTGTGTTTCTCCTTGGGTTTATCCTGCCTGGGACTCTCTGAACTTCCTGGACTTAAGTGGTTATTTCCTTTCGCCTGTTCGGGAGGTTTTCAACTATAATCACTTCAAATATTTTCTTGGGTCCTTCCTCTCACTCTTCTCCTTCTGGGACCCCTATAATATAAATGTTGGTGCATTTAATGTTGCCCCAGAGGTCTCTTAGACTGTCTTCATTTCTTTTCATTCTTTTTTCTTTATTCTGTTCCACAGCAGTGAATTCCACCATTCTGTCTTCCAGGTCACTTATCTGTTCCTCTGCCTCAGTTATTCTGCTATTGATTCCTTCTAGGGTATTTTTCATTTCAATTATTGTATTGTTCATCTCTGTTTGTTTGTTCTTTAATTCTTCTAGGTCTTTGTTAAACATTTTTGCATCTTCTCAGTATTTGCCTCCATCTTTTTCTGGGGTACTGGATCATCTTCACTATCATTTTTCTGAATTCTTCTTCTGGAAGGTTGCTTATCTCCACTTCATTTGGTTGTTTTTCTGGAGTTTTACCGTGTTCTTTCATCTGGTGCATAGCCCTCTGCCTTTTCATATTGTCTATCTTTCTGTGAATGTGGTTTTCATTCCACAGGCTGCAGGATTGTAGTTCTTCTTGTTTCTACCATCTGCCCTCTGGTGGATGCAGCTATCTAAGAGGCTTGTGTGAGCTTCCTGATGAGAGGGGCTGGCGGTGGATAGAACTGGGTGTTGCTCTGGTGGGCAAAGCTCAGTAAAACTTTAATCTGCTTGTCTGCTGATGGATGGTGCTGAGTTCCCCTCTTGTTGGTTGTTTGGCTTCAGGCAGCCCAGCAGTGGGGGCCACAGGCTTTTTGGTGGGGCTAATGGCAGGCTCCAGGAGGGCTCATGCCAAGGAGCATTTCACAGAACTTCTGCTGCCAGTGTCCTTGTCCCCACAGTGAGCCACAGCCACCCCCCGCCTCTGCAGGAGACCCTCCAACACTAGCAGGTAGGTCTGGTTCAGTCTCCTATAGGGACACTGCTCCTTCCCGCTGGGTCCTGATGCACATACTACTTTGTGTGTGCCCTCCAAGAATGGCGTCTCAGCTTCCCCCAGTCCTGTTGAAGTCCTGCAATCAAATTCCGCTACCCTTCACAGTCTTATTCTCTGGGAATTCCTTCCCATGTTGCCAGGTGGACCCCCAGGGTGGGAAGCCTGATGTGGGGCTCAGAACCTTCACTCCAGTGGGTGGACTTCTGTGGTATAATTTTTCTCCAATTTGTGAGTCACCCACCCAGCAGTTATGGGGTTTGATTTTATTGTGATTGTGCCCCTCCTACCATCTCATTGCAGCTTCTCCTTTGTCTTTGGATATGGGGTATATTTTTGGGTGAGTTCCAGTGTCTTCCTGTCGATGACTGTTCAGCAGTTACTTGTGATTCCAGTGCTCTCACAAGAGGGAGTGAGAGCATGTCTTTTTACTCCACCATCTTCACAAGGACTCCGAAATTTTAAAATTCTGAACTATTATCTAGATCTCAAATTATTATTTGTTTGCACTATCATAAACAAGTATTTCTACATTTACTCATCTAATGTTCATTTATGAGGGATCTCAAAGAAATTGTCGTCAAAAATGAATAAGGCTTAACTGGCACTGTTGGGATGCTCTATAGCAAACCATGGGCTCCTTGTTAGGGAGGCTTCTCAGGGCAGCCCCCTTGAGGAGGCAATGCTTCTGAAGGAAATTAATTAAGGTGGTTCTCTCAGGAGAAGGGAAGTGAGAGAAGCAGGATGGGGCAAGGGAAGGAATAGTGTTATTCCTGCCTTCCACACAAGTTTATTAAGAATGAATTATATTTCAATTTTCTATGTAATAATATCATGAGAATAATTTGGCCTTAATGACTTCCTTTTTCCTTGGATTCTAGGAACTTTAGAGATTAATAGAATGCCCAAAGCAAACATATTTGCTTAATCAGGGCTAATGTAATAACTATCATTTACCATCACTACCCTCCCCCCTACACTTTTCTTGTTTAGATTTTAATTTTCCACATCAGTTTTGCTCTTACATAGGTATGATTTATTACTAAAGTCATAATAGTTCCCATTTACTGAGAGGTTTTGTACTAAATTCTTTGCATCTATTATCTTATTTAATTCTCACAAGAATCCTGTAAAGTCCTGTTTTTACAGTTGAGGAAACTGAGGCCTAGAATGCTTACTTGCCCAAGACTATAATGGTAATAGATGACAAAGCCTGAATTTAGACTCAGGCAGTCTGATTCTTAACCACTCTTCCATATTATCTCCTCTCTTTCTTTTATCTTTTGCTAATTGGTAGAACTAAACTATAAATAAATATTGGTGACAGAGCCCTTACACACGCACCCATGCACATGGCCTGATTGCGTGGCCGTGGTTATCTTCGAGCCTTCACCATGTCTAGCTGTGGACCAGAATAGCACTGTGTGTGCACACCTGGCTAGAACACCATGGCTTCACTCCAGCCACCTTTGAAGACACTGACAGATAGCTCATCTACCTTCTGTCACCATCTCATTGGTGAATGCCATGCCAGCCTGGGCCACCCCTGAGCTGGCCCCCATGGGTCAGCATCCTGTCTGAGGCTCTTTAACAAGCCAGGCCCAGTGAGCCTAGCTAGATGATCCAGTCTGTAAAAGACACTGTCTGCCTCAAAGACACCTGGGTCATCTTTGTCCTTGAATTCACCTTAGTTTGGTGGTCCTTGGTGTTTGGATAATCCTGCTGTGCTTTTCTTTTTTTTTTTTTTTTTTTTTTTGCAGTATGCGGGCCTCTTGCTGCTGTGGCCTCTCCTGCTGCGGAGCACAGGCTCTGGACGCGCAGGCTCAGCAGCCATGGCTCACGGGCCCAGCTGCTCCGAGGCAGGTGGGATCCTCCCGGACCGGGGCACGAACCCGTGTGCCCTGCATCAGCAGGCGGACTCTCAACCACTGCACCACCAGGGAAGCCCCACTGCTGTGCTTTTCAAAAGCAACAATTTCCAACATCAGCTATCCTTTTCCATTCCATCCAGGGACAGGAAATAGTTATGAGTTGCCAGAACTGTCATCTCTCCTGAGGGTCAAACAGAAGACGAGACAATGTCTGGAAAGTGACTCAAGTGTCTTGAAAGTAGGCGAAGATGTAGCTGCACTGCAGTCTTCACGTGATTTTAAATTGTTTCTGTTTTCACAGGTTTAAATTTGATATTAACTTGTTAAATAAACACGCTTGTGTTTGTTTAGATGTTGGATATAATTTTTGATTCCTTATAAAACTGTTAAAGGAAAATTTAATTTGCCAAAGGAGGCCTGTGATGAGCAAAGGAGCAGTGCCCAGAGGACAATCCTCCTTCCATGTGTCCCTGAGGCCCTCACCTAACTCACTGAACAGCTTTGCCACTTGCTTTCTACCATGCATAAGATAGAGACCTGCATTCATAGAATGCAGTTATGATGGAAAAACAGAAAAACGTCAGCAGACAATATCTTGGTAGGTTGGGAAGCTGAGAAGGATCCCAAGGTGAGGGAACAGGTGGGAGCAAGTGGGGGTGGAGAGAAATGTTTCTTCTCAGATGAACACTTCACCATTAGCCAGAAAAAACTAACTCATGTTAGTTTCTGGTTCCCTGTTAGTTCAGAAACTTTGAGTGCTAAGTGTTTCGAAAACGTTCAGTTATAAGGCCTGGGCTTGGGATTTATGTTAATTTTAGCAAAAGCCTTTTTTTCTCCTCCCCCATTTTCTTCTTCCTACTCAAGCTCTGATACAAATGTTGCTTGATAGAGTTTCCAGCTTTCAACTCTGATGGCATAATCTTCTCCAGAAGCTACCCACGGTGCTCAGTGATGTTTCCTGAAGTTCACCCAAGTAGTAAAATGGAAAGGTGTGGAACACCAGTTCCCCACTGAGAACACAGTCCCTGCGGGAGAAAGGAAAACATACCTACATCCCAATGAGAGGAAATCAGAAGAAACTTATTGGGAAAGTTCTGTTGGAGAAATGGCATCTCACAATTCAGTTTCTACTCTTCCCATTTTGGCCCAAGACTGATTTTGTAGCAGACCCTATCCATCCCCATCCCTACACACCTGATGGCCGTGTGCCTCAGGGGTGTCCAGCCGCACCCATGTGCCTGACTTTCCTTTCTCCAAGCCATGCTCCTGCTGCCCTGGGGCCAAGAAATTAACACTCCCCAGCAGCAGCCCTCAACTACTAACTGAGCTGGCGTCTGGATACCCAACTCCCTTGCTCTCCTCCCGGGATGACTCTGAAGGTGTGTTTTGCACTGGGCCCCCAGTCACCCCCAGGACTGAGCTCCAGGCACCCACGGATGTAGCCTCCTAAATAAACCTCTCATAGCGAAACCCTTATTTCAGAGTCAGCTTCCAGGGGAAGCCAACTAAGACAACTATGAGACATTTATTTAACCAATCATGGTTGGACACCTGCTGTATGCCAGGCATTGTGATGAACCAGAGGACATGGATTTCCCCCTCTCTCTTCTTCCTCCTCCTTCAGCCCATTTCTCCTCCATTCTATCCTACACATCAATTCCAGAGTCAGCTTCAGGACACAAATCTCATTACGGCCTTCTCCAACTTAAAAACCCACGATGGCTTCTCATGACCAAAAAGCAAGCTTCAAGCTCCCTAAACGGCCCTTGCAGAGCCCTTGACCAAGCCCAAGTGGGGCACCCAGCAGACTTGGCTGTGATCCCTCCTCTTCCCCATGTAACCTGGGACCCGACCTTTCCTGCTCACCGGGATGAGCACACGGCCAAGGTGCAGAGAGTGGGCTCTGGGACCAGAAGCCTGCTCTGCTACCCAATGTCAAGACAGGTTATTTTACCTCTGTGTGCCTCAGTCACTGCATCTGTGAACGGCACAGCAGTGCTTCCTCTGCAGAGCCACTGTGACGATTAAGTGAGTGAATGCATGTAAAGCACAGAGAACAGTGGCTGGGCACACCGTCAGTGCTAGAATTATCCATAGTTTTGGAGAACACAGAGCAGGTGCCTGTGTCAAGCCCTGCCTGGGCCATATCCCCTGTTTGGCCCATTTAACAAACCCCTTCAAGACCTGACTCAAGTATTAACCTCTCAATGCAGTTTTCCCTTCCCAGCAACTCACACCCAACCTAAGAAATAATTGCCATCAATTTTTAAGTTCCATGCTATTTTTATATGTTTTGTACTAACACTGTATTATGGTTAATTGAGCATGTGCATGAGTGTGTATGTGTATGTGTATGTGTGTGTGTATATCTCCTACATAGACTGTAAGTTCCCTCAGGGTAGAGGCTGTATCTTATTTGTCTTTATGTCTGCAATGTCCAGTATAGCACCTGGATATAGTTGCTGCTCATTAAAATTAGTTTGAGGTAAGAATAAGTGTATGAATGAAACAATGAATGGATTTGTTGCAGGATATAGAGTAGGACCTACATCTGAATGCTCTGCCCACCACCCCACCCCACCCCTGCCGTCTTCCACCTTTCTGGAGCCTTTCAGCAGAGTGGATGACATCTCATGATCCTCCAACAATCTGTGTGTTTCCTGTCCCTCATCAGTATGGAGCCGGCCCCTATCACTCCTTCTGCTCCTTGCACTCCAAGTCAGGACATCACAGGGACATGACTGCTGAGAGCAGAGGCCGGTTCCCACGGTGACCATCCACCCCAGGGTGGCAGCACGCATTGCTTCTCTCCAGGCCTCAGGGGGGTGAGGGGGAGCAGCCGAGAGGCCCACAGCCACACCCCAAATACAGTCCGTGCTGCGTCTCGTTTGATGCTGCTGCTGTGAGTTTAAAGGTTTCCTTCCTGGGGGTTGGGGGGGTACTGGGGGCAGGGGCGGGGTTTGTTTCCTTAGGGTTTGTGGTACTGGGAGAGGAGAGGAGTGGGCAGAGTGCATCAGTAGGGAGGGGAGGCTCGCTTGGTGCCCAGGGGCTCCTCTGTGAGGAACCGTCAAGTGGTGCAGCTGGGACAGCGCGGGTGTGTCGTGTAGCCCTGGTGAGAGGAACGCGGGGAAGGGCCGGGCCTGTGCTTTCAGGACTGTTGTTGACTGGGCCTTCTACCAAAGTCACATGGGAAATGTCTTTGCATTTCCTGCACAAACAGCTGTGAGGAAGCTTCTTTACAATAAGCAAGAGTCTGGTGGTAAATTCTGAGACCTCAGGGCCTGGGAAAAGTTTGTTTATTTCTCTTCATGAGCCATAGCTTTTTTTTTTTTTCTCCTAGTAGACAGTGGATGCCATAGGCTGATGAGAGCTCTGTGCTATATGTTAAGGGTCCAAACGCTATTTTCTTTAGTCAGCGGCTCTTGTTACAATACAGTTATATATATTCCCTTCTTTGAAGCTGTGGTTTTATCAGAAATTACCTTCTATCTTTTTGGTGACTGGGGGATGGGGGAAGAATGATACCTGTACCTGGTATGTTGAAGAGTTTCAACCATGATATACTTTCTCCATAATTTCAACTGACTGTGCTGGATTGAGTGCCCCACTTAACAATGTAGCCTTTTACTTTCCTTTGTAAAATGACCCATTTTGGTTTTAAAATTCAGTCTTTGCTTGTTTAAAACTTCAGTCTCATCTCTGACTCAAACAATTCCTCCTCCTTCTCAACCATCCTAACTCCTCACCACCTCCAGCACAGTAGACTTAGGGGTCCACCAGAGAGTAGTAAAATGTGGGTCCAGGTGTGGGGGAGGGGGTCTGCTTGGGGAGGGGTCGTCCTCCTTTGCCCTGGCTCTTATACCTCTGAGCTCCAATGGGCCCTGCTGACAGGAGCACCTAGGGGTAAGTTCTCCAGGACATGAGTGGTCCCTCTGGAAGTTCAGCCACTCTTCCTGGCAGACCCCCGGCACCGGTCAGATGGAGAGCACCCCTGGCTGGGCTGTGGTGGTCTCGCGCAAGGCTGTCACCATCCACCTCCCCTTCCCTCCCAGCCATCTCTTTGGGTGTTTAAATGTTTCTTCCTCACCTCCCTGGAGCAGGAGCGTGGGGTGTGGTGGAGGATGCTGGGTGCAGGGGCCTGACAGCCCCACCCACTGCCTCTCTCCCACAGTCCACCCTCCCCCGCCCGGGCGGCACAGCACAGGCCTGAAGGTCTGGTGGCCGCACGGAGAGTAGATGTCAGCTGTTCAACCATCACAGGGGACCCTCTCGGGTCCTCACACACTCTTTTTTTTTTTTTCTTGCGTTATGCGGGCCTCTCACTGT
>NW_006784340.1:390051-422234 GCF_000442215.2 Lipotes vexillifer
GAGCACAGGCTCCGGACGCGCAGGCCCAGCGGCCATGGCTCACGGGCCCAGCCGCTCCGCGGCATGTGGGATCTTCCCGAAACGGGGCACGACCCCGCGTCTCCTGCAGCGGCAGGCGGACTCTCAAGCACTGCGCCACCAGGGAAGCCCCCTCACACACTCTTGTTTAGGGTCTTGAAGCAGGAGGAGGAGAGGCAAGATCACTTCACTCCTCTCCCCCGAGAAGGCAAGCCCTCCTCCCCCTCCCCCGGCCCCTTATGGGTGGACTGGGCTGCGTGGACTGAGGGGTGGCCCTGCTGTGGCTCCCCTGGCAAGTCCTGGGGAGGCAGGCGGCTGCCCCTGCAGCTTCTCGAAGGCAAGGCTCTGGGGCTTTTGTTTTCAGTGATGCCTCTGAGTCACAGTTTTGGGAAGATGGTGAGAAACATCACACATGATCCATAATCTCATCCTGTGACATAAGTAAATGCTGCAAATGGTTTCCTGAGTTCATGGCACCAGGAAAGATGCCTGGAGCTCTTTTCTGTGTGTGAGGAAAGGACGGCTCCAAGCCTGTCCTCCTCGGCTTCCCTTTGCCTCCAGGGACAGGTGTCTCCTGCAGCTCAGGACCCTGTGACACTGTTTCACAGGGTGCGAGAGAGGCACTGGGGACGCACTTCCTCGTGCTCAGTTCTCAGGTGTGTGGCTGCCAGGCCACCCTGGCTATAGGACCCGGGCCAGGGAAGACATCCACGTCCTTCTCCGTCAACTAGGTGGGAAGTGTGCTGTGTGGTGAAATCCCAGGAGGAAGCAGTTTTCCTGCAGTGAATTCAGGACCCCGACCATGAGAAGGTAGGTAAATTCCTATCCAAAAAGGACAAGAGGTACAGAAAGCTGCGGGAGAACAGGCCTCCTCGGATGGGTCTATGAGTCTCGTTTGGATTTGCACTTGTTCTATGGCTACAGTATTATGATCACAGTAGAGCTGTACTAGGGAGAAGCTGCCTCCTGTAGGTAGAGGGGATGGAGTGGGGGCCAGAGGGGGGGGTTGTGCTTAAAAAGTATGATCATTTGTATTGCCAGTCACCTGAGGGGCACACACACCCTCAGAACCTGAACTGAGATCAGTGTCCCCAGGGAAAAATAATAGTTACCATTTTCGAACACCTCTGTGTGCCAGGCTCCATCCTAAATGGTTATCAAATACAATCTCACATATTCTCCACAATTCCATTAATATCAGCAGGCAAACCGAGGCACAGAGGAGTGAAATAACTTGTCCAAGGTTACACAGCCCATAAGCAAGAGACCGTGGATTTGAACGTGAGTGATTTCCCTTCACAGCCCCAATTCTGAACCCCTGCCATGTTTATTGCCGCCCCGGTGTAGGCAGGGTTCTTTGGAGCTGGGATGCAGCAGCCTAAGCTGGAGAACTAGAATAAAACTCACCAGCGGGGCAGTGGCTGGGGGACGGGGTGGGCAGAAAAGGGTTCATTGTAAGGTCCATGCCTTTTTAAATACTTATATTTTTTCCTGTTTGTTTTTCTGTGGTATTAATTGTACACCCTTTTTAGTTTAATTAGGGAGTCCACGAGAATGCGGTTTTCACTTGGGTCAGACTGACACAAAGGGATCAGGGTGCCTGTGGCCACTGTGATGATGGTGAGGCAGGTCACTGTGAGCACCACTGAAGGCAAAAGAAAGCCTGGCCCCACTGCTTGATCCGTCCATGCTGTCTCCATCTGGACATTCACTCTCCATGGCTAAATTTGAACTTCCTGGTTGGAATTTGTTGGAGAACACAAAAAATACACACTACTGTATATAAAATATATAACCAACAAGGACCTACTGCATAGCACAAGGAACTCTGCTCAATATTTTGTGATAACCTAAATGGGAAAAGAATTTGAAAACTAATAGATACATGTATATGTATAACTGAATCACTCAGCCATACACCTGAAATTAACACAACATGTTAATCAACTATACGTCAATATAAAATAAAAATATAAAATAAAAATATTTTTAAATCAACTTTAAAGCTAGAAAATAAATTGCCAGCGAATCCCAGAAGGGACTTAACTCAGCAGAACTCTGACAATTGAGGGTGTGTGTGTGCGACTCCTCACTGGAAATAAATATTCATTTTTATACCTAATTGTGTACTTTGTATTCTTTTTTAAAGGAAAGTCCCTGAAATTGTAGAAGCTTCAGATCCTGCAGAACCAGGTGCTCCAGGGCCGCAGAGTTGTCCTGGGCAACCCAGCATCTGTGCCCTCTGGACACTGGTTGATTTTTCTAGAGGATTTTTATCATTACTCCCTACTTTCCTGCGACAGTATGCCTGACTTGAATAGTACTGATATTTATTTCTTAATTCCCTTCTGATTTTTTTAGGGCTAGAAAATCATATAATGAAGTTTTCTAGAACTACTTCAAAACTCTAAGATACATATATATATAAATATTATTCATAAAAAGATGAAATCTTGTCATTTGCAATATGTCCATTTCAGGGTATTAGGTTAAGTGAAATAAGACAGAGAAAGACAAATATCACGAGATTTCACTTATATGTGAAATCTAAAACCAGAACAAACAAAACAAGACAGAAACAGACTCACAGGTACAGAGAACAAATGGGTGGTTACTAGAAGGGTGGGGTGGGGATTGGGTGAAATATTTGAGGTGGATTAAGAGGTACAAACTTCCACTTATAAAATAAATAAGTTGGAGGTGCAGTCAAGATGGTGGTGTGGGAAGATGCAGAGTTAGTGTCGCCCCAAAACTCTGCCACCTGCTGGCCACTGGTGGGGGACTCTGATGCCCAGGGAGACGGGAGGAACTCCAAAGTGAACTGGTAGGATGTAGGGAGACTGAGGGGGGAGGAAAAGTGGAGGCCACACAGGATAGGTGCCCCTCAGGCCAGAGAGATCAGGAGAGGCAAGTGGGAGGAGCCATCCGGGAAGAGCAGGAGAGGAGTGGAGGGTGATAGCCCCACCCACTCAGGCCCCGGGGAGCCTGCTGAGCTCCCAAGCTGGTCCCCTGCCCTCCAAAATCCCCCTTTCCCCTTGGCTGCATTGGTTCTGGGGACGTAGGAGAGAGGCCGGGGAGATCAGGAGAGGCAGGTGGGAAGGGCCTGCCCAGACTGGAGGAGCAAGAGAGGAGAGGAGGGCATTTGCACTGCCCCCACTCAAGCCCAGGAAGTCTGCTGGGCTCCCAGGTGAGTTCCCCTGCCCTCTGAGACAAGGGGTGGGGAGCACGCCTGAACCCCTTCTGGTCCTTCAGCCTAAGCCCCACCCCCCACAGCCCTCAGGGCATTTCCCAGCCTGTGGGTAGTGAGCATTGACCCTGCCCACCACCCAAACCTCACCCTTGCTTAGGCCCTGAACTCCACAGCCAAGGCCTCCCCCCAAATTTTTTTTTTTTAATTTTCCCTCCTCCTCTTTTTTTTACTGTTGTGGCACTGATGTACCTTCTGGTTGTTGATTCATCTATATTTTTATCGTTATAGCCTTTCTAACATATCTGTTAGTTTCCTAGTCTAATTTTATTTTTTACTTTGTTATTGTTCTTTAAAATTTTTTTTTGCCACCCCAGGCAGCTTGTGGGATCTTGGTTCAGGAGCCTGGGGTTGGGCTGAAGATCCTGCGGTGGGAGCTCTGAGTTCGAACCATTGGACTAATAGAGAACCTCAGACCTCCAGGAATATTCATCAGAGTGAGGTCTCACAGAGTTCCTCATCTCAGCACCCAGACCCAGCTCTACTCAACAGCATACAAACCCCAGTGTTGGAAGCCTCAGGCCAAACAACCAGTAAGACAGGAACACAGTCCCACTCAAAATAATAATAATAATAATAATGACAGCAAAAAATATGTCAGAGAAAAGGAGCAAGGTAAAAAGCTACAAGACCAAATAAATGAAGAGGAAATAGGCAATCTACCTAAAAAAGAATTCAGAGTAATGATAGTAAAGATAATCCAGACTCTCAGAAATAGAATGGAAGCACAGATTGAGAAAATATAAGAAATGTTTAACAAAGATCTAGAAGAACTAAAGAACAAACAGAGATGAACAATAAAATAACTGAAATGAAAAATACACTAGAAGGAATCAGTAACAGAATAACTGAGGCAGAAGAACAAATAAGTGAGCTGGAAAACAAAATGATGGAAATAACTGCCAAGGAGCAGAATAAAGAAAAAGAATGAAAAGAATTGAAGACAATCTCAGAGACCTCTGGGACAACACTAAATGCACAAACATTTGAATTATAGGGGTACCAGAAGAAGAAGAGAAAAAGGAAGCATCTGAGAAAATATTTAAAGAGATTATAGTTGAAAACTTCCCTAACATGGGAAAGGGAATAGTCCATCAAGTCCAGGAAGCAGAGTCCCACACAGGATAAACCCTAGGAAAAACACACCAAGACACATATTAGTCAAACTAACAAAAATTAAATTCAAAGAAAAAATATTCAAAGCGGCAAGGAAAAACAAAAAATAACATACAAAGGAATCCCCATAAGGTTATCAGCTAATTTTTCAGCAGAAACTCTGAAGGCCAGAAGGGAGTGGCAGGATATACTTAAAGTGATGAAAGAGAAAAACCTACAACCAAGATTACTCTATGCCGCAAGGATCTCACTCAGATTCCATGGAGAAGTCAAAAGCTTTTCAGACAAGCAAAAGCTAAGAGAATTCAGCACCACCAAACCAGTTTTACAACAAATGCTAAAGAACCTTCTCTAAGCAGGAAACACAAGAGAAGAAAAAGACCCACAAAAACAAACCCAAAACAATTAAGGAAATGGTAATAGGAACATACACATCAATAATTACCTTAAATGTAAATGCCCAAACCAAAAGAAAGACTGGCTGAATTGACACAAAAACAAGACCCATATATATGCTGTCTACAAAGAGACCCACTTCAGACCTAGGGACACACACAGACTGAAAGTGAGGGGATGGTAAAAGATATTCCATGCAAATGGAAATCAAAAGAAAGCTGGAGTAGCAATACTCATATCAGATAAATTAGACTTTAAAATAAAAACTGGTACAAGAGAAAAGAAGGGACACTACATGATGTTCAAATGATCAATCCAAGAAGAAGATATAACAATTATAAATGTTTATGCACTCAACATAGGGGTACCTCAATACATAAAGCAAATGCTAACAACATGAAGGGAGAAATTGACAGTAGCACTAGGGCACTTTAACATCCCACTACACCATGGACAGATCATCCAAATAGACAATAAATAAGGAAACACAAGCTTTAAAAGACACAGTAGGCGCTTCCCTGGTGGCACAGTGGTTGAGAGTCCACCTGCTGATGCAGGGGACACGGGTTCGTGCCCCAGTCCAGGAAGATCCCATATGCCATGGAGCAGCTAGGCCCATGAGCCATGGCCGCTGAGCCTGCGCGTCTGGAGCCTGTGCTCTGCAACGGGAGAGGCCACAAGAGTGAGAGGCCCGCGTACTGCAAAAAAAAAAAAGACACAGTAGACCAGATAAATCTAATTGATATTTATAGAACATTGCACCCAAAAGTGGCAGAATACACTTTCTTCTCAAGTGCACATGGAACATTCTTCAGGATAGATCACATCTTGGGTCACAAATCAAGCCTCAGAAAATTTAAGAAAATTGAAATTGTATCAAGTTTCTTTTCTGACCACAATGCTATGAGATTGGAAATCAGTTACAGGAAAAAAACTGTGAAAAACACAAATACATGGAGGCTAAGCAGTGTGCTACTAAATAAGCAAGAGATCACTGAAGAAATCAAAGAAGAAATTAAAAAATACATAGAAACAAATGACAACAAAAACAAGATGATCCAAAACCTATGGGATGCAGCAAAAGCAGTTTTAACAGGGAAGTTTATAGCAATTCAATCTCACCTCAAGAAACAAGAAAAATCTCAAATAAACAATCTAAACCTACACTTAAAACAACTAGAGAAAGAAGAACAAAGAAAACCCAAACTCAGTAGAAGAAACCATAAAGATCAGAGCAGAAATAAATGAAATAGAAACAAAGAAAATAACAGCAAAGATCAATAAAACTAAAACCTTGTTCTTTGAGAAGATAAACAAAATTCATAAACCAATAGCCAGACTCATCAAGAAAAAAAGGGAGAGGATGCAAATCAATAAAAATAGAAATGAAAAAGGAGAAATCACAACTGACACTGCAGGAATCAAGGATTATAGGACACTACTACAAACAACATATATACAAATAAAATGGACAACCACGAAGAAGTAGACAAATTCTTAGAAAGGTACAATTTCCCAAGACTGAACCAGGAAGAATTAGAAAATATAAACAGACTTATCACAAGTAATGAAATTGAAACCATAATTAAAAATCTTCCAACAAACAAAAGTCCAGGACCAGAGGGCTTCACAGGTCAATTCTATCAATCATTTAGAGAAGAGCTAACACCAATACTTCTCAAACTCTTCCAAAAACTTGCAGAGGGAGAAACACTCCCAAATTCATTCTATGAATCCACCATCACACTGATACCAAAACCAGAGAAAGATATCACAAAAAAAGAAAATTATAAACCAATATCGCTGATGAACATAGATGCAAAAATCCTCAACAAAATACTAGCAAACAGAATCCAACAGGACATTAAGAGGATCATACACCATGATCAAGTGGGGTTTATCCCAAGAATGCAAGGATTCTTCAATATATGCAAATCAATCAATATGATACACCACATTAAGAAATTAAGGAATAAAAACCATATGATCATCTCAATAGATGCAGAAAAAGCTTCTGACAAAATTCAACACCCATTTATAATAAAAACTCTCCAGAAAATGGGCATAGAGGGAACTTACCTCAACATAATAAAGGCCATATATGACAAACCCACAGCAAACATCATTCTCAATGGTGAAAAACTGAAAGCATTTCCTCTAAGAGCAGGAACAAGGCAAGGATGTCCAGTCTCACCACTCTTATTCAACATAGCTTTGGAAGTCCTTGCCATGGCAATCAGAGAAGAAAAAGAAATAAAAGGAATACAAATTGGAAAAGAAGAAGCAAAACTCTCACTGTTTGCTGATGACATGATATTATACATAGAAAATCCTAAAGATGCCACCAGAAAACTATTAGAACTAATCAGTGAATTTGGTAAGGTTGCAGGATACAAAATTAATGCACAGAAATCTCTGGCATTCCTATACACCAACAATGAAAAATCAGAAAGAGAAATTGAAGAAACATTCCCATTTACCACTGCAACAAAAAGAATAAAATACCTAGGAATAAACCTACTTAAGGAGGCAAAAGACTTATACTCAGAAAACTATAAAACACTGATGAAAGAAATCAAAGATGACACAAACAGTTGGAGAGATATACCATGTTCTTAGATTGGAAGAGTCAACATTGTGAAAATGAGTATACTACCCAAAGCAATCTACAGATTGAATGCAATCCCTATCAAACTACCAATGGCGTTCTTCACAGAGTTAGAACAAAAAATTTTACAATTCGTATGGAAACACAAAAGACCCCGAATAGCCAAAGCAATCTTGAGAAAGAAAAAAGGAGTTGTAGGAATCAGGCTCCCTGACTTCAAACTATACCACAAAACTACAGTAATCAAGACAGTATGGTACTAGCATAAAAACAGAAATATAGATCAATGGTACAGGATAGAATGCCCAGAGATAAACCCGTGCACATATGGGCACCTAATTTATGACAAAGGAGGCAAGAACATACAAGGGAGAAAAGACAGCCTCTTCAGTAAGTGGTGCTGGGAAAACTGGACAGCTACCTGTAAAAGAATGAAATTAGAACACTACCTAACACCATACACAAAAATAAACTCCCAGTGGATTAAAGACTTAAATGTAAGACCAGACACTATAAAACTCTTAGAGGAAAACATAGGAAAAACACTTTTTGACATAAATCACAGCAAGATCTTTTTTACCCACCTCCTAGAGTAAGGGAATTAAAA
Source organism: Lipotes vexillifer (assembly GCF_000442215.2). Taxonomy (NCBI): domain Eukaryota; kingdom Metazoa; phylum Chordata; class Mammalia; order Artiodactyla; family Lipotidae; genus Lipotes; species Lipotes vexillifer. Next base: position 398,044 of record NW_006784340.1, read on the forward strand.
ACAAAAATAAACAAATGGGACTTAATTAAACTTAAAAGCTTTTGCACAGCAAAGGAAACCATAAACAAGATAAAAAGACAACTCTCAGAATGGGAGAAAATATTTGCAAATGAAACAACAGAGAATAAATCTCCAAAATATACAAACAGCTCATGGAGCTCAATATTAAAAAAAAAAAATCTAGTTAAAAAATGGGGAGAAGACCTAAATAGACATTTCACCAAGGAAGACATACAGATGGCCAAGAGGCACATGAAAAGATGCTCAACATCACTAATTATTAGAGAAATGCAAAACAAAACTACAATGAGGTATCACCTCATGTCAGTCAGAATGGCCATTATCAAGAAATCTAGAAACAATAAATGCTGGAAAGGGTGTGGTGAAAAGGGAACCGTCCTGCACTGTTGGTGGGAAAGTAAATTCATACAACCACTATGGAAAACAGTCTGGAGGTTCCTTAAAACACTAAACATAGAATTACCATATTACCCAGCAATCCCACTACTGGGCATATACCCTGCAAAAACCATAATTCAAAAAGAGACATGTACCACAATGTTCACTGCAACACTATTTACAATAGCCAGGACATGGAACCAACCTAAATGTCCATTGACAGATGAATGGATAAAGAAGATGTGGCACATATATACAATGGAATATTACTCAGCCATAAAAAGAAATGAAATTAAGTTATTTGTAGTGAGGTGGATGGAACTAGAGTCTGTCATACAGAGTGAAGTAAGTCAGAAAGGGAAAAAACAAATACCATATGCTAGCACATGTATATGGAATCTAAAAAAAACCCAAAAAACAAAAGGTATTGATGAGCCTAATTGCAGGGCAGGAATAAAGAGGTAGACATAGAGAATGGACTATAGGACATGAGGTGGGAGGGCAAAGCTGGGGCGAAGTGAGAGTAGCATCGACATATACACACTACTGAATGTAAAATAGTTGGCTGGTGGAAAGCAGCAGCACAGCACAGGGAGAGCGGCTTGGTGCTTTGTGATGACCTAAAGGGGTGGGATAGGGAGGATGGGAGGGAGGCTCAATAGGGAGGGGATATGGGGACATGTGTATGCATATGGCTGATTTGCTTTGTTGTGCAACAGAAACACAGTATTATGCAGCAATTACATTCCAATAAAGATCTATTAATTAATTAATTTTAAAAAGTCATGGGGATGTAATGTACAGCACCGGAAATTGTCAATAATACTGTAATAAGTTTGTATGATGACAGATGGTTACTAGACTTAGTGTGGGTGATCATTCTGTAGTGTATATAAATCAAATCACTATGCAGAACACCTGGAACTAATATATATTGTATGTCAATTATACTTCAATAAAAAAGAATACATCTCTAAAAAGAACTCTGAGTAAGACTTTAACAAAGTTCCTTGTGTTTGAATATAATGCCTAGAATTTTTTTCTGCTCACTTCCCAGGTCCCACATATACTTCAGAGGGTTGATGTTCCTACACAAGTCACTACCACACAAAGTAGATTCTTATCATATCCCGCTTGTTAACTAAACAAGACATTTTATTTTGAAAAAAAGTAAGAAGTAGGGTGTTAGGAGTTAATATATGTTAAGACAAATTCTAAGACTGTAAGCTGCTTCTTACAGCCCTCCTGGTTCTCCAAGGAAACACCAGGCTGTGCACAGGCTGGTGCACACTCTGCATCGGCGTTTGTGTTTCCAGGGCTCTGGGAGCACGTAGCTGTGTGCATTTCAGGCTCCGGGCTGTAAGAGGGGCCCTGAGCTTTAACAAGCCCCTCCCCTCCCCGCCCCCTTCCCAGCTCTGGTCTCTGAGGCTCCGCTTCCAGCACTGAGAATTTGGGAGGCTGCGCCGATATGCTCACGGGTGTCATGTGGCCGGTGGCCAGCAGGGGGCGGCGACACTTAGTGGTTTCCCAGCTTTGGGACTCCAGGTGGCAGAATTGGTAAGAACAGCAGAGGCGCCCTGCCATCCTCAGAGCGGCTCACCACTATGTTTTCCAACCCTTGTTCTCCATCTCCACCCCATGTCTGACGTAGAAATAGATACCAGTAATGAGTAATAAGTACCATTAGTATTAACTACTATATAATTAACAGTCTGTAATAAATAGCTGCTATTAGCAACAATAACCTATATTCTTATCACACTTTAGTCTTAATCTAGACAATTCTTCTCCAGTTGCCTGAGTTCAGGCAAGAGGACGAGGCCAACTGTTTACCTAATCGGAGCCGAGGGGGCGGGGGAGGCCAGTCCTCACCTGGGAGTGGCTCTAATGGGCACAGCCTGACTCACAGGTCTCACATCCAACAAGCCTTTGGGTACATTTCTGATCCAATGCTGATGGTTCCAGTGATAAGTCTTACTGTGTGTTTGTACTTTAACCTCGGCCACTAAGACAGTTGGACATTGGGTAGCAGACCAGGGAAACCCACACTCATCTTAAGAAGGGACAGAGGAAAAAAGACTCCACTGATAAAGCCTTTCTTGTCTTAGTGACCAGCAGACAGCAGATGTAGTGACAAGCGCGTGGGTTCATGATAAGACCCTTGAAATGAGTGGTGACATCATCTCAGCTCCCCTTCCCTGTCCTCCTCTGGAAAACGGGCTTTCACAACATGGGGATCTTGCTTAACAGACTTGCATGTTTTTATTTGTTTTTATCTAGATACCTTACTGTCATTGCCATCTGCATAGACCATCAGGCTGCAGAGGGCCCACAAGGCACAGCTACTCGTCACCACATGCCTACAGGCATGCACTGTGCTGATGCTGCCGTTGTTCATGCCATCACTCCCTGGACAGGAATGAGCTGCCAGCGCATGTCAGAAGTGGCTTCAGCATCATTTCTGTAAAATCAAGGTGTCATGATCTTTGCCGTTGAGGGTTACAGTTGTGGGGAGAGGGGATTCCAGTGTGATACTGTGAGTGCTGTGAATGTTGGGAGCACAGAGGCCACCCAGAGCATCCCTGATCCATACTTGGGGCCAGAGAAGACTAAAGGAGGCATCACTTGAGCTGAATCTTGAAGGATAAGTAGGAGACAGGTAGATGGAGAAAAGTCAGGGGGCATTTCAGGGCAAGAACAGCATCACCAGACAGAGGTACACTATTCACTAATGCCAATCTGAATGTCATGTAAAGAAAACCGAAGAGTCGTACAGCCCTCTGACCAGAGGTCAGGAAAGCTGGGGTCATGTCCTGGCACTGTCCACAGCTTTGTGAAACTGGTTCACCCATTCATTTAAATGTTGAGAGCTGGAGTTCAGGCTGGTTATGGTCAAAGGTGGCCTGAGGCCTAACTTGCTCTGGCTCTGGGGTTGACTTTAATCTTTAACGTGACATTTTTTTTTAAGTATACTTTTTCAAAAAATAAATTTATTTTATTATTATTTTTTAATTAATTTATTTTTGGCTGCATTGGGTCTTTGTTGCTGCACACGGGCTTTCTCTATTTGTGGCAAGCGTGAGCTACTCTTTGTTGCGGTGTGTGGGCTTCTCATTGTGGTGGCTTCTCTTGTTGTGGAGCATGGGCTATAGGTACACAGGCTTCAGCTGTTGTGGCACGTGGGCTCAGTAGTTGCGGCTTGCGGGCTGTAGAGTGCAGGCTCAGTAGTTGTGGAGCACGGGCTTAGCTGCTCTGTGGCATGTGGGATCTTCCAAGACCAGGGATCGAACCCACATCCCCAGCATTGGCAGGCAGATTCTTAACCACTGCACTACCAGGAAAATCCCTGAACATGACTTTTTGAAAGGCCTCAGAATCCAGTTTCTTCTGGTTCATTCAGATAGAGTTTGTGTTGCCTGGAGATGAAAAATAAATTCCTGGGCTGGGGGTAGGGGGGACAGCAGGGCATTAGGCAGGATTAGTCCTCCTCTGAGTCTCACCCTCAGCAGCCCAGTATTTCCTTAACTGATCAGAGCAAGGAGGGCTGTGAGATCTTGTAGCACCATCCCTGCTCTCCCTCTTGCCTCACATTCTGGAAATAGCTCCTGCCCTTCGTGGACTGGTGCCTTTTACTCCTTAGATCCAGTGGCTTACAACCAACCTTGGTGTCTTCCTCCCAAAGAAGCCCTTTCCCCATTCTTGCCAGAAATCAGCAGAGAAGTCAAGGAAAATGGAACTGAGCCAGAAATATCAATTCTCGTTCTTTGGCCAAATGATGACAAAAAGCCAAGGGCTTTATTCTCACCAGCTGTTTAATGGAAAGTAGAAAGAGAAGTTTTAAAAGCATGAGGAGGTTATGAGAATTGGGGAGATTTTGCTTGAAGTTTTGACATTACATATTGTTCTTCTAACTCGAGTCCCCCATGACCTTGCATGGCGTTTCTCCATGAATTTTGAGGAAATGTTCTAATTATAATCAGTACTCTCCAGAGATACTTACAGGCATAGTGAACCATACCTGAGGGAATGTTATGAGTAAAACTCAAGAACTTCAAGTTCCACTGATGCTGAAAACTCAGCCTCTGTGCACCGGTGCCGACTTGAATCTCAGAGTTCTGGATGGAGTAGAAGAGAATAGCTTTATTGCTTTGTCAGGCAAAGAGGGACACAGTGGGCTTCTGCCCTGAAAACTGTGTGTCCCCACCCAGGAGGATTTGGTGAGGAGTTTTATAGCAAAGGTTCAAGGGTGGGGGTGCTGATAAGATTAGGGTGTGTACACAGCCTGCACTCCTTTAACCTGGCCTCAGGTGATCTTCTGATCAGCTTCTGGGGTTCCTTTAATCTGGCCTCGGATGGTCTTCTCTGGAATGAAGAATGCCAACATCTTCCATTTGTTGGGGGTTTTAGTTCTGTAAAGAGCTCAAAGGTATTATTACATGTATCCCTTGAGGGGGAACCAGGACCCTGCCCCAAGGCTGCACTATTGTTTCTTGACTGCTCCTCCCTTGTCTCTGCATCCCCTCCCTTCCCTGATTAACAACTGTTTGAACCTGCCCTTTGGGACTCAGGGAAGGTCATGGAGGCTTGGAGTCTGTTCCCTACAAACAAGGAACGGGGGACACAGAAAGGTTTCCATGCCCAGGAGCCCTACAGGGTCCTGCTCAGTTTTCTTACCAAGGAAATGTGGGAGGAAAAGGTAAAGGAGACAAAAGACAGTAACCAGGATGAGGGGGTATTTTCAAGGGTTTCTTCTTGGAGCTGAAACTCCATTAAATATCACCTTTGTTTGCAATATAACTTCTGAGTTCAAAAAAGCTCCCTTTGAGGGTACTCCCTAGTGGTGCAGTGGTTAGGATGCCAGGCTTGCATTGCAGGGGTTTCAGGTTTGATCCCTTGTCAAGGAAGCTGAGCGGTGCAGAAAAAAAAAAAAAAAGCTACCTTTGAGATTTTTCCTCTCCTTCATAACCCTTGAACTACATTTAAGTCCACACGAAGCCTCTTTGTTTCTGATGGTATTTGGTCTAAGGCTGCTAGCTTGGGAAAACCTTTGTAGTTTATTGATGATTTAGGCAACACTGAGGATTAATCATGCATTGGGTGGAGTGTTTGAAATGAGATTAAGCTGTAGCGAAGCTAAGTATTGCATCAGCTTGAATGGATGAGGGATGGGCCAACTGCAGGGAGGAGGAAAAGTCTTGCCTTCCTTGCCCTCAGGAAACTGCTTTTGAAAAGCAAACACCATGGCTCCTTGACTGAAAATGGAGATTGAGTTTGGAAATCAGTTGATGAGTCTTCAACATTATAGCAAACACAGCTTCAGATATAAAGTGGTATCTGCTCATGAGAGCACACAGCTACTGTCATGAGGGGCTTCTTGCTGGAAGGCCAAGCTGAAGAGGGAGTGTGGGGATCTGTTGACTGATGTGATGAGAGCAAGGTCTTTCTTTTCTACCTGGGAATGTCCTTGGCCTGCAGCCCACCCTGTATCTCGGTGCTAAATGCAACTCCACTGCAAAAAGAGGCATCTGTTGTGAGAAATAAAGATTATGTATACAACAATGCACAAGGCATAGAGAACACCTTTTGGAAGACATTCTTTCCATTTTTGCACCATAATTCGAGCAAGCTGCCATTTTGTACACGTCGTCAGTTGGCTCCAACACGTCCTGGAGTATGTTTGCTTTGGCCATTCTGAACATGACACAAGACTGTATTTGCTGTCAGGTATGTCCTTGGGATCAGCTGGTGGCAGGTGGCGGGCAGCCTGGCTGCAGCTCCTCCACTGCTGCTATTCCCTGTGCCTGGCTGCTCTCACCTCCATGCTGTGAACAGCATGGTTATGAGAAGCTGATCCTCTAATTTCTGAGTCTTTCTGAACAAGGATTTTCATAGAAGCTTCCAATTGGGTTGTGTCAGAGGCACCTCTGAGAAGTCAGTGTGACCCCCATGTATAATCTGGTTCCACAATGTGCCCTCTAAGACAGTGATTCTCAAACCTGGCTGCATATTGTAGTTACCTGGGGAGTTTTTAAAACTCCAGATGCTCAGGCTGCACCTGATGCCGAAAACTCAGCCTCTGTGCACAGTGAAAAGTTGACTCTCAGAGACAGAGTTTTGGGTGAAGTAGAAAAGAATAGATTTACTGCTTTTCCAGGCAAAGGGGCCACAGTGGGCTCATGTCACAAAAACTGGGAGGACTTGGTGAGTTTTATAGCAATGGTTCAAGGGCAGAGTTGCTGATAAGGATCAGGGTATGTACAGGGCCCACAGTCCTCTAATCTGACCTCAGGTGGTCTCCTGATGAGCTTCTCAACATTACCAAACTGTGACCTTCTCTGGAATGAAGAATGCTACCATCTTCCATATGTTGGGGGTTTTAGTTCTGTAGAAGAGCTCAAAGATATTGTTATATGTTTCACTTAAGGCAGAACCAAGACCCTGCCCCAAGGCTGCACTATTGTTTCTTGCCTGCTCCTCCCTTGTCTCTGCATCCCCTCCCTTCCCTGATTAGCAACTGCTTGAACCTGCCCTTTGGAACTCAGGGAAGGTCATGGAGGCTAGAGTCTGTTCCCTACAGACAAGAAACAGGGGACACAGAAAGGCTTCTGTACCCAGGAGCCCCACAGGGTCCTGCTTGGTTTCACACCCAGGACAGTTTAATTAGATTCTTTTGAGGAGGGTTGCAGGCCCTAATATTTTAAAAAATATCTTGGGTGATTACAGCATGTAGCCAAGTTGGAGAACCAGTGCTCAGGCCTGTACCCTGACATGGTACTGGGACAAACAGCTGAGTTCTGCCCACACACAGGTGACCCTGGGACTAGAGAGGAGACACAGCAAGTGGGGTGCAGAGGCCCAGCTGCTGTGATACAAATGACCACTGATCGTGTGAGGTGCCAGGTGCCCCCAAGCCTCTATCTACTTCAGAAATAGCTCAGACACATCTCAGAACATGCGGCTTGGCTAAGAGGCTGTTACGTCGCTCTTGACTGAATAGCTAAGTAGACATTTCAAGCACAGGATCGGCCCCTGAATGAGTGTCTGTCCTCACATTTACCAGCTGCTCCTGAGCTCGAATTTATGCTGTGAGCCAGGGCCCCACTTCCTCAACAAAAACCTCCTTTTGTGACTGGAGAAGCAGTTGAGTTGAGTAGCACTAAACACACACACACACACACACACACACACACACACACACACACACACACACATGGGTCTTTAACAAGACAGCTCAAAAGATTGTCACAGACCCCTCTGGGACCAACTCTGCCCCCCAGTCCTCAGTCATCCCAGGCCCAAGTCTGCCCTCCCTGCCAGATGCTGAGAAGCTGGTGACAGCACAACCCCCACACAGCTGTTTGCATTTGGGACTTAGGGCTGCTGCCCAGGGGCCTGAGGAGCACAACCTCCCTGGTACCCATTTCTCAGTCTTAAAGAAAATCAGGAGCTGAGCTGCTCCCTTGGTGGGGGTGGGGCACAGGAAGTGGTGGGAACAAATGCCTTGATTTGCTACTTAGGGTGGTGGCTCTTGAAGAGACCGAGGTCAGCCTGTGGACCCAGCTTGATGGGAACTTCGCCTCCTGGGGACTGGGTGGGAGGGGTGAGAAGTGACATTTCTGGAAGCTTCCTGGACACTTTGGTGGGGGGGCAAGTCCTGCTCTCAACTATGAGCTGAAAGACCAGCCAAATAAGGGCTCCCTGAAGGATAAATATATGATCCCCTGGGGAACCTGGGAACTACTTGGGCCAGAGGAACTCCTGGAAAAGATAAGCTGGTAAAGCATGTAAACCCTTGAAAGCAAGCCCACTGCAGATTTGAAGCATTCGCAAATACAGCATTTAGAAACAGTACAGGGACTTCCCTGGTGGTGCGGTGGTTAAAGAATCCACCTGCCAATGCAGGGGACACAGGTTCAATCCCTGGTCCTGGAAGATCCCACATGCCTCAGAGCAACTAAGCCCGTGCGTCATAACTACTGAGCCTGCACTCTAGAGCCTGCAAGCCGCAACTACTGAGCCCACTTGTCGCAACTACTGAAGCCCATGTGCTCTAGGGCCCATGTGCTGCAACTACTGAGCCTGTGTGCTGCAACTACTGAAGCCCGCGCACCTAGAGCCCGTGCTCTGCAACAAGAGAAGCCACTGCACTGAGAAGCTGATGCACCACAATGACGAGTAACCCCTGCTCACCACAACTAGAGAAAGCCAGCACACAGCAACAAAGACCCAATGCAGCCAAAAATTTAAAAACAAACAAACAAACAAAAGCTGAGTACAGAAAGGTAAAATAACAAAGTACAAATTTTCTGAAATCCCACTACCAAAAGAAAGCCCTTGTAAACACCTTCCAAATAGCTCTCTACAAATGTGTGTGTGTGTCTGTGTGTGTGTTTTGACTATACATTTTCACAGACTTGGGGCCTAAAGTTCATGCAGTTTTTTTTTTAATTTCTTAATCACTATTTTTTTATTGAGGTGTAGTTGATTTACAATGTGTGAATTTCTGCTGAACAGCAAAGTGATTCAGTTATACATACGTATACATTTTTTTTTATATATAGTCTTTTCCATTATGGTTTATCATAGGATATTGAGCACACACAGTTTTGAAACTAGTTTTTCTCTCAGTCAACAATTAGTCCTGGACTTGGTCTGTGTCAATGAATTTATATCCACATCATTTTCAACACTTGCAGCGCATTCTCTTATATGTATATACCGTAATTTAACTATCCTTTTATTATAAATAAAGCTGCTAAGAGCAAATCTTGTACATGTGCTTTTTTTGGACATTCCTCACTTCTCTTGAGATGCACCTGGGAGGGGGTTGTTGGGCTATAGGCTGTCACTCTCCTCTTATTGGACATTGAGGTGGTTTCTACTTTTTGTTTTTTCAAACAATTCTGCGATAATTCTTGTTCTGCTAAGAATGTAAGTTTTGCAAGGGAAAGCGCCTTTTCTGTTTGCTTCATAGATGAATTCCAAATGTCTATGTTGCTACTTTCAACACATATTTGTTGAAATAACTGAACAAACATGGATTTCTTTCACATCTGTAGGAATACAGTAAATTCTTGACTCAAAGTTTTCACTGCTCTGCCCATGTCCATGGATGACCATGAAAGCTCCATGAGTACTGATTTGGTGGTTACAAATAAATTTTAGTGAGTAGGCAAATTTGCAAAAACAGAATTCACAAATAATAAAAATCAATGGTATTTCATAAGATATATTTGAGAATCAGACTTGTTGGGTAATAGAATATTCACACTTTAAGTACTGTCAAATTTCCACCACCCTTCATGAAAAGACATATTAATTTACTTTTCCATCAGTAGTATGTGTGAGTGCTTGTCAACCCTAGACCAAATCTGTTGTTGTTCTTGTAGACATGGATTAGGGGGTCTCTGATTTTTATTTTGATGACAAAAATCACACAGGGGAACACAAAAATTACAATTGACAAACTAGGAGTGAGTCATGGGCTGGAAAACAAGAGGAATAGGTTTCCAGAGTCCTCTGGATTCTTCGTGGAATCTTGGGTTTCCTTCCAGGGTCCTCCATGCCCTGGGTACCTCCTGGACCCCTTCCAGGGGTCCCACAGAGCTCAGCTTGAGAACCAGCACTCTAGGCCAAGGGTCCCACTGTACAAGAAGTTTGAGATAGACCTAGGAGCAGCTTCGCAACTCCTCGAGTCTCTGTGTGCTTCGGCCTCCTCGCCTCTTCCCCAGCCTCCAGCATGTCCATCAGGGTGACCCAGAAGTCCTACAAGGTGTCCACCTCTGGCCCCTGGTCCTTCAGCAGCTGCTCGTACACCAGTGGGCCGGGTGCCCACATCAGCTCCTCGGCCCTCTCCCGGGTGGGCAGCAGCAGCAGCTTCCAGGGCGGCCTGGGCAGCAGCATGAGTCTGGCTGCAGGTTACAGTGGGGACCCAGGTCTGGGGGGCATCACATCTGTCACGGTGAACCAGCGCCTGCTGAGCCCCCTCAAGCTGGATGTGGACCCTGACATCCAGGCCATGTGCACCCAGGAGAAGGAGCAGATCAAGACCCTGAACAACAAGTTCGCCTTCTTCATCAACAAGGTACGGCACCTGGAGCAGCAGAACAAGATTTTGGAGACCAAATGGAACCTCCTGCAGCAGCAGAAGACAGCCCAGAGCAACATAGACAACATGTTTGAGAGCTACATCAACAACCTCTGGTGGCAGCTGGAAACCCTGGCCCAGGAGAAGCTGAAGCTGGAAGTGGAGCTTGGCAACATGCAGGGACTGGTGGAGGACTTCAAGACCAAGTATAAGGAAGAGATCCAAAAGCGCACAGACATGGAGAATGAATTTGTCATCATCAAGAAGGATGTGGATGAAGCTTACATGAACAAGGTAGAGCTGGAATCCCGCCTGGAAGGGCTGACTGACAAGATCAACTTCTAAAGGCAACTGTATGAAAAGGAGATCCGTGAGATGCAGTCGCAGATTTCTGACACATCCGTGGTCCTCCATGGACAACAGCTGCTCTCTGGACCTGGATGGCATCATCGCCAAGGTCAAGGCCCAGTATGAGGAGATCGCCAACCTCAGCCAGACTGAGGCTGAGACCATGTACCAGATCAAGTACGAGGAGCTGCAGACCTTGGCTGGGAAGCACGGGGATGACCTCTGTTGCACGAAGACGGAGATTTCCGAGATGAACCGGAACATCAACCGACTCCAGGCTGAGATCGAGGGCCTCAAAGGCCAGAGGGCTTCCCTGGAGGCTGCCATTAATGATGCTGAGCAGCGTGGGGAGCTGGCCGTCAAGGATGCTCAGACCAAGCTGGCCGAGCTGGAGGCCACTCTGAGAACTGCCAAGCAGGACATGGCGTGGCAGCTACGTGAATACCAGGAGCTGATGAACGTCAAGCTGGCCCTGGACGTGGAGATCGCCACCTACCGCAAGCTGCTGGAGGGCGAGGAGAGCCAGCTGGAGTCTGGGATGCAGAACATGAGCATCCACACCAAGACCACCAGCGGGTACTCAGGTGGGCTGACCTCAGCCTATGGCAGCCCTGGCTTCAACTACAGCCTGAGCTCCTACCAGTCCAGCTTGGGCTCTGGAGGGGGCTCTGGCTCTTTCAGCCATACCAGTTCCAAGGCTGTGGTTGTGAAGAAGATTGAGATCCGTGATGGGAAGCTGGTGTCCGAGTCCTCTGACATCCTGCCTAAGTGAAAGGCTCCTGCGATCCCTCCCAGCAACCCCGCTCACTTGCTCCTGCAAGAAGGAGCTGTGCAGGGGAGTGTTGGAACCAAAGACCTGAGGCTCAGTCCTGTCCTTAGCCCACCCCTGGGGGAGTCAACTGCCTAGGGCTCCCTCTCTTGCCCACGCTCCCAACTAAAAGCCAATCCAAGTGTCTTTTTCAGAATAAAGCTTCAGCTGGCTCTGCCAACACACACACACACACACACACACACACACACACACACACACACAAAAGAGGTCTGAGGTGTACAGGGCTGGTTCCGATGGCGGCCTCAGCCTGGGTGGGCTCCCGCAGTGGAGGAGGCAACAGCTTGGGCACCCAGTTGTGCAGCTGGAGGACTAGCCGGGTGGCACCACCTCACACTTGTAGCTGGAACCTTGGGTATCCAGGCTGCTTGTGAAGGCAAACATGCCTTTCCAGCTCTCCTCCTCAGCGCAAGGTTAAAGAACAAGCACCCTTTCTTCAAGGCTCTGTTGGGGAGAATGGATCGGCAGGGCAGAGGCTGTAGACAGAGTGCTGCAGACCACGTGGGAGGACGGGTTCTCCCAGGACTGGCTCTCAGTCTCTGCTGGGTGGGGCTGAGGACTCTCCAGGCTGAAAGGCGAGCAGGAGCCCCCTCCCCAGGTCTGGAGGCCAGGCTGGAGAGCCAGGCACGTGCCCCTCCCTCCACCATCACCAGTCTGAACTCCTGCTGTCCATCTCATGTTTGGTCCATGCACCAACGTTCTGATCCTCTCCTGGGAGGCGCTGAGAGCACTGGTTTTGCAGCTGTTGAACAACTCCCATTTCAGCAGTGACGTTTCCCCAAGAGGTCTAAGCAGATGACCCCCTTCTGGCCAGCTGACCCTTGGCCTTCGTGCCTGGAGCTCAGGGGCTGGGGGGAGAGGGGAGGCAAACTGCTGGGGCTTGAGGCCGGCTCCTGGAGGGATGGAGGCCACTTGGTCAGCGGAGCCCATCTAGCCCTCCTCCCAGCTGTGTCTACTTCCACTGGGCTCCCACCATCTGCTTCTCTGACCCCTCAGGGGTGTACTGCCTGTGATGGCACAGGGACCCCTCCTCCTCCTCCCCCTCCCCACCACCTCTTCCTAATCCTCCCCACAGCTGGAAGTGGTGCACAGTTGCTGGACACCCGAGATCTTTAACTTCCATATTTGCCTGGTGACTGGCGTGTGGTCAGCGTTGAATCAATGATGGCTTTGTTGGTTGACTGAATGAATGACTGAATGAAGGAATGTGACTGAGTGAAGGAATGAATACTTCACTTCAGGCTTTTTACTCCCCTTCCATTTTGTTATGGATTTTCTAGATATCTCTGAATCTAATCTTGACAGTAGTCCCTGGACAGATTCTTTGGGTATTTCTACCTTGACCTTTAATGAGTCCAAACAGCAGTGGGAAAGCAAGGGTTCTGAAAAGCAATGATGGCTCAAGGGCCCAGGTTTCTCTCCACAAATGCCAAGCACTGCTAGCAGAAAGTGCAATTACCTTTACAAAACCAATAAGCAATTGATTTTTCGATTCAGTAAATTATAAAACAAATTCAGTAAATTATAAACCAAAGACAACACTAATTAACACCAAAGAAGATTAAGCATGCATTCACATTTTCCACCAACATTAATAAACTGGTTGGGTTCCTGGCACTCCCCAGCGCTGGAAACCATGCCCCCTCATCTGCAGGCAAAATGCCTTTCAGTGGGCGTCTACAGTTGACTGAGATAATGAATCTCTGCCCAAGTTACTCCCAATTTTATTAATAGACTATTTTATATACTAATGCAATTATAAATTAGCTATTCAATGGCACACAATGGAATTCATGAACAAATCTGGTTAAATGCTTTTCTTGATTGCACTGTGTGCATAGCATCTTTAAATCAAGGATTCAATTCTTAATTCACACCAACAATTAATGTTTGCACACGGTGTATTAATCATTTCAGTTTGAGGAGAGAAGTCCCAGTTGTTTATTGGTAGGGATGTGTTAGCATTTGCCTGCATCTCGAATTACTAATCTGAAATTTCTGGGGAAAGGGAAAGAAAAGGTTTTTTTTTTTTTTTTTTTTTTTTCTAATTTGTGTTTTTAAATATAAAAGTACTCTCTTAAGTTAATGATATAGTAAAAGTAAAAAAACAAGCACGTTCAAAAATGTGAATTTGTAATGTCATTTTTGTTCATCATCTAGAACATTCTGGGAGAAAATATCCTAAAATTTTGACTGTGGAAATTTCCAGACTATAAGCTTCCTGATGACATTTTATTTATTTCATTTTGCTTTCCTTTTTATGGATACTTTCTTCCAGAAAATGCCTATAATTTGAATAATGATATATAGCACATATACACTAAAATATACTGTAAACTTTAAAGCATTATATAGTTTCTAGCAGTCCTGATATTCAGTAAAGTCTTGCATAAATGGACTGTAAAAATCTATCCCAGAATGGAATGTTCACTATGACAAATGAATTTAGCTGTATTACAGATGTGTGATGTAACCTCACTGAAGGGGGAGAGGGGATGAAGCTGACCTAAGTAAATTCTGAAAATGGTACTTTGGGTAGTGTTAGACTGAAGACAGAAAGAACTCTACATAACACCTTATTCTGTTACTGAATCTGAGCTCGCTCTGCTCGCCGCATGACAGGCCAATAAATTGGAGACTAGGTGTTGAGGCAAGGAATATGACTTTATTCGGAAAGCTGGCAGACCAAGAAGATGGCAGACAAAAGTCTCCAAAAAACCATCTTATATATGTACCCTGGAATGGCCCACCTCAGGGAAGGGATGTGTTAATTTCTTCTTTCTTGCAGCCATCCACAGGTGGGTGGGTCAGGATGTTTCCCTGAACAAAGGCACTTTGGTTTAACATTCAGGCAGAGGTGAAGGGTTCCCCAAGGCAGGCCATTATGTATAGACAGTATCCTTTTAGTGAACAAAAGCAACAGGAAGCAAAGGTTAAAGTAAAAGAAACAGATCCAACATGTAGTCAGATTTGGCTCTTCCCTGTTACATGCTGACAGGGCCTAGATGAAATGATGCCCAGCAGCAGTGACCACCACCAGCATCTAGACCTTGGTTTCTAAAGACCCTTCTCCAGTAAAGAGAACCTGGGCTGCTCAGAGAAAGGGCTGGGACAGGGAAAATAAGCTTGGAGCATTTTACAGTTCCAGAAATTAAGAAGTTCTCCCCCAAAAACGTATTGAGCATGTCAAAAGGACATAGGTGCCAAACTTCAACAGCTCCCAATGGCCAAACTGGACAATCTGACCGAGAAAGTAAATAACAGTAATATTGCATGATGACCCAAGGAATAAATGAAACATCCCTGAGTACATACTAATATAAGTAAATGATTGAATAAGTAAGTAAATGGGAGAGAAGGGACAGATCTTCTACGCAGAAGAATTTCAGTTAATAAATGTAGACTCTCCATTCCAGAAAGTGGAACTTAATACTCTTCCCTTGAGTGCAGGCTGGATTTGTGAAACCCGTGAATAGAGCATGGAAAGGGGAAGATAGTAAAACCCAGCAAGACCCTGTGGGCCTCCTGAGCACAAAAGCCTTTCTGTGTCCCCTATTTCTTGATTACAGGAAATAGGCTTCATTTGGCCTCCATGACCTTCCCTGAGTTCCAATGGACAGATTCAAACAGTTGCTAATCAGGGAAGGGAGAGGATACAGAGACCAGGGAGGAGTGGCCGAGAAACAATAGTGCAGCCTTGGGGCAGGGTGTGGGTTCCCCCCTCAAGGGATACACATAACAATATCTTTGAGCTATTTTGCAGATACTGAAACCCCCACCAGGAGGGAGAAGTTAACTGTATGCTGCCCACAAGCACGTAGACCCCAGACCAGCTGGAAACAGAAGGTTGATGATGCTGACTCCCGATTACCTCACCACCAACCAATCAGAAGAATGTCCATGAGCTGATCACACTTTCTTTGAACCATTACTATAAAACTCTTCACTAGTCCCTCCAGGTTGGGACACAGAGTTTGGAGGGCATTAGCCCACTGTGGCCCCCTTTGCCTGGCAAAGCAATAAAGCTATTCTTTTCACCTTCACCCAGAACTCTGTCTCTGAGATTTAATTCAGTGTTGGGGTACAGAGGCCAGTTTCGGCATCAATAGTAACACAGCAGAGAGAAAACCTAGCACCCACTACCTTAACCATGTGATCAAGGTTAATATCACCAGTGACAGGTGGTGTTGACGTCACACCCTCCCTAATACAAAGGGTACTTTACTTCTCTGTTTTTTTCCCCAAAACTCAGTTCCCCTGTCTCATGATGAGTTAATGCATCAGGCAAACCCATATTGTGGGACATTCTACAGAACACCTGACTAGTCCTCTTCAAAACTGTCAAAGTTATGAAAATCAAGGAAAAGTTGAGAAACTCATGAACTGATGAGACTTAAGGAGACAGGACAACTAAATGCAACAGGGAATCCTGAATTGGATCTTGGACTAGAAAAAGAGTAAATAGTGTAAAAACTGGTAAAATTGGAAAAAAGTTTATAGCTGAGTTAATAGTGCTGTACCAATTTACTTTCTTTTTTTGATAAATGTATGGTGGTTATATAAGATGTTACCACTAGAAGAAGGTGGGTGAGGATATACTTGGATTTTCTGTATTATTTCCTCAAATTTTCTGTACCTAGAATTACTCTAAAATTTTTTAAATTAAATTAAAAAAGAAATTTTCAAGTCTATCCTAGTATTTTATAGAAGTGGTGTTCTAAGTTTTTCTGCTTATTTCAAAAATGGCCTTTTAATAATCATTATCTTGTGGTTTAATAGTTAGCAGCAACAGAATCAGACTGCTTGGGTTTGAATCCCCCTTATTATTTGTGATCTCAGACAAGTCGTTTAACTTCTCAGTGCCTCAGTTTCTTCATCTGTAAAATGGGAATAATAATGTATCATAGGGATGATGTCAGGATTAAGTAAGAAAATACAAAAAAACTATTTTTGTATTTGATAAATGTTAAGTAACAGTGGTAGTAGAGATCTTCTAAAATGTCCCAGAAATAACCTGAAAAACTCAGTTTCCCTCCTTCCCAAATTCTTTTTGTCATGAGTCAGAAAATGGGCCAAAAGGTCAAAAATGGATAAAAAATTGGTGAAATGAACTATGATTATTATTCCCAGTGAACATTCCAGAAGGAGAGTTAATTTAAATAAAGCAAACATTCATTTCACTCTTTTCTCTGCTTCATAATTTAAGCTCATTTTTCTCTTGAATGTTATCAAAAAGTTTCCTAAGTTGTCCATTTCTTCCATTTTTTTTTTTCTATATTTTTTTCTGTGCCAGAAGGGCCTAAATACCAGAAAGTCACCTGTAAGATGCCTTGCCCAATTGCAGGCAAGAAATAGGACTTATTATGAATAAGCAATTATATTTTTCTAATATCCCTAGTATTGCAAAACTCTGGAGTGTTCCTGCAAGTCCAAGTACATTACCCTTGGATGCTTTACCTTTGGGCCCCATTAGTCATGATCATTACTAAGCAGAGTTGAGATTTCAGTTTTTTAAAAACCACATTTGCTGGTATCTGATTGAAAGAAACACTTCTGGAAAAAATCCTGACTCATGTATCTCATTGGCAATGAAAGAAGAGAGGTTTTAGAGAATTTCCTTAATACAGGACAATGATTGTCCAATTTTAGCCTCCATCAGCATCACCTGGAGGGCTGCAAAAGCACAGACTGCCAGGCCCACCCCACAGTTAAACTTCAGGAGGTCATGGGCAGGACCTGAGAATTGCATTTCTTCCTTTCTTTCCTTCTTTCCTTCTTTTCTTCTTTCCTTCCTTCCTTCCTTTCTTTCTTTTTTAAATTTTTATTGGAGAATAGTTGATTTACAATGTTGTGTTAGTTTCAGGTGTACAGCAAGGTGATTCAGTTATACATATACATATATCCATTCTTTTTCAGGTTCTTTTCCCTTATAGGTTATTACAGGATACTGAGTAGAGTTCCCTGTGCTCTACAGTAGGTCCTTGTAGGTTATCTATTTTATATATAGTAGTGTGTATATATCAGTCCCAATCTCTTAATTTATCACTTCCCCCTATGTTTCCCTTTGGTAACCATAAGTTTGTTTTCTATGTGTGAGAGTCTATTTCTGTTTTGTAAATAAGTTAATTTTTATCATTTTTTTAGATTCCACATGTAAGTGACACCATATGATATTTGTCTTTCTCTGTTTGACTTACTTCACTTAGTATGATCATCTCTAGGTCCATCCATGTTGCTGCAAATGGCATTATTTTGTTCTTTTTTTAAAAATTTATTTAATTTTGGGCCTTCGTTGCTGCGCACAGGCTTTCTCTAGTTGCAGTGAGCGGAGGCTACTCTTCATTGCGGTACGCAGGCTTCTTATTGCGATGGCGTCTCTTGTTGCAGAGTATGGGCTCTAGGCGCATGGGCTTCAGTAGTTGTGGCTCACGGGCTTAGTTGCTCCACAGCATGTGGGATCTTCCCAGACCAGGGATCGAACCCATGTCCCCTGCATTGGCAGGAGGATTCTTAACCACTGCACCACCAGGGAAGCCCTGTTTTGTTCTTTTTTTAAGGTTGAGTAATATTACATTGTATATATGTACCACATCTTCTTTATCCATTTATCTGTCAATAGATATTAGGTAGTTTCCATGTCTTGACTATTGTGAATAGTGCTTCTATGAACATTGGGGTGTGAGAATTACATTTCTAATAAACTCCCAGGTGATGCTGGTGCTTCTGGTCTGACCAGACTTTGGGAACCACTGGGTTAAAAGAACTAATGTGTTTTAGGACTTATTTTGTCTAATGTGGGAATGCAACTAAAACCAAGGGATGAATTCAGCCCCAAGGATGAGCCCCAAGGGTGGAATAACCCACCATTGTTTTCTGCAGTGCTCTGAACAGTGGTGCAGCCTTTTATTTTACCTCAAGAATTCCTCTGCAAAAGATGTCATTTGGCTGCTTATTGTGTGGGGTAGACTAGGTTTCTCAAACTTTTTCTCTGTGAACAGAAATGCCCAGGGTTGTGTCTCTAGTTCAGCGGTTTTCAAATTTCACTGTGTATGAGAATCACTCAGTGAGCTTATTTACAAAGCACATTTCTGAGTCCCACCTGAGAAACTTTGATTTATTACATAATAATAATAGCAAGTATTTATTATACATTTACTATGGGCCAGGCACTATGATAAGCACTTTACTTATACGAACTCAGTTAATCCTCACAACAAATGTATGAGGTAGCTACTATCATTATTCAACTTCTACAGATGAGGAAACTGATGGAATGGTTAATAACTATTTAGCTAGTTAGTGGTGGAGCCTGGATGTGCACCCAGGCCTTTGACTCCAGGGTTTCTTACCCACCATGACTCTATTGATGCTCATCTGGGGTAAGACTCCTAATCTGAGTTCCCCAAAAATAGACGCTGAAATCAACATGTAGATGTAAGTGGTTTATTAGGGTGATGGAGAAGCACAAACAAGAGAGCAAGAAAGTGAGGCGGAGAAGTGTGTCTTCACGAGCAGGTCATTGCCATAGACAACCCGGGTTCATTTCTACTGGGACCCTCCAAGGAACCTTGAAGAACATGGCTTAGAATTGCCCTGCCAAAGACTGGTGAAACTGGGGTATTTACTCCAAACCCTCTGCTTTATTGGTTAAGAGTGGTCTTGCTGGGCATGAATTTGCTAGTGCTTAGATGTTCCTTTGAAGCCAGGAAAGCCCCGAGGCAGAAGAGTGGAGACATTAATACAAGGAACCTTCAATCATAGCAGCAGGCAAACTCTGAGGTGGGTCATAGGGATTTGGGACAGAGCTAGGATAGGAATTGATATTTTACTATGCCATTGCAGGTGGTCTGGAGAATACACTTTGAGAAACATTTTTTTTTTAATTTGAGGACAACCTTGTGCTGCCCCAAGGTGGTGGCTCAGGCCATGACAACAGGGTCCTAAATGATATGAAACTGGACAATTGCCCTCTTCTTTTTTCATGCCCAGCCCCTGAAACTGTACCCTGAGAAGTAAGCCAAACCAGATCAGTAATTCATTATGATCCCGCAGTTGAGTCCTGCCCTCTGTCCTAGAGTTGTTACTGACCAGGGTTCTTGGCCTCCTTAATCAATAGAAATTGATCAGAGGCCAGATAAGAAATGCAGGCAAGGCTTTGTTGGAGCCCCTGCTGCAACAGGGGGAAGTGAGAAGAAGTTCAGGTTCCCTTGCTCACTCCCCAAGGGGAGCAAGCAGGTTCCTTACATGGGGTGGGGGTAGGGGTGTGTCCAGGGGTTGGGCCAAAGGAGTGGCTTAGGTGGTTTGCCACCCTTTAGGTGGTGTTTTGTGCAGGGGGCATGCGCAGTATCCTGCTGCTGCTCCCGCCACCCTGCTCCTGGCTCTTCAGAATGGCAGTTGGGCTTTTTGGTCTTTTTGTATGTTGTTGTCCATAATGTGCCCCAACTGTGAATGCATGCAGTTATTTTTAGTCCCTTATAGTTTCTTTGTATTTTGTTGCTCAAGGAGTTGTTTGCCCAGGCACAAGCTCTGCAGCAAAGGGTCCCAGGTCCCAGGTCTCAGAGTGACACATCATGTAACAAGTGAAGGACAGCTGGGTCTAACTGACCACAGGAAAGTTAAAGTTCTCTGGATAGATGAGGAGAGGGGAGAGTTTCTGCGTCCATATTCCCTTTTTGTCTACACTTTGAACTTCAAATCAGTTAAAAAAAATTTGTCACTGACTCTCTTATACCCCCTTTAATAAAATTAAACAGAACCCAGGACCCAAATGATGGGGAGGATAGGGAATGAAGCTTCAGAGACATCTACAAGTAACGTACTTAACTCTGTCACCAACGGTACTGACTGAGCCCTGGAGAAACTACACAACATTAAAGAGTGGTGAGAAAGAACAAAGGACAGAAGTGTCAGCACTGAAAAGGGGACCTAGCAAAGCTTCCAATTCAGGGACTACAAACTCAGAGGCCATCAAGGGCCAGGTGGGCATGATGGCTGGTTACACAATAGAGTGTGGTGAGGCCTGTGGCAAACTGGGAAATGCACACTGTTTCTAATTTTCAAAAATACCGGGATGGCCAATAGCAAAAGCAAAGCGAAACAAAACAAAATACCTTGGGGCTTATGTTTGTCTGCAGAATACTAATACGTGGATATTCAAACTAATCTGTTCCCCTTTAGCTGAGAGAAGAGTTTCCTGAGGTCACTCAGGGACTTATATTCAGCTGGTACATGCTGATAAGGCCATGCTTGTTCTGACTGGTCAGGGCCTAGCTACACAAATTCTTAAATATTTGACTATAACCTCTGAGTTCACACAACCAGCAGACCAAAGAACTGAAAACACCACCATACCCTCTTCTGTACTCTGCCCTTAAAAACTTACATTTTGCATGCAAAATATGGAAAAATAAATGCATGTGAAATTAAAAAAAAAACAATAAGAAAGGCATAGCTAAATGCATTTATCTGTGTAAAATAAGATAATTTTCCAGATGAAAGGGACTTTAACTTGTATTAAAAATTCATTGGAGAGCTTCCCTGGTGGCACTGTGGTTGAGAGTCCACCTGCCAATGCAGGGGACACGGGTTCGTGCCCCAGTCCAGGAGGATCCCACATGCCGTGGAACGGCTGGGCCTGTGAGCCATGGCCGCTGAGCCTGCGCGTCCGGAGCCTGTGCTCCGCAACGGGAGAGGCCACAACAGTGAGAGGCCCGCATACCGCAAAGAAAAAAAAAAAAAAAAAAATTCATTGGAGGGGCAAATCCATCAGCAGGATACCATGAATGATCTAAACACTTATTCATCTTCCTTTTGTTGACAATTACATTCTCAATAGAGTACCGGTACGTGTGCCCTCTTCATGGATACATCAAAACACATTGAAAAAAACCTCTCTACCCTAATTTTTTTTAATGTATGTTTTTAAATACAAAGTATTGCTGTGTTCTTCTCAAAGAGCTTCAGTAAAAATCCCCAAGATTTGGCAACAGTCAACGGTTAAACAAACCAATATGTTGTATGACCAGGATGTCAGATGGAGGAGGTGAGGATGCTTTCTTTTTCATTCACCTCCGTATCCCCAGAATCTAGAATTGTGCCTGTCACAGACACTCAGCATGTCACCGTGGCTCTCATCTGCCAGTTGGTGGTGGATGCCAGCTCCCTGGAAGATTAAATTCTGAAATATTTCAAAACCAACTTCTGTTATGCAGAGATCCTGTATATCCAATTTCTGAGTTGTGAGAGAAGTAGAGAGGGAATGAGAAAGTACAAGGGACCATCTGGAACGGTCTTAGTAAATAGCAGAGGTCAATGGCAGAGTTGGAAGGGATAGGGGCTAGGGGTTGAGATGAGGGAGAATGGAAGAGGTGGTGATTCAAGGTGGAAAGGCGAGAGAGTAGGGGGCAAGGGGATTTCCTCAGGTGAGCAGGCAGCACAAGGCGTGTGTGTGGGAGAGTGGATAAGACTGAGAGTTGAGGAGAGGAGTCATTGGCAGGGTCTAGAAAGCCCTGGAGCTCCAGGTTCCCCTGCACTTTGTTAATCTATGTTGCTCTGTATATGGAGGATGCAGAGCATTGGCTGGATAATGCATAATTAAACTTAAAAACACCTGATAGGGAGATACTGCACTACACCCAGGAACAGCCAGAGAGAAAGACAACTGGATGGAGGGCTGGCCTTCTGGACCAAGAGGCCACTGCCCTAGGCGTGAGTGGTGCCCACCCTGACCTTCAGCACCACTTGAGTGGAGCTCTTTCAGTCTCCCTACAAAGATGCCCTGGGGGAGGTCTGTTCCCCGGAACACAGGATCCTGAATGACCGTGTATGTTGTCATTCTTTTCAGTAAATATGCTCCTGGAGCCCACAGAAGTTAGATTGGGCATTACCTTTAAATAAAAAAAAAAAAAAACTATACCATAAAATACTCTGTGAAATTTTGTATCAGATGAATTAGGCAAAGGAAATCAGGATCTTATGGAAGGCTGAAGAAACTTTTGATCCCGTTAGAGCTACTGGGAGATTTGCTGAGCCAAGTCAGAGAAGGTTGATGTCTAACCAGGGCTTAATTTATGATCTGAGTGTACAAACCTCTTTCAAGACCATACGACTGACTAATGAATTTATTAGTGAGATTAATGCTTACTATCTGCCATTTCAAGCTGTGCTGGTGTGTGCTTGCTTGATCGTCATACTTGGAACATGCTGAAACCTCCCAAGGTTCATCTGAGTGCTGGGCATGCTCCCCAAGCCCAAGTTGAAAGGAGTCACCCCCACTCCTGGGTTGGCTTCTGTGTCATGTGGTCTGTCTCCAGGGCTACTTCAACCCAGGAGACTGGCACACACTCCCTGCCCCAGCAGCCTTGCTCAGGCCTCGCCTTGAGTACAAAACAAGGTACCTGCTGCAAGATGTCACCCCCACCCTCTCCTGGCCAAGTGACCACCTCCCTAATGGACAATCAACAGATCTCTTTCCCATCACCACTCCCTCTCAGCCCCCTCACCCCCACCTCATACACACAAGCAAGCAAACCATGCTGTACATCCCAACAGAAACAGACCTCACTAAGGCAGAAACTGGTGAGACAGGGCCAGTTACCTAATTCATCCACACCAAGTGCCAGAGTCTTATCTGCAACTGTCCAGCTCTCTTTTCCCTCAACTCAAAGTCACATGAAACAGCCAGGGGCTTTGTAAAGAAAGACTGAATGTGTGATGGGGTAATAACTGTGTGCATTTAGTCCTCACATTTTACCTGGACTGTGCAACTCTTATGGCCCAGTTACTCAGTTCAAGGGGAATCAAGCTCACCCATATTATCAAGGAGCACAGCATCTCTGCCAGGGACCAGCTCACCTTTTCTTGCATTGACTAAGAACATCAGTGGTGTCCTTAAAGCAAAAGGAGAGAGAGAGCTGAGAAGTGCCAGCTTGGTCTCACCCACGGTCGCCTTGACTGTGGATGTGCTCTGAAACCTGACCCCACAAAGGCTGGGGACACTTACCCACTATCTCAGTGAGACCCTTACTGGTGAGATGATGCCTGGGCTGGCAGGGTCCCAACTGTGGATTGATCTGACGTTACATCTCTTTTATCGGGGTCGGCGGGGGGGCTAGTTTTTTTATTTTCTTTTTTTTTTTTTAGTTAGTTAATTAATTTTAAAATTTTTATTTTATATTGGAGTATAGTTGATCAACAGTACTGTGTTAGTTTCAGGTGTACATTAGAGTGATTTAGTTATACATATACCTGTATCTATTCTTTTTCATAAACTCTTTAAATTAACCCTTGTGTGCATCCCACACTTTCTACAGTGTGCCTCTGCACCTGGGGGTCAGCCTTAGCTGTGTTCCTGGCCACGGCAGCCCTCTCCCATGCCCTCCCCACTTCTCCCCGCTGTGAACATGGGTCCCCAGCCCTGACACTCCCTCCCTGCTCAGTGGCTTCCTCTTTGAGGCTGTTTCTTGTTAGCAGCTGTCAGTAGACCTATCTCAACCTAAGAGAGATGCTTAAAGTGTGGAACCCGGAAAG
>NW_006784340.1:422426-444964 GCF_000442215.2 Lipotes vexillifer
AAAGAGTGTCAGGGCTGTCACAGCAGGCTCCTTTGTCCCTGGGAAACTTTCCTGTTTCTCCCTCTGAAAACAGCTCTGTAAGGCGGGAGGGTTCAAAGCAGCAGACACCTCCCACCTTCCTTCACGCTTATAAGGCCTGAAGAGAGGTTCTTCCCTGAACCTAAGAAATGATCTCCACTGCCCTGCCTGCCCCACTCCCTCCCCAAGTAACATGTATAGAATATAGTCTCTGCTCCACTGGGCACTCCGTCATGGACAATCTTTAGCAACTTCTGATTCCTTCTGCTCAAGAACTATTGTTGGAGGGTGGGAGTAGACAAGGGGTCTCAGCCAAGGGTATCATCTCTGATCTGCTATGGTCTGGATTTTTCCTCCTTGAGGTTCTACTGATTGTCTTCTCTCTGTCTCCCCTGCAATATCCCAAATCTCAGGGCTGCTTATGCACTTAAAGTTCACATTTTATTCTTCTCTTTGTCACTTTCTTTCTTCACAGATGGGAACCTACAGATGTGCTCTAAAAATCTGAGCTGCTATTAAACATATTACAGGTAGATTTGTCCCCTGTTTGCAAGATGCTGCAGCTCTGGTCTCTACCCTGAGCGGGCAGGGGTCAGTGTTATGGACTGAAGGTCTGAGTTCCCCCCATATTCATATGTTAAAACCCTCTCCCCAATATGATGGTTTGAGGAGGTGGAGCCTTTGGGAAATAACTAGGACTAGCTGAGGTCATGAGGGTGGAGCCCTCATGAATGGGATTAGTGTCCTTATAGGAGTCCTGAGGAATTTTATTCTTCTCTCTGCTCTCCACCAACTGAAGATACAATACAATGAGAAGTTGGCCGTCTGCAACCCCCAGAGCACTCTCACCAGAGCCAGACCATGCTGGCACCCTGACCTCAGACTTCCAGCATCCAGAAACATGAGAAATAAATAAACAAAGCCTGTGGTACTTTGCTATACCAGTGCAAACAGACTGAAAATTCAGCAATCTCTTTTAGTCACTGTGCTATGGGTGTGGGGGAGGGTGGGAGATATCTTTATTCTGACATGAAGACATGAAGAGTTATTCCCTGATTGAAGTCTGAGCTGAGAGCAGGTTTTCCCCCAGAAAGGCAGACACAGTGATACCATGACACTTCCTACACAGCACCACCAAACACAGCTGGTACCTACAGCTCAAGGTGCATTTCTGTTGACGCCTCATGTACTATGTCATGGTGGTTTTGAAAACTTATTTTAGTTTCTGTCACTGGCATTTTAATCTCTATGTCCAAATCTGGGAGATGAAGAAGGTCGCTCATTCAATTGACCGCAGAGCTCAGGCAGTAACCAGGGTCTTCGGTTATCTTTCAACACGTGCATATAGTTTGCATATTGAAGATGCAAGAATATTTCCCAAGCCCAGAAAGAAGTTTGTGCATTCCCGTTTTCCTTGAAATATAATTCTCAGTTTACCTTTTACTATCTCACTCTTAATAAAGGCATGGGCTCAGATAAATATTTCTCTGCTTCAAGAAAAATAACATAAAAAGTACAAATATCAGTAAATGAAAACTGGCACTGAATAGGAAAAACTCACTTCCGTATGTTTCTCCATTCCTCTCACACTACTGCCACACTCACAACACTCCTGACACCAGAGGTGTGAGTCTTCCCCTGACACCAAGCCACCAGCTGGGTGTCCTATAAGCCAGTTTAATTCTGACACTAAGCAGAGTTATCACAGACCCCACAGGTTAAGGTCTCCATCCCATGAGACTGCCCCCCATTTCAGATGCTAATCTCAAGTAGAAGGTCCCTGGGTTACCCACAAGTTCTACCCAACTTGGCTAGAAATCAGCTTCACATGACCTCGCCTTGGATTTGACTGTTTGTTAGAAGAACTCACAGAACTTGGGGAAACACTTCTTTACATTTACCAGTTAACTATTTAAC
This sequence comes from Lipotes vexillifer, assembly GCF_000442215.2. Lineage (NCBI taxonomy): Eukaryota > Metazoa > Chordata > Mammalia > Artiodactyla > Lipotidae > Lipotes > Lipotes vexillifer. The sequence continues at coordinate 424,362 of NW_006784340.1, forward strand.
AAAGAATGTGATAAAGGATACAGATGAACAGCCAGATGAAGAGAAACTTAGGGCAAGGTCTAGAAGGGTCCCAAGCACAGGAGCTTCTGTCTCCATGGAGATGGGGTCCACCACCTTCCCAGCCTGTGGTTGTGTTCACCAACCAGAAGCCCCCCAAACACCGTATTTTTGGGATTTGTTATGGAGGCTTCATCACACATACGTAATCCATCATTAACTCCATTTCCAGCCCCTCTCCCCTCTCTGGAGAATGGAGGGTAGGGCTGAAAGTTCCAAGCTTCTCATCATGGCTTGGTCTTTCTCGTGACCCACTCCTATCCAGGAGCCCACCCAGAGTCACCTCATTAGAACTAAAGACACTGATGTCACCCAGGAAATTCCAAGGGATTTAGGAGCCCTGTGTCAGATACCAGGGTCAAAGCCCAAATGTTAGAACCAAAAAACAATCCTAGTGCTCTTATCACTTAGGAAATTGCAAGAGTTTTAGGAGTTCTCTGCCAGGAACTGGGGGCAGAGAACAATCTATACTTTTTTTTCTACTATCTCACAAGCACTCAACCTTGTAGTCAGGATCGTGGTAGGGAATGATTGGAACTATGGCACCCTGTGTGTGTGTGTGGGTTGGTTGCTAGCCAGTTCCAGCTGATCTTTGTCATACAAGGAATGTGAAATGTCCCTATTCTTAAATTTTGGCTCAAATTTTGTAGAAATACTGTGTAGTCCAAACTAAACATGACTGCAGGCCAGATCTAGTCTTTGGGCTACCAGTTTGGAGCCTGTGATGGGGAATGATAACATCTGGGAAGAAGAGAGGTGCCAGTGTTATAAAGAGAGCAGCAGGCCACCAGGTTCATTCTGCAATTGTTACAGGAGAGACTAGCTGGAACCTCTCAGAATCTCAAGTGCTGAAATTCACCTGAATTACTATTTTTCCTTGAGGAATGAATCACACATATTATGAAGAACAACGTGTGGCTTTCATCACTCTCTAGCTTTAGCACACAGGAAAGAATTGTATTCTCTCCATTGGTCCACGGAGAAAAAGATTCAGAGAACATTGTTTTTCTTGGTTTGAATTAGAAATTCTGATTTGGAAGTAGCTAGATGATGAGAAGAAGTTGAGGGGGTCGCTAGTGGTTTTTTTCACCTGCGTGTAGGAGAGGGCAAGCGCACTACAGTGATTGTATGGTGAAGGAACATGGTGGGGTGGAAATGGAAAAAGGTGTTCAATTATATGGATGTTTGCAAATATCCATGAGACCGGTATTGGTTTTGGGAAGACAGCAGTGAGTGGTCTTGAAGCAGAATCTTATTTCCCTGCCCAGGAATTGGAGCTGCATAGCCTGGATGAAAACCAGGAATCCTAGCTGCCAGTCTACCAGGGGCTAGAGGCTAGAAGCAAAGTTGCCCTGCCTCTTGCTCCTGTTGTAACAAGAATGTTTCAAGGAGGCAAAAACTGCAAAAACAAGTACAAAGTTTATTATTAGAGACTCAGCACAAGGTATGGGAGAGCACACAGAGAAACAGTGATTTATTTAAGACAGAAGCAAGGCAGAAATACACACCCAGAGAGGAGTGCGGGCATCCTGAATGAGGAGAGGTGATTTAAAATCACTTATATGGGGCAGTTCTTCTGTGTCTTTGTTCTCCTCTGGCCAATTATCTCTCTTCTTTCCCACATCTGTCCTGTCTTAGGGCCCTCCTGATATGCATGTGCATTTTTTCCCAAGATGGATCCCACCTCAAAGGCTAATGGGAGGTTGACAACACATATTATGGGATGACACTCCCTCCCTTTTGATCCCACCTCAAAGGCTAATGGGAGGTTGACAACACATATTATGGGATGACACTCCCTCCCTTTTGATCCCTGAGAAACCTTCCTACCCATGTGTAGTTGGGGAGGTTTCCTTGACCTCAGGAGGGATAGATGTTGTCGTTTTATCTCTTTACTCTAGCAGAGCTCAGCTCACTAACTTTGTACTTGGAGTGCTCAGGGAAAACAAAGCTCCAATTTACTCTGCTTGACGAACCCCAGCTGCTCAGCCCAGCAGCCCATCTACCTCCTACCTCAATATCAAGTAGCCAAAACATCTGGATGAGTCACTGAAACTGTCAGCCATTGGACACATGCCTGACATATGAACACTGTAAGGGTGCTATTTCCACTTACTGATGGAAAGGCACCAGCTTTTCTCTTTCTTGATTCTTTCACTTAACGAAGGAACCCAGAGTCACTCAAATTAGTATTCCTGGACTATAAATGAGGCTGTTCTATTCCTTTCATAGCTCTGGGTACACCATTTTCTTACTGGTCCCCTAAACTAAGTACCATCCTAGGGGCTGTATCAGAACAAATGTGCAACTCCCATGCTATCTATAACTGAATAGGTTACACACTGAGAAAGCTGGCACCTTGTTTGCAATGGCCCTAATAATTAGCAATGTCCAAGATTACATAAAAATGCATAGAAAGAAAACCCTGATTAAATAATGAAGTGGGACGTGAACACAAGTAAGTACAACCTGTGTGATTTATTGGGCAGAAAAAGGCAATCTGATTGCCCTCAAATGCATAAAAAATGATGCTAATGGTTTTATCAAGCTTGGCAAACAAAATAAAACTTGATCTGTCAGTGGATCTATCGCTTTAATTAATAGACATGATAATTCTTAATTAGACTGTCAATTTTCTGTAAGTAAATGAGTATTGGAATATTACTTGCCTTCTTTAATTTCCCAGATCTGTATTCTTGGAGTCATATTTGAGCCATCTCCATCTCTAAAAATATCAAGATACCAAGGCCTGCTAATTGTCACCTTCATATGCTTTTCAAATCTACCCTTCCCTCCTCAGTCTCTCAGCATTAGCCCAGGGCTTCCGAAATTTCAACTATATTGACTAATCTCTGGGATTATTTCATTAAAATATATATTGTGGTGCAGATCCTGTTGGTCCAGGGACTGTGCTTTGAGTAGCAAGGCCTTAGCCTCTGCTTTCCTCCCCACCCTACCCTCAATTTTAACCTCATATTGGCTCTGCAGGTCAGTCTCTCCCTTCCAGCCCTTCCAACAACCCCTGGCAGATAAATGTTTCTTAAGTACTGCCCTGGTAATTTCAGTAAGGGACCAGTTAACTTCCCTTAGAGGGAAAAAGCCCCAGGCCCCCCCAAAAGTTGAGCCTTGAGTAGTGACTCTTCTGGAAGAAGCCTGGAAGTAAACCTGGCAGTTCTCTCCTAAACCCTATTCTCTGTACAGTCTTTCTGGTTGTGACCTCTGCTGTCAGTATCACCCCAGTCCCAAAGGATCCTCTGCTGTCACCTTAAAACCCTCACCTAGGAATGGCCCAAAGTCCTTTTTCTTAGTCATACTCAGCACAGAAAGGAAGTAGTGGTAAAGATTCTAAAGAACACTGCGGTCATCAGATTCAAGTATCTGATCTTAAGGCATACACGCCAGCCCCAAAGCCTATTTAAATTTTCTCAGAAGATGATCTGACTTTCCGACTCCGACTTCCATTACGATGAACATCATCTTATTTCTAGTGTCCTGGGCACAGTTTCCCCAACAACTAGACCCAGATATTTGCCTTCCAGGTACACTATACTTTCCACTAAGTTCTGCCTTCCAGCTGGGGGTATTTCATGGCCAGACCAAATGGCAGACACAAGACATCTCATCCTTTCTCAGCCAGCTTTGCCCACATAGAAGCATTTTGTGATCCAGGTGAGACCCATCTCTCTGTTTACAGAAAATGATTTTGTCCACATATATAGAATGGCTATAACAACTCCTTAGCCCTAAAATCTCTGGTACATACATAAAACACAAATTATCCAACATTAATCAGGGCCAATTTATCCATTAGGCATAGCAGGCACAGTGCCTAAGACCCATGATACTTTTAAGGGCCCATGAAAAATTTTAAATTTTACTTTCTTTTAAAATCGTAAGAAAAAATAGCTATAATAATATGAATATAATACTAAATGCAGCCTGGATTATATTCTTCTTAATACTGATATAGTCATAAAATATAATGTTTAATATTTTTATGAAGAAAGAGACCCACAAAGGCAAAAGTCCGAGGGCCCATGTAAGTCACAATGCGGCACTGACTGTGATAGGAAGAGTGGGCCTTTGAATTTATCCAAAGCCCTCTGGCTGGCTGTCAAGGTCTTCCACAGCCTGGTCTCAGTCTGCATGGGCAGCTCATTGCTAATTTTCCTCTGCTTGGGTCCTCTGTGCTAGCCATGCTTGTCCTTTTCCCACTGTTGTGTGGGCAAGGGCCCCAGGTCAAGTTTTGTTAATGTCTTTATTCATCTCTTTTTCTGCATTTGGAAAGCTCTTCACCTTACTAATACAGAACCTACCCATTTCAACCCCGCTTTCTGTCAGCAGGCCTTCCCCCACTACAACTGCCCCTGTGGATCTATATTCTAACCTACAGCACATTTCATTTACTATACGTGCCAGAATACAGACAACCCTGGATGGGAAGCAGTCACTCACGTTCCCAAATGAGAAACTGCCCCCAAGCTAGAACAAAAAGAGTGATGTAGATGAAATAGTCAAACATCAGCTTAACATGTTTAAGCTATTCATTTAAGCATACAGAAGTTTTTAAAATAGCTTTTTATATAAAATCATATCTTGATTTAGAAATACTGCCTTTTGGTCTTATATTTCATGAGACAGTATTATTTAGACTCTCATCACAACCTAAGTTCTTAGTCATCACTAGGGTACATTTTGAGTCACCAGTCACAGTGTCCAGATGACATCATCTTTGCTTCCAGCTAAGCTCTTTACTTCCAAAAAAGTCCTTCTTGAAATTCTTTATGGAGTTCTTGGTAGAAAATTGGTTCCAAGCTTTGAGAAGTTGTTCACATGACAGTAGGGCTGTTTGTGATTCCCTCAATGTAATCACTGAATTGCTTTTTAAAAATGATCTTGTTTTAAAGTAGCTGCTTTATAATGACAGCCAATATTTGCAACTGAGAGGTCTTAACCTTCAGAATAATTACTACATTTTCATTATATCTCTGCATTCTTTTTGTTGTTGTTGTTTTTTCGGTACACGGGCCTCTCACTGTTGTGGCCTCTCCCGTTACGGAGCACAGGCTCCAGACACGTAGGCTCAGCGGCCATGGCTCACGGGCCTAGCCGTTCCACGGCATGTGGGATCTTCCTGGACTGGGGCACGAACCCGTGTCCCCTGCATTGGCAGGCGGACTCTCAACCACTGCTCCACCAGGGAAGCCCCTCTGAATTCTTTTAAAAACACTTTCATCCCTTGATATCTATAAATCTCAAACTAATAATGATTGGAGTGGTTTCAGGTAAATATATTGTTTCCCTTTAATACTTTATTGTTCAAAATGAAATCATTGAACCAGAGCCCCATGAGATAGACTTATAAGGACTAGAATTTAAGGCCACTCACTCCTTTTCTGAAATATAATTTAGGGGATGAAATTTTGCTCTGTATTTGAGTCTATATGTGTGTCCTGACATCTGTTTGGCATGAGTTGTTAATTGTTTCAATGTGTCAATCTTTTTTCTTTCCCCCCCAGATAGATTGCTATTTTCCACTTTTTATGGTAGAAATTCTTAAACATATACAAAAAGTAGAGATGCTACTATAATGAACCAAATGTACCAATTAACTCAGCTTCAACAATGTTTAATACACTGCATATCCAGTCTCATTTCACTTGTAACCACACCCAGTCCCCCCACCCTGATTATTCTGAGGCAAATTCCAGACATTATATCACTTCATCTGTTAATATCTTAAAAAAAAATACACAACACTATTTCCAAACCTAAAAAATTCACACTAATTTCTTAAATATAATCTATATCCAGTGTTTCAAATTTTGTTTTACATACTGTTTTTACACTTTACTTACTTCATTTTGGATCAAAATAATGTCCGTACATTGTGATTGCTTGATTTGCCTCATCCCTTTTAACTTATAGATTTCCTCTAACATTTCTCTTTTATTTTTTCTTCTTGCACTCTTTTTGTTGAAGTAACTTGAGTTGTCTGATTTGAAGTTTCCCACAGTCTGAATTTTGCTGATTGCATCCCTGTGGTGTTATTAGTGCATTTCTCTATGTCTTGTATTTCCCATAAAGGTGTAGTCAGTTCAGGAAACTTGATCAGATTTACTCTCAAGTAATTAATTTTTTTTTTTTTTTTTTTTGCAAAACTACACCATTGGTGGTGCTGTGTATTTCTCCTGGGAAGTATGCAATGTCTGCTGTCTCCCTTTTTGTGATGTAATCAACACTTAATGATCACTGCCTAGGTCCAGTAATTCAAATGGTAGTATTCTAACTCTATCATGCATTCTTTATTTATTAGCTGCAATTTTTTTTATAAAGAGAAACTTCCAATATCAACTCTTCGCTTTTTTTTTTTTTTGCCTAGTAAATTCAGGATTGAACATTTGATTCTTTATTTGCCAGTTTAAAAAATAATAAAGCAGTTCTCTATCATCTTCAAAGGGATTCAATAAGGTGACTGGATGGTTTTTAAGTACCATAATGAACTTGTGTATTTAAACATATCTGAGGGTTTTAATTCATTATTAGTGCTTAATTTGCTCCATCCTTGACCACAGGTTGCCTGTTTAGTATGGCATCTGTCTTTTTAACACAATGCTGTTAGTCTTTAGAGGTATCTTGCTTTACGGCATGACAAAGTGCAATAGGCTCATTTGTATGTGGAAATGTACAATGTTGCTGATTGGAATTAGCCATTTCTCCAAGATGTCAGAGTCTGGGTGCTAGGGCTACCCATTGGCAATGCATTGGTCACTGTTGTTTGGTCTTTTCAGTGGACAGATATAAGAAGTATACATTTCTTTTAAATCAATTTTATTGATATATACAATAAAATTCACACGTTTTAAGTGTACAGGTGAAGACTTTTGACAAAGTTTACACCTATGCAAGCAGCACTTAAATCAAGATGTAGAAAATCTCCATCACTCTGGGAAATTACCTTATGCTGCTGGGTAAATCCCCTCCCTCCTTCTCTCAGGCTATGGCCGATCTAACTTAACGCCACTATACATTGGTTTTGACTCCTATGGAAGTTCATATAAATGCAGTTAACTATGCAGTATGTACTCTTTTTGAGTCCGACTTCTTTTGTTCAGCATATTTTTGAGGTTCATCCATGATGTGTATATCAATAATTCATTCATTTTTATTGCTGAGTAGTGCCCGAATTTATAAATATATTGTAATTATCTATTCATTCACTGTTGGATATGTTTGATTTGTTCCCAGTTTGGAGCTATTATGAATAAAGCTATAAATATATGCATACAAATCTATTATTGAGTATATACTTTCATTTCCCTTTAATAAATGCCATTTGCAGCAACATGGATGGACCTAGAGATTATCATACTAATGAAGTGAGTTAGACAGAGAAAGACAAATACCACATGATGATTCCACTTATATGTGGAATCTAAAATACGACACAAATGAACTTATCTACAAAACAGAAACAGACTCACAGACATAGAGAATAGACTTGGGGTTGCTGGTGGGGAGGGGAGGGAAGGACTGGGAGTCTGGGGTTAGCAGATGCAAACTATTATATATAGAATGGATAAACAACAAGGTTCTACTGTATAGCACAGGGAACTATATCCAGTATCCTGTAATAAACCATAATGGAGAAGAATATGAAAAAGAATATATGTTTGTATAACTGAATCACTTTGCTGTACACCAGAAGCTAACACAACATTGTAAATCAATTTCAACAAAAATAAATAAACATCTAAGAATACAATTGCTGGATTATTTGGTACATGTATAAAGTTTAACTTCATTAGAAACTGTCAAAATGTTTCCAATGTAGTTGTGCTACTTAACACTCCCAATATCAAATGTAGGGACAATTCCAGCTGCTCCACATCCCTGCCCATAGTTGATACTATCATAATTTTTCACTTTAGCCATTGTACTTAGCATGAAGTGAAACTTCACTGTGGTTTTAATTTACATTTCTTTTATGAACACTTTACCATGGTCATATATATGTTTTTATGTCTGTGTGTGAACTGTTTAAGGTTTTTGACCTTTTCTTTTTAATTGATGAACTAATTTGTTAATTTATTCAATAATGTGCCAGCACTGCGTTGGGCATGACAGAGAGTAGAAAAAAGTTATTTTGTGTGAATCATCAGATCACATCATTTTCCTACTTAAAGTTGACCATATTAGAATCAAAAGCAGACAACAACACCTGGAATAAAAGCAATCTTTTTTTTTAAATTACACTTGTTTTGACTTGATCATTTTTTTTTTTTTTTTTTTTTTTTTTGCTGTTCGCGCTCAATCTTATTATTTTTTATTTTATGCATAATGCATATGTCCTGTCAAAAAATGTTTATCCTATCCCACATTCACAAAGGTTTTTATCCTATGTTTTCTTCTAAAAGTTGTATAATTTTACTCTTATGCTTTGATGTATGATGCATTTTGAATAAATTTGTGTGTATGGTGTTATGTAGAGGTGAAAGGTCATTATTTTTCCTTTTAGAGATCCAGCTGTTCCAGCAGCATTTGTTAGACTATCTTTTCCACTATTGAATTGCATTAATCCTTTTTCAAAAATCAACTGACCATAGATTTTTTGGTCTATAACTGGACTCTCTATTTTGTTTCATTGATCCGCCTTTACATCTCTTTACACTGTCTTGATAACTGAGGTTTTACAGTTAAGTCTTGAAATCATTTGGTGTAAGTTCTCTGTATTAGGGTTCAACCATAGAGATAGAATCACTTGAAGGTTATATATAACTAATAGGAGATTTATCACTGGGATTTGATTGTGTGCAGTTGTGGTACTTGGTTAAACAATCTCTGTAGGACTGTTGTCTTGGTGTCAAATACTGGAGCTTGGAGTCCGCGCAGCAGGCACTCAGGGACGGAAGACAGAGGTAAAGAAATGGAGAGCCAGACAAGCTGGAACTCAGGAGTGTGAGCCCTGGGCCAGTCCTCACTGCCTAGGATCTCGAGGAAGTGTGCGTCCTGCAAGAGAAGCTGGTATCCTTTGTCACAGAGTGAAACCCACACCTGGCCCAGGACATATAAGAATCTGGGAGAAGGTTCAGGCCTGGCTGCTGCCATGCCAACCACACATGTCAGCAGGTAAAGGACAAGGCACATCAACTACAAGAACACCTGCCCCCACCTTCCCACAGCCTACTGCTTCATTTCCGCCCTCCAATCTCACAGACAAAAGAAGTCTCTCCAGGTCCTGGAGACACACAAAGAGGGGAATTCTGGGAAACATAGTTCAGCCTAGCCAAGTTGACACATTACAAAGCCCCCATCATCCAATTTTGTTATCTTCCAAAGTTGTTTTGCCTATTGTGCATTTTCATATACACTTTAGAATAAGCTTGTTATTATGTTTAAAAACAAAAACTGCTGGTTTCCAATTGGGATTGCACTGACTCTGTAGAACAGTTTAGGGACACTGGCCTTCCCAGCAATGCTGAGCCTTCCAATTCACAAATATGGTAGGCACCTCAATTTATTTAGATCTTTCTTATTATTCTCAACAATGTTTAGTAGTTTTCAATGTAAAGATTTTGCACATCTTTAAATAAATTTATCCCTTAGTAATTTATGACTTGATGCTATTCCAAATATTGTAAATAATACATTTAAAATTCTATTTTCCAACTTTTTGTTGCTAGCATATAGAAATTCAGTTGACCTTCTATCGTAAAACGTTGATAAACTCACTTATTACTTCTACTTTTTTGTTTAATAGCTTGCTTAAGATTTTCTATGTAGACAGTCATGTTGCCTGTGAATAGAAAATTTTATTTCTTCTTTTCCAAGCCCATATCTCTAATTTTTTACTTCTTGCCTTATTTTTCTAGCTAGAACCTCCTATTCTATGTTGACTACAAATGGTAAGAATGCACAGCCTTGCCTTGTTTCCAGTCTTAATGGGAAAACATTTACTTTTTCATCATTAAGTCCATTGTTAGCTATAGGCTTTTAAAATATGCTGTTTATTGGATTTAGGAAGTTGTCCCTAATTTCTAATTTGCTGATTTTATAATAAATGGATATTTTTTTCAAATATTTTTTATGTCAACTCAACCTTGAATTCTTAGAATAAATCCCACTTTATCATAATATATTATCATTTTTAAATACCACTGGATTTGACTTGCTAATTTTTTGGTGATTTTTGCATATGTATTCATTAGGGTGTCAGTAATTTTCTTATAATATCTTTGTCAGATTTATTTATTTATTTTTATTTATTTATTTTTGGCTGCACTGGGTCTTCGTTGCTGTGCAAGGGCTTTCTCTAGTTGCGGTGAGCAGGGGCTATTCTTCGTTGCAGTGCATGTGGGCTTCTCATTGCGGTGGCTTCCCTTGTTCTGGAGCACAGGCTCTAGTCACATGCACTTCAGTAGTTGCAGCACGTGGTCTCAGTAGTTGTGGCTTACGGGCTCTAGAGCGCAGGCTTAGTAGTTGTGGCACACAGGCTTAGTTGCTCCACGGCATGTGGGATCTTCCTGGACCAGGGCTTGAACCCATCTCCCCTGCATTGGCAGGCGGATTCTTAACCACTTTGCCACCAGGGAAATCCTCTTTGTCAGATTATGATATGAGTTATACTGGTCTAAAAATGAGATGGATGCATTCACTTCTCTTCCACTTTCTAAAAGAGTTTGTATATGTTGGTATTTTTTCTTCCTTCAATGTTTGATAGAATTCACCCATGGAATCATTTGGTCTTGGAGATTCTTTGCGGGAAGATTTTAAAATTTTATGTTCAATTGACTTAACACCTATAAGGCTGTTTAAATTTCCTTTTTTCTTCTTGTTCAGTTTTGGTAAGTTGAACTTTTCAAGAAACTTGTCTGTTTCCATTAAGTTATTAAATTTCTTGGCATAGGTTTTTGCTAATATTTCCTCATTATCCTTTTGATATTTGTAGGATATATAAAGATAATTCCCTCCTTCATTCCTGATGTTGATCATTTTTGTTTTCTCTTACTTTTTCTCACTAGGGGCTGGCTTATCAATTGTGTTAATCTGTTCAAATAACCAACTTTAAGGTTTTACATTTTCTGGGTTGGTTTATTTCTAGCACATTGATTTCTGTTCTTTGTGCATAACCTTTATACTGAAAATTACTAAACATTGGTGAGAAAAAAAATAAGAAAAATCCAATGTAGTCGATTTATAAAAGTAGCTTCATTTTTTCTTTTTCTAATGCTTAATGAATTTTTTTCTTAACTTTCTAAGATGGAAATTTAGATAATTGATTTAAAATTTTCTTCTTAATATTGGCATTTAAAGCTTTATATGTCTCCCTCTCACCACTGCTTTAGCTGTCCCCTACAGATTTTGACATATTGTTTTTCAATTATCATTCAGTTGAAAATATTTTCTAATATCCCTTTGTGAATTTTCTTTGATTCAAAATTATTTACAAATCTCATTTAATTGACATACATTGGAGGATTTTTCTACAGACCTTGTTGTTTATTTCTAGTTTAATTCTATTGCTTACAGGGGATATACACTATAATATTTCAGTCTTTTGAAATCGAGTACACTTGTTTGTTAATCCAGCATTTAATCTCGCCTCATTCCCCAAGTATGACCTCTGCTACCTCAGTGAGGAGGGGTCCATCCATCCTTCTCAGACTGTGTGAGGCTGTGCCTCTGTCAGGACATTTGCAGGGCAGAGGTGGGCAAACACACGGCTACCTCCTGAGATTTTCTTGTCCTCCTCAGGACTCTCAAATCTTACATAGCATGCTGTCTGAGACCAGAAGACATCCCCTCATATGTCTTGTCTAGTTTTATGACTGTTCCTGGCGGAAGGGTTAGCACAATTCAAGTTTACTCCATCAGAGTTAGACACGGAAGTCTCTTCCTTTGTTTTTATTTACTTTGTTTTTGTCTCCTTTTCATTTCTTTCTTTTCAGGTGTTATCCATTCTGTCTACTTACTCTGTGTTACATTTAGTTTAGTCTTTATTTATGGAATAATTTTTTGTTTTATTTCTAATTTTTTCCTTTCTCATGTCACCTTTGTTTTTAAAGTCTTTTTCTCTAATTACCTCATATCTGAACTTTTTTCAGTTCCAATTTATTCTCGTCTTTCATAGTTTCTGTTGTTTTCTTTCTTTATTTTAGCTCATGTTTTAAAAATATCTTTATTGGAGTATAATTGCTTTACAATGGTGTGTTAGTTTCTGCTTTATAACAAAGTGAATCCGCTATACATATACATATATCCCCATATCTCCTCCCTCTTGTGTCTCTCTCCCATCCTCCCTATCCCACCCCTCTAGGTGGTCACAAAGCACCGAGCTGATCTCCCTCTGCTATATGGCTGCTTTCCACTAGCTATCTATTTTACATTTGGTAGTGTATATATGTCCATGCCACTCTCTCACTTCATTCCAGCTTACCCTTCCCCCTCCCCTGTCCTCAAGTCCATTCTCTACACCTGCATCTTTATTCCTGTCCTGCCCCTAGGTTCTTCAGAACCACTTTTTTTAAGATTCCATATATATGTGTTAGCATACTGTATTTGTTTTTCTCTTTCTGACTTACTTCACTCTGTATGACAGACTCTAGGTCCATCCAACTCACTACAAATAACTCAGTTTCACTTCTTTTTATGGCTGAGTAATATTCCATTATATATATGTACCACATCTTCTTTATCCATTCATCTATCAATGGACACTTAAGTTGCTCCCATGTCCTGGCTGTTGTAAATAGAGCTGCAGTGAACATTGTGGTACATGACTCCTTTTGAATTATGGTTTTCTCAGGGTATATGCCCAGTAGTGGGATGGCTGGGTCATATGGTAGTTCTATTTTTAGATTTTTAAGGAACCTCCATACTGTTCTCCATAGTGGCTGTATCAATTTACATTCCCACCAACAGTGCAAGAGGGTTCCCTTTTCTCCACACCCTCTCCAGCACTTATTGTTTGTAGATTTTTTCATGATGGCCATTCTGACTGGTGTGAGGTGATACCTCATTGTAGTTTTGATTTGCATTTCTCTAATGATTAGTGATGTTGAGCATTCTTTCATGTGTTTGTTGGCAATCTGTATATCTTCTTTGGAGAAATGTCTATAGCTCATTTTTAAATATTAGTTTTTATCTGATTTGTAGGCATGTTTTCCTGGCATGATATCTTCATGCTTAAGGACATTATTCTGCTCTTTATTCTCTTTTATCTTTAGTAACTTTCTAAAAGATTGTAGCATGATTTTCTGTTTGTAAATTTTTAAGTAAAATAAATTTTCCTTTCTGTTTAAAAAGGAAGGATGGCCAGGACAGCCTTTCTAGTTTCAGGGCTCTAGAACTCATCTGTTGTTTTTACAAAGTGATAAGAAACTCTGCGTGCATGTGTATGTGTGTGTGTGTCTGTGTCTGTGTGTATGTGTCTGTGTGTGTCCTCAAACGTTCTGAGACCACTCATGTCTGAACTGCTTCCCTCCCCCTTCTCCTCTAACATCTGGTCCTTATTTTTGCTTTTGGCTCCCCATCCTAGTTCTGCTCGGTTTGGATTCTCTGTCCAGCAGTTTCTTCTCACTGCAGGGTTTTGCCTTGGAAGGGAGATCCTGTCTGTAGTTTCAAGGGTTTTCAGGGTTCTGGTGGCTCCACCACTGCCATAACCTATTGCTTTGCCGTCTTCTTTTGGGGAGAGTGTGTCTTTTATTTTTAGTTATTTATTTATTTTATTTTATTTTAGGTATAGTTGATGTACAACATTATACAAGTCTCAGGTGTACAACATAGTGATTCACAATTTTTAAAGGTTATACTGCATTTATAGCTATTATAAAATATTGGCTATATTCTCTGTGCTGTATAATATATCCTTGTAGCTTATTTAATTTATACAGAGTAGTTTGTACCTTTTAATCCTCTGCACTGTCTTACCCCTCCCCGTTTTCCTCTCCTCACTGGTAACCTCTCATTTGTTCTCTATATCTGTGAGTCTGTTTCTTTTTCTTTTTAATATTCACTGGTTTGTTTTATTTTTTATATTCCACATATAAGTGATATCATACTGTATTTGTCTTTCTCTGTACTTATTACACTAAGTGTAATACCCTCCAAGTCTGTTCATGTTGTTCCAACTGGAAAATTTCATTGTTTTGTATGGCTGAGTAGTATTCCATTGTACATATATACCACATCTTCCTTATCTATTCATCTGCTGATGGACACTTAGGTTGCTTCCATATCTTGGCTATTGTAAATAATGCTTCTATGAACATTGGGGTGCATGTATCTTTTTAAATTAGTATTTTCATTTTTTTCAGATATATATCCAGGAGTGGAATTGCTGGGTTGTATCATAGTTCTATTTTAATTTTTTGAGGAACCTCCATACTGCTTTCCTCAGAGACTGCACCAATTTACATTCCCACCACCAGAGTACTAGGGTACCCTTTTCTCCACATCCTTGCCAACATTTGTTATTTGTGTTCTTGTTGTTGATAGGCATTTGACAGGTATGAGGTGATACTTATTGTGGTTTAAATTTGCATTTCTCTGATGATTAATAATACTGAGCATCTTTTCACATGCCTGTTGGCCATCTGTATGTCTTCTTTGGAAAAATGTCTATTCAGGTCTTCTGCCCATTTTTCAATCAGTTTGTTTGGTTTTTTGCTATTGAGATTTATGAGCTGTTTATATATTTTGGATATTAACCCCTTATTGGTCATATAATTTGCAAATATTCTCTCCCATTCAGTAGGTTGTCTTTTGGGGTTTTTGATGGTTTCCTTTGCTGTACAAAAGCTTTTAAGTCTAATTAGGTCCCATTGGTTTATTTTTGCCTTTATTCCTTTGCTTTATGAGACAGATCCAAAGAAATATTGCTACAATTTATGTCAAAGAGTGTTCCGCCCATGTTTTCTTCTGGGAGCTTTATGGTTTTAAGTCTTACATTTAGGTCCTTAATCAATTTTGAGTTTTTTTTTGCATACGGTGTGAGAAATTGTTTTAATTTCATTCTCTTACATATAGTTGTCCAGTTTTCCTGGCATTAAAGAGACTTTTCTCTATTGTATATTCTTGCCTCTTTTGTTGAAGATTAATTGACCATAAATGTGTGGGTTTATTTCTAGGCTCTTTATTCTGTTCCACTGATATATGTGTCTGTTTTTGTGCCACTATCATACTGTTTTGACGACTGTAGCTTTTTAGTACAGTCTGAAGTCAGGGAACATGACTCCTCCAGTTCTGTTTTTCTTTCTCTAGATTGTTTTGGCTATTCCAGGCCTTTTGTCTTTCCATACAAATTTCAAAATTATTTGTTCTAGTTCTGTGAAAATGCCATTGGTATTTTGATAGGAATTGCATTGAATCTGTAGATTGCCTTGGGTAGAATCGTCATTTTACAATATGAATTCTTCCAAACCATGAGCACATTAATTCTTTCCATCTGTTTGTGTTGTCTTCAACTTTTTTCATCAGTGCCTTACAGCTTTCTGAGTACAGGTCTTTTACCTCCTTAGGTAGGTTTATTCCTAGGTATTTTATTCTTTTTGATGCATTGGTAAATAGGAGTGTTTCCTTAATTTCTCTTTTTGATAGTTCATTGTTGGTGTATAGAAAAGCAACAGATTTCTATATATTAATTTTATGTACTGCAACTTTATTGAATTCATTGATGTGCTCTAGTAGTCTTCTAGTGGTATCTTTAGGATTTTCTACATATAATATCTTGTCATCTGCAAACAGTGACAGTTTTACTTCTTCCTTTCCAATTTGGATTTCTTTTAAGCACTAAATATTCCCTTTTTTTATTGGAGTATAGTTGCTTTACAATATTGTGTTAGTTTATACTGTACAGCAAAGTGAATCAGCTATATGTATACATATATCCCTTCTTTTTTCAATTTCCTTCTCATTTAAGTCACCACTGAGCACTAAGTAGTGTTCCCTGTGCTATACAGTAGGTTCTTATTAGTTACCTATTTTATACATAGTATCAATCGTATACATATATCAATCCCAATCTCCCAATACATCCCACACCCCCTCCCTTTCCCCCTGGGTATCTATACATTTGTTCTCTACATCTGTGTCTCTACTTCTGCTTTGTAAACAAAATTGTCTATACCAATTTTTTCAGATTCCTCATGTGCACGTTAATATACGATATTTGTTTTTCCCTTTCTGACTTACTTCACTCTGTATGACAGTCTCTAAGTCCATCCATGTCTCTACAGATGACCCAATTTCATCCCTTTTTATGGCTGAGTAATATTCCATTGTATATATGTACCACATATCCTTTACCCATTCCTCTGTTGATGAACATTTAGGGTGCTTCCATGTCCTGGCTAATGTAAATAGTGCTGCAATGAATATTGGGGTGCATGTGTCTTTTTAAATTATTGTTTTCTCTGGGTATATGCCCAGTAGTGGTATTGGTGGATCATATGGTAGTACTATTTTTGGTTTTTAAAGGAATCTCCATACTGTTCTCCATAGTGGCTCTATCAGCTTACATTCACACCAGAAAAGCATGAGGGTTCCCTTTTCTCCACACCCCCTCCAGCATTTATTGTTTGTAGATTTTTTGATGATGGCCATTCTGACCAGTGTGAGGTAATACCTCGTTGTAGTTTTGATTTGCATTTCTCTAATAATTAGTGATGTTGAGCATATTTTCATGTGTTTGTTGGCCATCTGAATGTCTTTGAAGAAATGTCTATTTATGTCTTCTGTCCATTTTTTTTTTTTTCCCCCTGTGGTATGTGGGCCTCTCACTGTTGTGGTCTCTCCCGTTGCGGAGCACAGGCTCTGGACGCACAGGTTCAGCGGCCATGGCTCATGGGCCCAGCTGCTCCGCAGCATGTGGGATCTTCCCAGACCGGGGCATGAACCCGTGTCCCCTGTATCAGCAGGTGGACTCTCAACCACTGCACCACCAGGGAAGCCCTGCCCATTTTTGGATTGGGTTGTTTGTTTTTTTGATATTGAGCTCCATGAGCTGCTCATATATTTTGGAGTTTAATCCTTTGTCAGTTGCTTCGTTTGCAAATATTTTCTCCCATTCTGAGGGTTGTCTTTTCATCGTGTTTATGGTTTCTTTTGCTGTGCAAAACATTTTAAGTTTAATTAGGTCCCACTTGCTTATTTTTGTTTTTCTTCCATTACTCTAGAAAGTGGGTCAAAAAGGATCTTGCTGTGATTTATGTCATAGAGTGTTCTGCCTATGTTTTCCTCTAAGAGTTTTATAGTGTCTGGCTTTACATTTAGGTCTTTAATCCATTTTGAGTTTATTTTTGTGTATGGTGTTAGGGAGTGTTCTAATTTCATTCTCTTACATGAAGCTGTCCAGTTTTCCCAGCACCACTTATTGAAGAGGGTGCCTTTCTCCATTGTATATTCTGGCGTCCTTTGTCATAGATTAGGTTACCATATGTGTGTGGGTTTAACTCTGGGCTTTCTATCCTGTTTCATTGATGTATATTTCTGTTTTTGTGCCAGTACCATAGTGTCTTGATTACTGTAGCTTTGTAGTACAGTCTGAAGTCAGGGAGCCTGATTCCTCCACCTCTATTTATGTTTCTCAAGATTGTTTTGGCTATTCAAGGTCTTTTGTGTTTCCATACAAATTGTAAATTATTTTGTTCTAGTTCTGTGAAAAATGCCATTGGTAATTCGATAGGGATTGTACTGAACCTGTAGATTGCTTTGGGTAGTATAATCATTTTCACAATATTGATTCTTCCAATCCAAGAACATGGCATATCTCTCCATCTGTTTGTGTCATCTTTGATTTCTTTCATCAGTATCTTATAGTTTTCCATGTACAGGTCTTTTGTCTCTTTAGGTAGATTGTTTTCCTAGGTGTTTTATTCTTTTTGTTGCAATGATGAATGGCGTTGTTTCCTGAATTTCTCCTTCTGGTCTTTCATTGTTAGTGTATAGGAATGCAAGAGATTTCTGTGTAGTAATTTTGTATCTTGCAATTTTACTAAATTCATTTATTAGCTCTATTAGTTTTCTGGTGGCATCTTTAGGATTTTCTTTTATTTATTTATTTTTATTTTTAAAAATTTATTTATTTCATTCATTGTGTCAAGTCTTAGTTACAGCAGGCAGCCTACTTAGTTGTGGCTTGCAGGCTCCTTAGTTGTGTCACTTGGGCTCTTTAGTTGTGGCATGCAAACTCTTGGCTGCAGCATGCACGTGGGATCTAATTCCCTGACCAGGGATCGAACCCAAGCACCCTGCATTGGGGGCATGGAGTCTTAACCACTGTGCCACCCGGGAAGTCCCTAGGATTTTCTATGTATAGTATCATGTCATCTGCAGTGACAGTTTTACTTTTTCTTTGCTATTTTGGATTCCATTTACTTCTTTTTCTTCTCTGATTGCCATTACTAGGCCTTCCAAAACTATGTTGATAGTAGTGGTGAGAGTGAGCACTCTTGTCTTGTTCCTGATTTTAGAGGAAAGGCTTTCAGTTTTTCACCACTGAGAATAATGTTTGCTGTGGGTTTGTCATATATGGTCTTTATTATGTTGAGGTAGGTTTCCTCTATGCCCACTTTCAGGAGAGTTTTTGAATTTTCTCAAAAGCTTTTTCTGTATCAATTGAGATGATCATGTGGTTTTTATTCTTCAGTTGGTTAATATGGTGTATCACACTGATTGATTTGTGTATACTGAAGAATTCTTGCATCCCTGGGATAAATCCCACTTGATTATGGTGTATAATCTTTTTAATGTGTTGTTAAATTCGGTTTGTTAGTATTTTGTTGAGGATTTTTGAGTCTATGTTCATCAGTGTTATTGGCCTATAATTTTCTTTTTCTGTGATATCTTTGTCTGGTTTTGGTATCAGGGTGATGGTAGCCTCATAGAATGAGTTTGGGAGTGTTCCTCCCTCTGTAATTTTTTGGAAGAGTTTGAGAAGGATAGGTGTTACCTCTTCTCTAAATGTTTGATGGAATTCGCCTGTGAAGCCATCTGGTCCTGGACTTTTGTTTGCTGGACGATTTTTAATCACAGTTTCAATTTCCTTACTTGAGATTTGTCTGTTCATATTTTCTGTGTCTTCCTGATTCAGTCTTGGAGGGTTGTACTTTTCTAAGAATTTGTCCATTTCTTCCAGGTTGTCCATTTTATTGGCATATAGTTGCTTGTAGTAGTCTCTTATGATCCTTTGTATTTCTGCAGTGTCTGATGTAACTTCTTTTTCATTTCGAATTTTATTGATTTGAGTCCTCTCCCTCTTTTCGTGATGAGTCTGGCTAAAGTTTTATCAATTTTGTTTATCTTCTCAAAGAACCAGCTTTTAGTTTTATTGATCTTTACTATCGTTTTCTTTGTTTCTATTTCATTTATTTCTATTCTGATCTTTATGATTTCTTTCCTTCTACTAAGTTTGGGTTTTGTTTGTCCTTTCTCTAGTTGCTTTAGGTGTAAGGTTAGGTCTTTTATTTGAGATTTTTCTTGTTTTTGAGGTAGGATTGTACTGCTATAAACTTCCCTCTTAGAGCAGCTTTTGCTGCATCCCATAGGTTTTGGGTCATCGTGCTTTCATTGTCATTTGTCTCTAGGTATTTTTTTGATTTCCTCTTTGATTTCTTCAGTGATCTTTTGGTTATTTAGTAGCATATTGTTTAGCCTCCATGTGTTTATGTTTTTTACAGTATCTTTTTTCCTGTAATTGATTTCTAATTTCATAGCGTTATGGTAGGAAAAGATGCTTGATAGGTTTTCAGTTTTCTTAAGTTTACAGAGGCCTGATTTGTAACCCAAGATGTGATCTATCCTGGAGAATGTTCCATGCACACTTGAGAAGAAAGTGTATTCTGCTACTTTTGGATGGAATGTCCTATAAATATGAATTAAATCTACCTGGTCTATTGTGTCATTTAAGGATTGTGTTTCTTTATTTATTTTCTATTTGGATCATCTGTCCATTGGTGTAAGTGGGGTGTTAAATTCCCCTAATATTATTGTGCTACTGTCACTTTCTCTTTTCATGGTTGTTAACATTTGCCTTATGTATTGGGGTGCTCCTATGTTGGGTGCACAAACATTTATAATTGTTATATCTTCTTGGATTGATCGTTTGATCATTATGTAGTGTCCCTCCTTATCTCTTGTACCAGTCTTTATTTTAAAGTCTACTTTATCTAATACGAGTATTGCTACTCCAGCTTTCTTTTGATTTCCATTTCCATGGAATAGCTTTTTCCATCCCCTCCCTTTCAGTTTGTATGTGTCCCTGGGTCTGAAGTGGGTCTCTTTTTTTTTTTTTTCAGTACGCGGGCCTCTCACTGCCACGGCCTCTCCCATTGTGGAGCACAGGCTCTGGATGCGCAGGCTCAGCAGCCATGGCTCACGGGCCCAGCCACTCCACAGCATGTGGGATCTTCCCAGACTGGGGCATGAACCCGTGTCCCCTGCATCGGCAGGTGGACTCTCAACCACTGCACCACCAGGGAAGCCCTGAAGTGGGTCTCTTGTAGACAACATATATACAGGTCTTGTTTTTGTATCCATTCAGCCAGTCT
>NW_006784340.1:445004-464882 GCF_000442215.2 Lipotes vexillifer
TTTTTTTTGCTGTACGCGGGCCTCTCACTGTTGTGGCCTCTCCCGTTGCAGAGCACAGGCTCCGGGCGCGCAGGCTCAGCGGCCATGGCTCACGGGCCCAGCCGCTCCGCGGCATGTGGGATCTTCCCGGACCGGGGCACGAACCCGTATCCCCTGCATTGGCAGGCGGACTCTTAACCACTGCGCCACCAGGGAAGCCCCAGTCTGTGTCTTTTGATTAGAGCATTTAATCCATTTACACATAAGGTAATTATTGATATGTATGTTCCTATTACCATTTTCTTAATTGTTTTGTGTTTGTTTTTATAGGCCTTTTTCTTCTCTTGTGTTTCCTGCCTAGAGAAGTTCTTTTAGCATTTGTTGTAAAGCTGGTCTGGTGGTGCTGAATTCTCTTAATTTTTGCTTGTCTAAACCTTTTGATTTCTCCATCAAATCTGAATGAGAGGCTTGCTGGGTAGAGTAATCTTGTTTGTAGGTTTTTCCTTTTCATCACTTTAAATATATCCTGCCCCTTCCTTCTGGCCTGCAGTGTTTCTGGTGAAAGATGAGCTAATAACCTTATGGGGATTCCCTTGTATGTTATTTGTTGTTCTTACCTTGCTGCCTTTAATATTTTTTATTTGTATTTAATTTTTGTTATTTTGATTACTATGTGTCACGGCATGTTTCTCTTTGGGTTTACCCTGTATCAGACTCTCTGCACTTCCTAGTCTTGATTGGCTATGTCCTTTCCCATGTTAAGAGAGTTTTCGACTATAATCTCTTCAAATATTTTCTCAGACCCTTTCTCTTTTTCTTCTTCTTCTGGGACCCCTATAATTTGGATGTTGGTGCATTAAATGTTATCCCAGAGGTCTCTGATACTGTCCTCAAGTCTTTTCATTCTTTTCTCTTTTTTCTGCTCCATGGCAGTTATTCCCACCATTCTATCTTTCAGCTCACTTATGCATTCTTCTGCCTCAGTTATTCTGCTATTGATTCCTTCTAGTGTATTTTTAATTTCAGTTATTACATTGTTCATCACTGTTTGTTTGTTCTTTAGTTCTTCTAGGTCCTTGTTAAACATTTCTTGCATTTTGTCCATTCTATTTCCAAGATTTTGGATCATCTTTACTATCATTACTCTCAATTCTTTTTCATAAATTGTCTATTTTGTCTTCAATTATTTGATCTTGTGGGTTTTTATCTTGCTCCTTTGTCTGCAACATATTTCTCTGTCTTCTCATTTTGTCTCACTTACTGCTTTTGGGGTTTCCTTTCTGCAGACTGCAGAGTCGTAGTTTCTCTTGCCTCTGGAGTCTGCCCCCAGTGGGTGAGGTTGGCCCAGTGGCTTGTGTAGGTTTCCTGGTGAGAGGGACTGGTACCTGAGTTCTGGTGGGTGGAGCTGAATCTTGTCTCTCTGATGGGCAGGGCTGTGTCAGGTGGTGTGTTTGGGGGTTTCTGTGTGTTTAGTATGACTTTAGGCAGCCTGTCTGCTGATGGGTGGGTTTGCGTTCCTCTCTTGCTTGTTGTTTGGCATGGGGTATTCAGCACTGTAGCCTGCAGGTAGTTAGGTGGAGCAGGGTCTTGGAGTTGAGATGCAGCCCTCTTGGAGAGCTCTTTCAATTTAATATTCCCTGGGACTGGAAATTCTCTGGCACCCCAGCATCCTGGACTCAGTGCTCCCACCCCAGAGTCTCAGGCCCAACTCTCAGCCTGGGAACCAAGACCCTGCAAGCCACACGTCTTGGCAATTAAAGGAAAAAAGAAAAAAAGAGAGCAGGAAGCAAACAAATGAAAACAAGCAGATAAAAAAACCCAAGACAAATCTCAAAGACAAAAACAAGCAAACAACATCAACAAAAATTAGGACAAACAAACACACACACATAGGGAAAAAGCACAAAAACAAAAACAGAGAAAACAAAAAGCAAGAGAACAACCAGACAAACAGAAAATCCCAAAGTGAAATCACACAATTAAAAACAAAACTGACAAATACAAAAAATAAAAAACAAGACAAGAGCAGAATGCAAACTGAAGGGAAAAGCAAACAAAACACACAACAATTATTTTAAAAGAAGTATAAAAAGATAAGAACAAATAGAACAAGGAAAAAAGATATAAACAAAATAGAATAAAGGAAAGAAAAAAGAAAATAAGGAAAAAACACAGAAAAACAGAAAAACTAACATAGAGATAGAAATATTTTAAAAAACTGTATTAAAAAATTTTTAACTAAATGAAAATAAAAATAAAAACAAATAATAATAAAACAGCAACAGAACAAAACATTAAAAAAATAGTAGTAATTATATTTTCCTGAGGTCTCAGCTGTCAATGTCCTTGCCCCCACCATGAGTTACAGCCAACGTTCACCTCCCCAGCAGGCCCTCCAAAACCTCATTAAGTCTCTGGTCCCTCTGTGGGCACTGTGGTGGTAGATCAGACTCTGACCTGACCCATCTTCTGCATGTACTAGTCCCCAAAGCCCACAGCTCTTAGAGCTAGACCAGTTTCATTTCTGGGAACACTCATTGTCCATTCAGCTATTTCACAGATGCAAGGTTTACCAAGCTGATCATGGGGATTTAATTGTGGCTTGTGCAGCTGCACAGGAAGACTTTTGTTCCTCTTCCTTAGTCGCCTTGCCCCTGGGGCTCAGCTGTGAGGCTCACCTCTGTGTGTGGACCACCCACAGAAGTCTGCTCCTGAGGCTGCCCTGGAGGAAGTGGGTCTGCCCCAGTGAGGGCAGGGCACAGAGGTGGCATGATTGCCTGGGTCACAGGGGCCCTGGTGGTGACAGGTGCACAGGAAAGCCAGAGGCCAAGGACATTATAGATCCGGCCCTAGCACCTGACGGCCAACATAAGAAGGTTAGCCCCGGCGGGGACTTTTCTTAGCCCTGGCTGCAGGTGTGAAAAGGTCAGCTCTGGTTATGCGGGGATCTTTCTTGTCTTTTCCAGTGTCCAGGGTCTTCTGCCAGTGTTCAGGCAGTGTTCTGTGAGAATTCTTCCATCTGTAGATGTATTCTTGATGCAATTGTGAAGAGAGATGAACTCCACATCCTCCTACTCCTCCACCACCTTGGTCCCTCCCTCCTAATTTGGATTTCTTTTTCTTATTTGATTGCTGTGGCTAGGACTTCCAATACTTTGTTGAATAAAGTGGTGAGAGTGGCTTTGCCATCTTCTTGCATGCACACCCAAATTGGATCTTGCGGAACCCTTTCAGTTCCAGTGGCTATTCTGAGATTGAGCCACTATGCTTTCTGGTGAGTGCTTTTTGTTCACTTAGGGACTGTCAGAAACCCACTTGCCTTACATTTGTTTCATCCTATACAGTTCCCACATGGATCTTGAAGCTTTGGGTAGTTTGTCCCCATCCACTCACATTTGGGGTGTGTGTGGATGCCTTGCCATGAAGTTTTATTGTATATGTTACTTACTGGTGTTTGATTTGGTAGCCTAACTGCTCTGTCTGTTTATCTGAGATACTTAGGAAAACTCATAACTATGCTACCTCTCCATCAACCTGGTATTTTCTGTCTCCAACTAGATTCTGAGCAGGAACCAGGTCATATATTTCTTTCATAACCACCATGCCATTTTGCCAGTGTTAGGTAAAGAGATCATTTGATACCTGCTGACTGATGAAAGTTTATGTATTAAGTTTCCCATTGGATATGTAACAAGTTACCATAAACTTAGTGGCTCAGAAGTTTGGTCACAGCTTATCTGGGTTCTCTTTTTCAGGGTCTTTACCACCTTGCAATCTAGAGTTGGCCAGGCCTGATTGGGAAAAGGTCCATTTCCAAGCTCCCTCAGGTTGTTCACAGATTTTGTTTGTAGGACTGAGGTCCCCACTACTTGCTGGCTGTCATCCAGGGGCTGCTCTCAGCCCCTCAGTTCCACCCACGGTACCTTGCCACATAGCCTTCCCCATGGGCCCTCTCAGATAATGGCAGCTTACTACAGCCAGCAGTAGAGGAAGTCTCTGATGCATGCTGGCAAAATTAGCCATATACATATCATAACATAATAACAGGGGTGATATTGCATCTGCTTTGTAATATTCTACTGGTTAGAAGCAAGTAATATGTTTCTCTCACACTCAAGGGGAGAAAACTATGCAGGACATGAACATGGAGCCACACTAGAATCAGTCTACCACAGTTTACATCTGCCTTGGAACCTGGTTTACCCTCTTTATTTGTTAAGACAAACAGCTTTATATTCATAGACTGCCAATTGTGACTTTTTGCTCAATTCCTGAGCGCATGATAAAAATTCAAATACAATAATGAACTATCCAGTTCGAATATAAATATCTGACTTTGGGAATTTGAAAATCCTACTACAACTAGGTTATTTTAATACTCTGATTCCCTGCCCTTCTCTGTGAAATGGGATGGGTATCTCTACTACTCCCAACCACAGAGAGAAAGTACAAAATGATGCTTTTTGGTATGTTTAGGGAAAAGATGTTTTCATATATATACATCTAATGCATTTTTAACCTATTTTGTGTCATCTGTGCTTGTGTATATTTTTGGAGTTCTTCAGAGAACTCATCTTCAAGAATGCAATTGTTTCAGTACTCCAATGAATCAGAGTATCCATGTAACCATTTGGGGGAGAATCAAAAGACATATATATTTTGGAAAGCACATTTTTTTGGTACAAATAAGGAATGAAATAGTATTCCCCATGCCAGACCATTGTAAGACTTTAATGAACAAATTCATTGTTTGAATACAAGGTGGCATTGTTTATTATTTCTGCTTTTGTTCTAATAGATGAGGGTATCCATCACTTTCATCTCTGCCTCCTCATATGCTCATTCTGTCTTCTTTCTTCTTGATCTCATCATTTTTCCACTGAGCATGAAACAGGTAGGAAAAAATGCCTCTCTCTGGTGAAGATACACAATCATATTTTAGTAATGATGTTCTGTAGCTTGGAAGCATTCAGCTGTGAGAGTGAGGGCTCTTCTTATCTGCTTCACTGTAGGTGAGACATTGAACAGTTCCTCCTCTGATGGATGACACCTAGATGCTGTTTGTTATGGCAAAGCTGTCTACTCCTGGCAACAAGGAGGAGGTGGGGATGGGGGACTCAAGATACAACCCACAATGTACGGGTACACATTGTGCAGGACACCCTGCCCTGGTAATTCCTAATTCCCTTCCTTGTGAGAACAGCAAGAATAACAATCAGAGTTAACATTTATTGAATGATTAATACCCAGGAGTGATATGCAAAAACAGCATAGGCATCAACCAATCAGAACGATTGCTTATTGTAACAGCATCCATTCTGACCAGCCCATGCTCTCCCCATACCAGTTAAATATCTTATCAAGTAGCTATTTGGACATTTGAGGACTGCCAATGTGAACCCCACCTTACTACCTGCCAGGCACTGGGTACCTCAAGGACCTTTGCTCTTTGGATCTTTTCAGCCATCCTGTGAGATGTATGCTCTTATTATTCTAACTTGACATCTGGGGAGACTGAGGCTTAAAGAGACAGACTTGTCCCATGTCACACAGCTGAGGGGAAGTGGGACTGGATTCATACCCTGGTCTGCTGACCCAGGAGTCCAGGCTGTTAAGTTCTACATTCTAATAACTCTTGAGGAAGCCATGCGCTATGGCTCTTCCTGCCCTTATGAGACATGTACACTTTAGGGATATGAAGGCTGAACTTTATCACCCTGGCCTTAGTGACAAGGAAAGTTGCCCTTGGCCAATCCACAGAGGAAAGCAATGCAAACAGTTGAGTGAAGTGACAGAATTAGGAATAAGCCCTGGGGCCAGACCTCTGCCCCAGAGATCACCCTGGAGTTGATCCAAGGTCCTTGGAGGATGACGGAAGCCCAAAGTCCAGACTGAGCTTCCAGCCAAAGGGGGCATTTTTCAGATAATTGCCCTAGATCCTAACTCCACATTCCTCTAGCTGTTAAGAGAATTCTATCTGGTGTGGCTTTTGAAGCTGGGTTTATTTAGAGCAAAGCAAACAACTGGGTTCCAAAGATGAACCACACTGATTTTACATCAGTGTTTTTCTGATGGGTTGAACTTTTTGTTCTTCAGCCAGCAGTGGCACCACATCGTCACTGTAAGCCATTTTGATGGTGACATGTTACATTCCCAGGAACCTTATTTTTCAGCTGTGACACACAGGACCATTGATACCCACGTGCCCACACACTGCCATAAGCTGTCTTCATGCTCTGTGCATTCCCAGCTGTCACCCTCACCTCTTTCCTTCAAGAACATGTGTAGGAATAGAAAGAATGAGGGTGATGTTAATAGAGGTATCCACTTGGATGAGTTCCTTAACCTCTCTGAGCCTCAGTTTCCACATTTGTAAACTGTAATTGAAATACACATGCTCTGGGTTGGGGAGGGGCTGGGGAGGGGTCTTCCAGGGTGTGGAAGAAGGAAGGCATGATTTGTCAGAGCAAATCTTTATCCCAACTTCTCCACAACATTCACATCCATAGACTAGATCAGATTCTTGAGTTGTAAAGAATGAGATACTCACAATAAAATATCAAAATTTGCATTATCATTGCCATTACTATTACAAATATTACTATTATCAACAACAATGGTGATGCTATTAACAGTTGCTATGCATCAGATATTTACTACATGGCAAGCAGACTGCAAAATGAGATACATCTCATATCTCATTCATTCCTCAAAATCACCCTCTGAAATTAGACTTCATGTAGGTAGGTTTTACCATTTCTCTGGCTTAGAGGACTAGATAAGTGGGTCCCAGATTGGAGGAACAGATCTATGTGGTCTGCATAGAGACCCAGAGTCCTCCAGTGCCCACCAGCCAACATGAGCATCGTCTGCTGCTGCCATCAGGAAGCTGTGTGGGTTCTTACTGCCTCGGAGCCTCCAGCATCCATACCAGTGAGAAGCATTGCCCGTGCAGAGAGGCTGCACTAGTCATCCTGCCTCTGGGTGCCCAGAGAAGATAGCCCATCCTCAGCAGTCAGCAAAGTTGTTACTGCCTAAAATCACACAGCAGAAGTGATGTCTATCTGGCTTCAACATGTGCAGTGCTCTTGTGACATTTTCCACATGACCCGTAACATTAGTAAACTCCCCTGATCACAATGAACACTGGGGTCAAAAGCACCAGGAAGACTGGAGAGGCATGAAGCCCTTCTGATGGGCCTGTGCATCTTCCTTGTAGCCAGGGCAGTGGTAAAACACACCCACATTAGTGTTGTTTTGAGGGATGAAGGAGTATGAGATATATGATATTAAGCACAGTCCCTGGGACATTATAAATAATAGTGATTGCTATTATTAGTAAATAATACCATAACAATAAAGTAAAGAGTGTGCAAGCATTGGTACAGGCAAGCCTTGGAGATACTGCAGGCTTGGTTCCAGACCACTGCACTAAAGTGAATATCACAATAAAGCAAGTCACACAAATATTTTTGTTTCCTGGTACATAGTTCACACCATATTATAGTCTATTGAGTGTGCAATAGCATTGTGCCTAAAAAAAACAATGCACATGCTTTAATTTAAAAGTACTTTATTATTTAAAAAAATGCTAACCATCATCTGAGCCTTCAGCGAGTCATAATCTTTTTGCAGGTGGAGGGTCTTGCCTCCATGTTGGTGGTTGCTGAAGGTTGGGGTGGCTGCAGCAATTTCTTAAAACAAAAGAACAATGAATTTGCAACTTTGATAGACTCTTCCTTTCACAAATGACCTCTTGGTAGCCTGCAAGGCTGTGTGATAGCATTTCACCCATAGTAGAATGTCTTTCAAAATTGGAGTCAATCCTCTCAAACCCTGCCAATGTTTTATAAAATAAGTTGATGTAATATTCTAAATTTTTTGTTGTCATTTCAACAATCTTCACAGCAGCTTCACTAGAGAAGCTTTCATCCAAAGAAACCACTTTCTTTGCTCACCAGTAAGAAGCAGCTCCTCATCCATCAAGTTTTATGAAGAGATACAGTAATTCAGTCCCATCTTTAGGCTCCACTTCTAATTCTAGCTCTTTTGCTGTTCCACCACATCTGCAGTGACTTCCTCCACTGAAGTCTTGAATGCCTCAAAGTCATCCAGGAGGGTTGGAGTCAACTTCTTCCAAACTGCAGTTAATGTTGATATGTTGACCTCTTCCCATGAATCATGAATGTTCTTCATGGCATCTAGAATGGTGAATACTTTCCAGAAGGTTTTCAATTGACTTTGCCCAGATCCATCAGAGAAATCACTACCTATGGCAGCTATAGCCTTACAAAATATATTTCTTAAATAATAAGACCTGAAATTTGAAATGACTCCCTGATCCATGAGCTGCAGAATGGATGTTGCATTACCAGGCATGAAAACATCATTAATCTCTTTGTACATCTCCATCAGAGCTCTTGGGTAACTAGGTGCCTTGTCAATGAGCCGTAATATTTTGAAAGGAATATTTTTTTCTGAGCAGTAGGTCTCAACAGTGGGCTTAAGATGTTCAGTCAGCCCTGTTGTAAACAGATGTGCTGTCATCCAGGCTTTGTTTTTCCTTTTACACAGCACAGGCAGAGTAGATTTAGCATAATTCTTAAGAGCCCTAGGATTTTGAAATGCTAAATGAGCACTGGCTTCAATTTCAAGTCACCAGCTGCATTAGCCCCTAACAAAAGAGTCAGCCTGTCCTTTGAAACTTTGAAGTCAGGCATTGACTTCTCCTCTATGAAAGCTCTAGATGGCATCTTCTTCCAATATAAGGCTGTTTTGTTTACACTGAAAATCTGTTACTTAGGGTAGCCACCTTCATGAATATCTTAGCTAGACTTTGTGGAGAAATTGCTGCAGCTTCTACATCAGCACTTGCTGCTTCACCTTACTCTTTGATGTTATGGAGATGTTCCTGTCTCTAGAAATGGCCACTGATGAACTGGCCACAGGGTGTGGATATAAACACTGGAAAAAGTAACCCGAAACAACCTGATGCAGACATGAAACATCGTATGTCACTGGCATCCGGCCAGGATATTGACAGTGTCATGTTAGATCTAAGTGTTCTTGCTTTCAAGGTCATTCTAGCCAGAATAAAACTCTTCAAATCACTAGTACCTCATGGTTTTTGTCTTGTGTTTTTAGTGTGTCTAGAGCTCTTACTAATATGTGGCCATTTCACTCTCTTTCCATAGTTATGTTAAATCATGCTGAGATTGAATTCCTTTGCTCATCTTTCAGCCTAAGATAAACCTCATTTTCTTACCTTAGATGTAGAGTCTTTGAGTCTTGGAGCCAGAAAAGCCCTCAAGCCCATTAATCTGGTGCTATCTCACAGAACAGTCTTCCAGGATGGAATGTTCCAGATCTGCACTGTCTTGTGTGGTCACCACAAGACACAGGTGCCTACTGAGCCCTTCAAGTGTGGCTCATGTGACTGAGCAACTGAATTTTTGATATTATCTAATTTTAATGAATTCAAATTTAAATAGCCTTTTGTGTCTAGTGCTGTTTCCTGGATGGTGAAGATCTACTTCAATCCCTTCATTTCGCACATGAGTCCCACCATCAGTGACCCAGACACAAGCACACACCAGTTACAGGTACAGACAAGCACAGAAAGCACTGAGTGCTGTCTTCATCCGTGTGAGCTCCTATAGCAAAGTACCATGGACTGGGTGGCCTACAAACAATAGAAATGTGTTTCTCACAGTCTGGAAGCTGCAAGGGTCAGGTACCAGCATGGTCGAGTTCTGGCAAGAGCCTGCTTCCTGGTTCAGAGACAGTGGGCTTTTCACTGTGTCCTCACATGGAGGAAGGGGGAGAGAGGTCTCTGGGGTCTCTTTTATAAGGGCACTAATCCCATTCGGGAGGATTCCACCCCACCTCCTAATACCATCATATTAGGGATTAGGTGTCAACAAATGAATTTGGGGGAAGGGCTGCAAACATTCAAAAGCAATTGCCTGGCTTCCCTAGTGGTGCAGTGGTTGAGAGTCCGCCTGCTGATGCAGGGGACACTGGTTCGTGCCCCGGTCCAGGAGGATCCCACATGCCACAGAGTGGCTAGGTCCATGAGCCATGGCCACTGAGCCTGCGTGTCCGGAGCCTGTGGTCCACAACGGGAGAGGCCACAACAGTGAGAGGCCTGCGTACAGCAAAAAAAAAAAAAAAAAAAAAGCAATTGCCAACTCTGTTTTTTCTATCATATCATGCTCACACTTATTTGTCCCCAGGCAGAAACAGCTTTCCACATGCCCACTCAGGGTATTGGGAAGGAGGGTGGGTGGGGAGATGGGCAGATGCAAGCTGCTTTGGTTGTCTTGGTACATCCACTATGCAAACACTCTGAGGAGACAGGAAAAATATAAAACATCTTGTTTGAAATACTAAAAGTTAAGGAAAAGCAGAAGATTGTAGTGATGTGGGGCCATGTTTGCCTCATCTAAAGGTAAAGGTCACTGTTAATGAGAACTAAATAGACACAATTCTTCTCCTGCCCAAGGTTGTAAAATGTGTGGAGAAAGGAAACTGACTGCTTAGGGGACAAAAATAAAGCTGGTTTCCTTGCTCTTGAGCCAGGTTCCCTTTTGATTGCCTGAGTTTTTGTGTGGCTTTAGAATTGTGAAGGATGGGAAATAATAAAGTGCTGCTTTCTCCATTTGGAAGCACTGTGACTTCATCTGTATGTTCTATAGCTAAATCTAGAAAGAGTGACATTACTAAATGTTGGCAAGGATGTTGAGCAACTGGAACCTTCCCATGGTGCTGGGGATAGTGGAAAGATGGTACAAGCACTTGAGAAATATGTTGGAAGTTTCTCATAAAGTTAAGGTTAACACCTATTCTATGGTGCAAAATTCTTCTTCTAGATATTACCCAAAAGAAATAAAAACGTTTCCACAAAAAACCTGTATAAGCATGTTTATAGCAGCCTTATTCATAACTAAGTACTGCAAACAACCCAATGTCCATTAACAAGTGAATAGATAAATTGTACAATTGACTGTTACTACTGAGCAATAAATATGAACATACTAACATTACACCCAGTCATGTGGATGAATCTCAACAACATTATGCTGAGAAAAAGAAGACAGACATAAAAGAGTATATATTGGTTGAGATCATTTATATGAAGACTGGAAATATGTGATGGAAATCGAGAGGGGTTGACTCTGGGAGGAGAATGAGGAAACTTGCTGGGCACAGAGAATGTTCTTATCATGATGCTTGCGATGGTACGTGGATGCATACCTTTGTATCATCATCAAACTGCAAACTTAATATCTATGTATTTTACTGGATGCAATTTAGACTTCAATTAAAAAATTAAAAGTAAAGTGATCTATTATAGCCATAAAAATCAACTTTTGACCTTGTTCTACTTGTCTTATTTCCCTAATGTGGTCTACTTTAAAATTAATTCATCTTGTGGACTAATCACAAACTGTCATCATTTGGACTAAAAGTACATTTGATAAAACCCTGCAGAAAGGTCCATAGTTCATTTCTCTTCTGTTAAACCATTCCACTTATCTTTTTAAATTTTAATTGTAAATGTGTTTCCTGTTTTAGTAACGGGAATAGCATTGAATTGGGGGGGGGGGATGTCTGTAGAATTCAGGTGATACCTATTTGATCAGTTAGCACTTTGAGTTACCAGAAGTGTTATTGCTCACTTTGGGGTTAAAATTTTCTGGAAGTTGCTCATTTTTGTCAAGAAAGCAGAATATTTTCCTTCTTGAGTAGTGAATTAAGAATGACCCTATTAGGCACATCGATATCCACGTTGTACATAATGGCTTCCTTTTTTTCTTGCCCTGTTGCTTCTCAGATTCTTCGTTTAATTAAAAATGAAAAAACAAAAAAGCAGTTTCAGTCTTTACCCCAAACCCAATCTTCCCAGAGCCTCAGAGACTGATCCTTTGGTTGTTTGACGTAAGCGAGTTGGCTCCATGGTGACTGATCTGGTATTTGCTGAAATTACCCAGCACGCAGCAAGCAAGGGTCAGTCTTTAAGACGCATGAACCACAGGTCATCTGAGCCCTGGTCTGGTTTTCTTGTTGTTATGAGAATGGACCCCGAGGTCACTAGAGACTAGATCCTTAAAAAGAAAGATAAGAAACTGCTCTTTAACTCAACCTTGCAGCTAGTTAGCCACCTGGGATGGGAAAATTCATGAGTAGATAGAGAGCTCTGCGTTTTCTCTCTTTGTCTCCCTAAAAGGAAGAGGCCATTCCAGGCTTGGGAACACTTTCCAGCTGTGCTGTAGTGATAATTCTGCTCTCCCTTCTGTGTTGATTCCCCTAACTAACTGTAAGCAATATTAGGTTCGGTATTGAAATGACAAACGGCTTGATGTTTAGCAGGACATCAAATTTATTTTGTGGAAAATACTGCTGCTTTACTCTATAGCAACATTCAGGCGAGAATGGGTAGCCCAAGGAATTATTGTTCATATTTTTGGCTTTTGGCAAACCTCATTTTCCTTTTGATTCACTGTCTGCTTAACTTCTTTTGGCTTTCTGTTCTGCTGGCCTTGGGTGAGCAATTTTATTTATAACACAGAGAAAACGAGTTTTAGGTGGGGTTCACCAGAGACCAAGATTTATGTTAAAATACTTCATTGGGAAGAATTCCCAGGAAGAAAAAAAATAAGAGAGTGGGGGGGGCGTGGGGCGGGGGAGATTTGATGAGGAACAGAAGGAAGCTGATCAGGAGGGCAGGTCCAAGCACAGCTCACCCAGGCCGGTTCCAAACCTGCGGGGGGGGCTTGCAGAAGGGCGCTATCTCAAACAGGTGAGAGAGTTGGGGTATTTATACTTGCGTGTCCATCAACAGTAGATAAAGGCTGTCCCAGGAGGGCACAAAGGCCCAGGCCCTCCCAGCTTTCTGCACATGAAACAAAGGGAACTCTGGTCCCCAGGACAGTCCTCTGGCAAAGAGACCCCTGTTCCCGCTGTCTGTCTAGCTGCAGGCTTCTCCTTTGGGGCCTGTGGTGGGACAAAGCTGACCCCTTCCTTCTGTATTCTATTCTTCCCTCCTTTCTGCTTTCTCTTCCCTTTTCCCTCCTGTTCTCCTAAAAGCAACCTTCTGAATAGTGGGCTGATGAGGCTGGGTTTTGGTTTTTCTTTTTTTATTTGAAAAAATGAATATTCATTGAAGATACTTAGACCATAATTTAGTTTGATACATGCCCACCTGCAAGTCCATCCAAGGAAGAAAGAGGCTCCAGAGGAAACAATGTAACATGATGTCACCTGCAAGAGATAGTGTGGCACAGACCCGTGAGCAGCAACAAAGGGAGAATATAGTGCTTGTCTTACCTTTATGTCTTTGTGTGAGTTACACACAGACACAGACATAAACACACTCAGTTTTCGTCCAAAAACATAAATATTAAACACAAATTTGAATTTTTTTAGTTTCTCCTCATTCACTGCTAGCCAACTTCCTCATTCATCCAGTTTCCACTTTGGCACTGACTCTTGATCTTTCTCTCACTCTCTTTTTTTTAAATTAGTTTTTATTGGAGCATAGTTGCTTTACAATGTTGTGTTAGTTTGGTCTTGCTTTTAAACCCCTTGGCTAATTTCTCAGATTGTTCCCACTGTCCAGGTACAGTACTTTGAAGATTTTTTTCCCAGTTTTATTTTACTCTTAAAAGAACATCAAATCAACGTTCTGTGAGGCTCCCTCAGGCTCTTTTGAGTTCCTGTCATACCAGGCAAGTCAGACAATGGTTGACTCTGTTTCCTTCCTCTTAATCTCTCCCTTTCTATCCTGCCATGACTGTATCCACTTTGGGGATCTTGAGTTTATAGTATGTTTCAGTGTATATCTAGGGCATATAGACTTCATATCAGTTAGGGTTGCTTCAAGAAATATAATAGCAGCAACCACAAAACAACAATGAAGACCACAGAGGCTTAAACAAATAAGGTTCATTTGTCTTGCTGGGAAGTTTGGAAGGAAGCAGTTGGTAGAATGGCTGATAACATCTAGGACCCAGATCTTCTTTATTCCTTTATGCTCTGCCATCTTTAGCACATTGCCTTTCACACTCATGTTAATCATTGTACAGGGACAGGATGGCTGCTGTATTTCAAGGCATCACATCCACATTCAAAGAAGAAAGAAAATGCAGGGATCACGCTAATACCATCTGCCCCTTTTGTTGGAAAAGTAAAAGCTTTTCTATGATCTCCCCAACAGATGTTTCATGATGCCTTTTTGGCTAGAATGTGACCAAGTTGCCTCTCCAACAGCAAGGGAAGCTGAGGAGCAAATATGCCAGACAAGAAGGTGACAGGGAGAAGGCGTGAGAAAGGGTGTTGGGTTAGCCAATGAGCTGTAGTGGCCAGAGGTACCGTGGAAATACTTGAATTGGTAGAAATGTTTATATTTTCCTCCAATAGCTTTTGTGGCTTAAAATGAGGCTTTTCGCTTGGTCGGGCCAATCTCTCTCTCTCTCTCTCTCTCTCTCTCTCTCTCTCTCTCTCTCTCTCTCTCTCTCTCTCTCTCTCTCTCTCTCTCTCTCTCTCTCTCTCTCTCTCTCTATATATATATATATATATATATATATATAATGTATAGTATATTATGTATTATACATTAAGAAAATATATCTACAGTTTTTACTAGAGAACTTCAGGTTATTAATTGAACATATTAGCTTTTGTCTAACATTTTACTAGGCACATGATCAATATATATTTGAAATCTGAATGAATAGCAAATAATTCTGCTGAAGAGAAATGTAAACCACATTTTTTCAGCATTGTTATACTTATTAGCAAGAAAATCACATAATATTTAGTAGCTGTTCCCAAAAGTAAGCTAGCTTTCCAATGAAGAGATTTGTCCTCACAATTATTTTTAAATTGTGAAGGAACCAAATTTAAATGATAATCCTATCAAAATAATCTCACACAATTGTCCTTTCAAGTGGGATATTCATTTTTAATAGTGCCATCTTTTTGTCATTTGAGATTTCCACTTCTCAGGGGGTTCCTTACACGTTCTTATCTCTGAGGGATGCCTCAGGGAAGAAAAACAGCTCAGGCAGTTGGTAGAAGAATGAGGAAGGATATGGTTTTGAAAAATTGCAAAACCTACTGGAGTCTAATATCACTCGTTATGTGAATTAATATAATTAAATGCAATTTAATTTGTAGTGTAATTAAAAAGGGTGTAAATGGCTCTATTCTTCCAATTCTGACATTCCACCCAGAAGCTCTTTCTTCTGACATCATCAGTCAATGATTTATGGGCTTCCTCACTTTGCCTGGCGTCACCAATGAGTTTCTACAATCTGAGTGGGCTGTCTGGGGAGTGATGATTCAAAGTCCACGGCTACTGGGCTTTTCTTTATGTCTAAGGTACTAGGCCAGATTCTACTCCAGGAGGAGAGAAAATGAGAAGTTGCTGGAACACTTTGCAAGAGGCATCCAGCTGCACATTGTTCTTCAACTCCTAAGGGCATCCCTGCTAAAACGATAGCTGCTTAGTTTCCAGAGTCAAAGTTACTGATAAAGCCCAAAGGCTTTCTCCCTGTACACAGTGTGTGTGTGTGTGTGTGTGTGTGTGTGTGTGTGTGTGTGTGTGTGTGTGGGCATGCGTGTGTGTATGAGAAAGAGAGAGAACACCTTGATTGGAATGGTGAAGGAGGCCCCATTGCCTGTTTATTCTCAAGACTTGATGGAGGTTATTGTTCTTCCTTCAAAAGCCCACCTCTGTGTAGGTAAAAGCTTTTCCTAGTAGACCATGAATCATTAACATTCTGTCCTTCTGAAGAGCTGAAAACAAGACAGCTTAATGCAAAAATTCAGGCTGTAAAGAACTGTTGTTAAGACTGAGTTTTGGTGGAAGGTGAGCACAGGCCTGGAACCATATATGTCACAGTGTATCTTTTACAACTCAACCTTAAGCTATAATATAAACTTAAAGCCTCATCAGAGCATTCTCTGTTAGTTTGGGGTTTGGTGGGACAGGAAAGAGGAAAGGTATGGAAGGAATAAGGAACAAAGAGAGAGTGCAGAAAACATTTTGGGACTTCCCCGGTGATGCAGTGGTTAAGAATCCACCTGCCAACACAGGGGACACAGGTTTGATCCTTGGTCTGGGAAGATCCCACATGCCACAGAGCAACTAAGCCCGTGAGCCACAACTACTGAAGACCGTGTACCCTAGAGCCCGCATGCTGCAACTACTGAGCCCACGCTCTGCAACTACTGAAGCCCGTGTGCCTAGAGCCCATGCTCTGAAACAAGAGAAGCCACGACAATGAGAAGCCCATGCACCACAAGAAGAGTAGCCCCCACTCACTGCAACTAGAGAAAGCCTGCGCGCAGTTACGAAGACCCAACACAGCCAAAAACAAAAAAAAAGAAAATGAATTGAAGAAAGAAAATATTTTGAAAGCAATAAAAGCTTGGCAATGTTGGGGCTTCCCTGGTGGCGCAGCAGTTGAGAGTCCGCCTGCCGATGCAGGGGACACGGGTTCGTTCCTCGGTCTGGGAAGATCCCACATGCTGCGGAGCAGCTGGGCCCGTGAGCCGTGGCCGCTGAGTGTGCGCGTCCGGAGCCTGTGCTCTGCAAGGGGAGAGGCCACAACAGTGAGAGGCCTGAGTACTGCAAAAAAGAAAAAAAAAACAACAACAACAACAAAAAAAAAAAACTAGAAAAAAAAAAGCTTGGCAATGTTGGATTTGCTCTGGGTTTTTTTTTTTTTTTCATTTATTGAAGCAATTTTCATACATAGTTCCATGTTCACAACAGAGAACTGGTTCCATTATACAAAATGTCCCAGTTGGAACTTTGCAAGTTCTGAAAGGAAAATCATCTTTTTCAGCTTAATTCCTTCTGGCAAAATTTCATACACACAGACTGCTGTGTGCTTCTTGGAAACTGTTGATTATACCAAGCTTTAAGGGAAATGAAAGTATCTTTGGTCACTGTGTAAGCACTTTATTTCTTCCTTTTGCCATTTACCAATTCGATGCATCTGTGTTGACAGCTAAAGACTGAAGATTAAATTAGAGGAAGGTTCTTATGGCATTTTAAGATTATGTTAAACACTTGAACACTAGCAATTCTCCAAGACGAATATGGCTCCTGTGATCTTTCATCAAGATTTATGACCAGTGTTTCCGTCACTGACAGTATCAAAAAGCTACAGCGGCCAGGGAGCGTTCTCAGCCCCACAGCAAAGGGATATGATTATATTCTCCAGTGGAAGTTGAGACTTCCTGTTGCTTTTTATTCCTCTTGTGAAAACAATGGTTTCTGATTACCCCAAGGGTATTGTGACTTCATGAAACACCACTTCATAAAACCAGCTCTGCAGTTGTTGAAGGGGACCTAGGAGAGGTGATGAATTTCTCTTCTGGAAGATGGCTGGGAAAATAAGATTCTAGGCCAGCACCTATTACTGTCCAGGGAGAACTTGGGCTTTATCAGAAATGATGATTGCTTGACAGAAGATTTATTTCTCCTGCTTCAGCCTGGCGTTGTGCACATGGTCATTGCAAGCAGAACACTTATCAGTGTTTCCCAAGAAGGCTTTTGCTGCAGAGGAAATCAACCTCTCTTACTTTTATGTTATCAACAGAGAAGGAAAGAGATGAGAAAACTAGAAGAATGGAGAGCATTTCTTTCTCTTTCTTGCTTTTTTTCTCTTGTTGGTGTTCATTTCTTGCCTCTCCTATTTTTATTCTTCTGTTGCCTTTTTATCTTCTTTTTGTTGTCTTACTCATGTCCAATCATGTTTTCTGTCTCTTTACTTTGCTTTCTTCTCCCTCTCTTCATTCAAGAGGAAATCTTCTCTCCTGAGTGGAGGAAAGGGATAGGTTAGGGGAGGAGCATGGAGTAAAAACAGAGGCATTGGTGATGTCCTGGTCCTTCAGTTGGGCTGGTTGGCTCTACCTTCAACATACATCTAGCAACAGACCACTTGCCCCCACTGCTGCTGCCATAGTTTAATCCACCTCCGTCTCTTACCTACATTATTATGTTAGCTTTCCAACCCATCATTCTCGTCCTACTTTTCCCCCTCGATGCTTAAAACATCAACTATAGGGACCCTGCTAAAAGTTAAATCACTACTGTTCTCAACCCTTCAATGGCTTCAGAATAAATTTGGGTTCCTTAGAGTGGTCCATTAACCTCCATTAACAGACTGCTTACAACCCCTGCTGCTTCCTGCCACCCTCCTCCTTGTTCACCACACCCCAACTGATATCAAGCAGGACCTTGTGGGCGTCCTGGGCACAAAAGCCTTTCTGTGTCCCCCATTTCTTGATTACAGGATGTAGGCTTCCTTCAGCCTCCATGACCTTCCCTGAGTTCCAACTGGCAGATTCAAGCAGTTGTTAATTAGGGAAGGGAGGGGATTCAGAGACAAGGGAGGAGTGGCCGAGAACCAATAGTGCAGCCTTGGGGCAGGGTCCTGGTTCCCCATCAAGGGATACACATAGCAATATCTTTGAGCTGTTTTGCAGATACTGAAACCCCCACCAGGTGGGAGAAGTTAACTATGCTGCTCACAAGCACAAGTAGACCCCAGACCAGTTGGAACAAGAAGGTTGATGGTGCTGACTCCCGCTTACCTCACCACCAACCAATCAGAAGAATGTCCACGAGCTTATCACACCTTCTTTGAACCATTACTATAAAACTTCTCACTACTCTCTCCAAGGGGGGACACACCATTTTGAGGGCATTAGCCCACAGTGGCCCCCTTTGCCTGGCAAAGCAATAAAGCTATTCTTTCCTACTTCACCTAGAACTCTGTCTCTGAGATTTAACTTTGTTATGGGGTACAGAGGCCAGATTCGGCTTCACAACTGCTCTGTGCCCCTCACCTCTCTGCCCTAAGGGCTCCACAGTCACTCACCTCTCTGCCTGGACAGCTCTTCCCCGGGCTCCCCACCTCCCTGACTTCCTTCATGTTTCTGTTCTAATACCAAACTCTCATCAAAACTTTCTCAGAGGAATCTCTCTAAAATAGCACCCTTTTATCTCTGTCCGCTTTATTTAGCAGTTCTTACCACCTGACTTGTATAATTATTTTCTTATTAATTTCTGTTGTCTCCTTACACTAGAATGTATAATACAGGGATTAGTCTTTATCCTTAAAAGATTGTCCAGAACAATAAGCATAAATGTACGTGGACTGAGTGAATAAAAAGTTATTATACAGCATTTGGCCAACCTCCCTTTCTGTGACACTTGTGTGTTATAAGGCCAGATGTCTTCTTAAAGCCATGTAGGAATGCTGAGGCCCTGACCAGAAGCCAGCTGCTTTCTTCTGGATGGCAGCTCTGTGAGCCCATGAGCCTGCCTGCTTTCTAATCCACAGCTCATGGTCAGAAAGGGTGTGACTTGTCTTGTACTTGATTTAAGCATTTTCTAGCCAGAAGAGTGTGCACCCACCCTCCCTTAGGTCCCAGCTCCAGGGACTGTACCTGTGAGCTGCATTTTTAGCTCTTATTCATAGTCATGATTCTGCCCCACCTGAGTGCCTTTATGCCTGGGCAGTCTTGGGAATTGTAGGTCACCCTTGGGGTCTCGAAAACTAGTCAAGGTGGGAGAGGAAAGTCAAACCCTCTCCCTAGATGACTTGGTGGACTAAGCCACCACCACCCAGACTCTCACAGGACCCTGGAGTATTAGAGCAGGGAAGGATTTGGAAGCCCTTGGAGTACAGTGATATGTAGTTTGTTTACAAGAGCAGTGATGTTTTTTCTTCAAACTAACTCTCCTCTGGAAGCCCAGCATGTCCAACAAACCAAACTGGACCTAAGGCAGAGGCCAGAGTCTGCTGGGCTCTATCCAGTCCCTCCCAAATGGGGTCCTGAGGAATTTTGCAAAGCCGAGAGTTTCTACAGGAAAGA
>NW_006784340.1:464912-480996 GCF_000442215.2 Lipotes vexillifer
AGTGTGGAAACCCCAGGTGTCATCCTATGCCATTGCTTTATAGACAAAGGAAAGTTCAGAGGGGTGGAGGGATTTCCCTAAGGTTGCACAGGGAGCAGTCTCCTAATTTCCAGTTTACATCTCTTCCCACCATATACACCATACTCTGCCCATACTCTACCATCTATAAATTACCTACTATATGCCAATCATCTTACTAGGTGTTTTGCATTTATCATTTCATTTAATCCTTCCATCTACCTTTTGTGATAGATACTATTAATCTCATTTTATTGAACAGAGACTACAAAAGGGCTCCCAGGAAATAAGTAGTGGAGTGTGGATTTGAACTCAAGCCTGTCTCATTCTAAAGACTGTGTTCATTCTGTACCTCAGTTGGAATAAACAGAGAAACAAGGTAAATAAATGTAACAAATGGACCTAACCATGTATAATGACCCAAAAGCCCAAACAAAAATCATTTCTTCTTCTTGTAAAATCACTCTGCAGGTGAACAGTTTAGCTAGCGAACTTCACCTTGTAGTCATTTATGGGCCAAGTGTCAGAGGCTCTGTTGTGTGTAACACAATAGCTTCCAAAGTCACTTTGGATATCATTTTCATTCCAAACAACCAGAGAGGGAAATGGCATGGACAATCACTAAATGGAAAAATGTTATAAGCTCAATGTGGAAGTGGCATGCTTTCCTTGCACATGGCACTCACTATACACTGGCCACCTGGGGCACCTCAGAGCAGAGAGCTGGGAGCACTGGGCCATGTAGTTCCCAGACCTGAAGGCACTGCTCTTCGAGAAGTCTACGCTAAGCCTCACGAACCAGGGGCTGGGGCACATGCAAAGTTCCGGATTCAATGTTCTTGTGAATGACACAGATTTCAAATGTCCATGGCTATGATTATAGCTGTTGTGAACATTTATTGATTTTTTAAAAAATTTCCTACATTCGATCTCCCTTCTTATTTTGGAATAATCTACCCATATGCCTATTCTTATGGGACACAGTTCCCCTCAACTTCCCTTGCCTCCAGCAGTGAGGACTCAAGCAAGATTTCACCAGTGGATCAGATGGTCCCTCTTGGCCCTTTGGATCTGCTGAGTACGATGCAAAAGCCTGGTGATACCAGAGTTCACTTGCACCATTTCAGCAGTGTCTGTGGGTGGCCACTTTTAGTGGTTGTGTCCAGCTGTGGGCTGGCATTAAGCCAGAGAATGAGAACCTGTCAAACTGTTCCTGTGATGACTTCTGAAGCCCTTCAGTTCCTACCTGTTTTCCAAGATGTCCCTAACCAGCCACCCCAGCCCCTGCCATTGGTCAATTCTGTGAACCACCTCCTGATAGCTTTCAAGGACATTTTCTTTTTGCTTGTTACCCAGAGCTGGCTTCTCTCTCCTGGACCCACAACCTTGATTGATACAAAGCTTTTTCAGAGCATGTTGTCTAAATCTGCCTCCACCTGGTCTGCAGCTTGGTTAATTCTGATTAGTCTGATAACAGCTGGAAACACCATGGTTATTGACAAATCTGGACCCCTGCCTCCTTAAGAGCTGCTGGCATGAGCTGTGCTCTTTTCTTCCTTTCTTTTTTTAAAGATGGGGAGAGTCTACTAGTGACAAAGGTCCCCTACTTCCTGTGAGAAGAAGGGGGCATGGAGTAAAGAGGCTAGAAGCCTGGCTTCTGCCTGCTGTTTCCAGCCATTGCTCCAAGCAGAATGCAGGGCATAAAACAATTTCTGAAGAATCCTGCATAGTACTTTGTACAGCAAGGTATCTGGCTGGATGAATGGGTGTTGAGGGTGTGAGAGAAAACTTGTGTGTGTGTGTGTGTAACAGGGAGTGTACACACACACGTGTCAGAGAAGGGAGCCAGGTAACCTGTGCCAGACTCTCCTGAGAAGTTCGTGGGAGAAGGAAATGAACAGCCAATTTGTTCTCCAGTGAACTTTTAAAAAGTGAACATTGTGTGCTTTCTTTCAGACACCCAAATCTGTTGACTGTATTTTTCCCTGCAAGATAGGAATGAACTTTTGGGGTCAAAGAGAGGACCCCAGGCTTAGTATTTTCAGGCCATTAACTGTTAATACAAGGAAATGTGATTGTTGTGCTCTTTAAAGAGAACGTGAGCCCCTGGGGTTGTGGGCATTGCCTTTTGGCATTGATGGAATCCTGATTCAATATTGAAAATAATACTCAATATTTATTGTCAGTCTTTCCCAGGAACAGCTACCTCTGTACTCTAAATTTGTTAAGGCCCCAAAGCATACAGTCCTATTTACGTCCTACCTGAATCACACTGGTTCATGGCACTCCCGCATCTCCTGCCCTTCCTCTTGCGTGATACTCAGGTGTCTGCTCACGGTGGTCCTCTGATATTCTCAGCTCCAGCAATCCCATGGCTGCTTCAGCAATGTTTCATGGACTGAATTTTTGAATCCTCCAAATTCATATGTTGAATCTCTAAACCCAGTACCTCAGAATGTGACAATATTTGGAGAGAGGGCCTTCAAAGAGGTGATTAATTTAAAATGGGGGCCCCAATCCAATCTGACTGATGTCCTTATAAAAAGAGGAAATTTGGACACATAAAGAGACACCAGGGATGCAAGTGCACAGAGAAAAGACCCTGTGAGGACACAGTGAGAAGGCGGTCATCTGTAAGCCAAGGAGAGAGGCCTCAGAATGACTTCAACCCTGCTGACAGCTTGATCTTGGACTTCTAGCCCCCAGAACTATGAGACAATAAATTTCTGTTATTTTAGCCACCCAGTCTGTGGTGTTTTGTTACAGCAGCCCTAGCCAGCTAATGCAGGCCTTTACTATGACCACAACTGTTGAGACTTGCATTAACCTGTGTTTCCAGTGCCTTGACATCCTGGGGATGGCACCTCCTAGGGTAGCCAATTCCTAGAGATGGTAAAGGCCTCACCTATAAGCACACATAGGCAAATCAACCTCTCCCCAGCCCATGCCCTTCTCCTTTATGGGGCTCTTACAGGGCTCTCACACTCAATACCATGGTCCCCATACCCTAACTGCCATGGCCAGGTGCCAGACAACTAGAGACAGTCCATCGCCCCAGGACTGACTAAGACCATTTAAACTAACCACGCCTGCTTACCCTGCCTCAGCTGTTCCTTCTCAAGGAAGCCCAATGAAGGCTCTTGCCTTCCTCCTCCCCCTCCCTCTGCCTCCCAACCAACCCTCATGCCTCCCCATGTGGCCCTGCATGACATGCCATGACCCTGCTCTTGGGGCCTATGAGTAACAAACTATCTTTCCAGTGGGGATTGTCTCCTGATCTGTTGGCCTGATCATATCCAAATAGTAATAAAATCTGTATTTTAAAACAAGGCTTTTTGTGAAAACCTGAGACCCATGCAAGAGAGCTGTCCACTAGCTCCCCCAGAGCCGAAAACCCTGGAGGTGGCAAAACAATGGTGGTCCTCCTTAGTAAGAACCATGAAGAATTCATACAGAAATAGGGAGAAGGACTCCAACTCTAAGCCACACCCTCACCTGGCCCTGAAGCAGTACAGCTAATACCCTACGAGCTACAAATCCCCTCAAGAATCTGCTCCTTCTGCTATTGCAACAGCTCCTTCCCTCCCTGGAGTCCAAATGAATTCCCAGGACCCAGCTTTGATAGCTAACCTCAGGTTCCCCTCTCCAGCTTCAAGCACTAAACTTTCTCTTGGAAGGTCCCTCCCCCTCATGCAAAGCAGCAACATGCAAACGGATTCTTGTATGTACTGCCCTTCCTTGAGCAGATAAGGCTACATTTGTATTGGGGTTAGCCAGGACCTGTCCACATCCACAGCCACCTCTACTAAGAACTCAGCTAATGAAAGTTGTGCAACAGACAGCACCGCGAGACACAGTGACTGCCTCCAGGCTTGGACCACTTGTCCGGGGAGACTAACAGCTAAAGAATGGGAGCCTTCTCTGTGCTATTCAGGAAACACAGGCAAATCCCCTGACAGGGTTCAGTGTGAGAGAGATGTCTTCTGACTGGAGCATCAGGATGATGTTGTGAGAGATCAGGGACTTGAGACAAAAAGTCAGCACCATTCTGATGAGGAGGTTAACCAGGAGTTATGTCCTCTCCTTCTGGCAAAGGTCAGAAGACTGACTGACTTACTTAGACTGGAAAATAAGAAAGTACAGGAAAATGAAGAGGTTTAAGGCTGCAGAGCATTTGGTGCCTGACTGAGGAGGCGTCACAGAGAGTACAAAAGACATGTGTGACTGGGCTTTGCCCTCAAGATTAGACTTCCTGTAACAGAGATAAATAGTGAAATGTAAGAGAACATATCATTTATAAATTGACATTTAGGGGTCTTGCATATATGATATAGAGCAGGGCCGACAAGCATTTTCCAAGTTTTCCAAGGTTCACATAGTGAATGTCTTATGATTTGCAGGTCTCTGTCAGAACTACTCATCTCTGCCATTATATTGA
Organism: Lipotes vexillifer; assembly: GCF_000442215.2. NCBI lineage: Eukaryota > Metazoa > Chordata > Mammalia > Artiodactyla > Lipotidae > Lipotes > Lipotes vexillifer. The sequence goes on from NW_006784340.1 coordinate 469,369, forward strand.
GGAAGCAACCACAGACAACGCATACATGAGTGTCATGGCTGTAATTCTAAGAAAACTTTACTTACGAAATGTTGTTAGCGAGCTAGATTTGCCCCATAGGCCTCAGTTTGCTGACCACTAGTGCAGGACACAATTTTTAAGTAGTTTGGGTCTCAAAGTCAGGAGCTTTCTTCAAATCTCAGGGAGAAACTAGATTTTGAAGGATGATTACACAAGATGACATGTCCCAGGGTTCAGGAACAAATAACATCTGGAAAATTTGGACCTCACCTTAGATGCGCCCTTAGATACATCTAGAAGCTAGGCCTTTCCAGCCAAATACAATGAAACCATATTCCCCTCTGAAAATCTGAATCCTAACCCTAACCCTTAACCTTGGAAAATCTATAAAGTAAGTGTAAGCAAGTGCTCTTTGCTGCAGACCTGAAAGGATTGGTGATCCATCTGTTTGTTCTCAATCCTCTATATTTTTTTAAGCTTATATTTGTTGAGTGTCTGCTGTGTGCCAGGTGATGTGCCCAGAGCTCTCTGAGGATTCTTCACCAATCACACACACGCACACACACACACACACACACACACACACACACACACACACACACACACACCATTCTGGTACCAGGTAGAAGAGATTGTACTAGTGTAAAAAGCTTTAGTTAATATCTGAGTTCCACCCTACCACTCATGCAATCCTATGAAGTCGTCACCATTGTTACTATTCCTATTTAACTGGGAATGAGGAGACTGAGGCTCAAAGAGGCTCGTTACTTACCCAAGATCATATAGTAAGTAAATGAGTCAATTGCAAGCTGGAATTATAACTCAGGTGACTTGACCCAAAGCCAACTGAGTGTAGGCTTGGCCTTGTCCATGGCTGTGCTTGACTTCAGCAGATTACTGACCACCTGGGGAAGACATTTAGTCATAAGGAAAAAGACCATTCCTTGTAGGGTTGTCCAGTTTCCTTTGGACGGGACCAAAAACTAGCTGACCATAAGGGTCAGCACTGGGGTAGGTCCCAGGCCCTGAAATGAGTCATGGAACACACCCAGACCAAACCCAAAAGGCAAGTGGCAATGCTGGAGCTAAAGAAGGGAACTCTGGGCCATGGTCATTTCCAGAGAAGCCAAGCTGGTCTTGGGTCCAAGGGGCAAGTGTGAGGCTGGATACAGGAGGTGAGACACAAGAACCAGAGTCCCAGAGATCAGAAACAAGTCAGGAGGAAGAGGAAGAGACAGGAAGAGCCAAAAACTTCAAAGTATAGACCAAGAGCAAGGCTGGGGCTTGGGGAGTTTGGATTGGATTCTGGTTATGAAGGAAGCAGCAGCACAGCTTAAAACTACAGGCTACGGCCAGACAGAAATCATTGAGAATGTCATCATGGAACAGGTGATAATGGGGTTTGAGCTGGTCCTTAAGGGATTGATGGGGCTGGATTAGACCAGGGAGACCTAAGTCTATATCTCATCAAGGAACAGCAAGCAGGTATTATGGTTACATGGAATTTAGCAGGAGGTACTGCTTTGGACCCAACTATTCCATGAGTACTCTTGATCTTTACCTCTCCATTGGTCCAAGAATGAAGCATCTCATGTTCATGTAAAGGGATTGCCCTGAATCTAACCAGAGGATCTGAGCTTAAGATTCAGGGCAGAGCTTCTGCCAGTGGAGACCGAGACAGTGGTATTCTTCTTACAGAACATACACCCCAGGGTTTTATGGCTATATCTTATGAACTCTTGGAGACTTTTCTCAGTTGTACAGCAGGGAATATATCTTAAAGAACTCTTTGTTCTAGATGTATTAAAATGTGCATATTGCTCAAAATATAGAGCTGTCACTAAGATTCTGAAGCAAGTTGAACATCAATAATAGGTCAATCTGGAAACCTCTGATTCCTCAGAAAGTAAGAATTACACCAAGTGTCTTTCTTCCTTTGCAGAGGACCGTATCCGAGCTTATTATAAATTAAACAATGAATTGAGGCTTTGCTGCTGCTTTGCTGCCTCTCCAACCCTCTGGACTCACCCCAGCAAAGGTTCAATGTCCCACTGGCTAAAACTAATTCTGAATTCAGGAATGAAAACTGGGAAGCTAAAGAGTGATCACATGACTGTGTAATATTAACTTTCCAAAGAACAGACAGAGTAAGGACATGAGCTGACTTGTCAGGACAAAACATCTCTTTCAGATGAAGATCCTGGAACAAGGGTTGTGAGGAAAGACCCGCATGGGAGCAGGCAGGTGCCCTTAGACCATCCTCGAGGGTCATTGGGAAAGATTATGTTGGGGATCAGCAAAATATAGCAAAGCAAACAGCCTTTGTGCCCCTATTCATTGTAGAAATCTTTAGTACTGTACCCAGGAAAAAAAGTCCAAGAATGATTCAGAAAATCTGCAAAGCAAATGAAGGCCATGGAGGTGCCCACAGCAAACAGGCACCCTGAGTGGACTTAAAATTCTCATCAATCCATCAGTGTGTGGCCACACTGTTCCCCAAATCTGAGGTCCTGAGAAGCCCCAGGCCCAGCTGGGAGCGCACATGAATGGCCCAGGGGCTGTGCCTGAGCCTTAAATCCACACTTAAGAGGGGAGGCAGGCTTTTCAGCTCCCCCACCCCCACCTCCCAACCCAAAGCCACATGGGTGACTCAGGGCCTGTGCAGAGCTTGCTTCCTGATTGTCAGGGGGATGTAGTGGCACGAAGCCTGCTTTATCTCATTTTGTCTGAGGACTGAAAGACAAAAAGATTCTAGCACATGGCACTTTTTCTAAGCAGGAAAACAGCAGATGGGGTACAGGGCTTCTACACTATTATTTTATTACTCTTGGGTTGTTGTTAATGTTTGCTCCATCTCAGAACAGAATCATGGGAAACTTTCATGTCATTAGACATTTGTGTGCACAAGTGTATATGTGTTGAGTAAGTCTCTGACTGATGGGACGCTGTTCCAGTAGGGTTTTGATTTTGAGCTAATCCAGCCAGTTCCGAGCACAGTTATGAAGCAAAATCAGACCACCAGAATGCAAGCTTTGGGGGGGCCCTTAGAAATCATAGTTGCCAAGCCCCTCATATTACAGATGGGAAATTGAAGCCCAGGGAGGTGAACTTATTTGGAAGATCACACAGCTTGCTGATCACCAAGATGGGTCAAGAACCCAGGACTCCAGCAAGATACAGTGGAAAGGACATTGACCTATGACCCAGCAGATCTGGGTCCTTACATCAGGTCTGCCACTCACTGGCTAGCTATGTGATCTCAGATAAGTCACTTGACCTCTCTGAGTTTGTTTCCTTATTTATAAAAATGTCTGTAGCAATTTAATACCAGTCTTTTCTCAGAGGGTGTGAAGGTGCTTTACAAAGTGCTCTACAAAAATGATTGTGTGTACATATGGGTGTGTGTGTGTGTGTGTGTGTGTGTGTTTATACCAAAATGTAGCCTATACAGTATCATGGGAAGCCCTTGGGAGAAGAGTCCAAGTTTGTTAGGATTCTTTTGCTTGTTCCACTGCAAATAATAAATCCCAACTCAAACTTGCTTAGAAAGGAAGAAGGGAGGAAGAGAGGGAAGGACAGAGGGAGAGGATGAATGTAATGGAGTTACTGAGATTGGCTTATTGGTCCTGTAACTGAAAAGTCCAGAGACAACAGACATCAAGTTCAGCTGGATCCAGGGGCTCCAGTGGTGTTGGGCGGCTCCTCCTCTCTCCTCCGTGTCTGTTCTCCTTGATGCCTCTGTTATCAGGCTCTTCACAGTGGCTCCTGGTGGATTCAGGCTCATACACCCTTACACTTGCTAGTCCCAGTGGAAAGAGGAGCTTCTTACTTTCTTTCACCTCATTGAAATATAGGCCTGACTCGTGTCCATCTTTGGACCAATAATGGCCAAAAGGGAGAACACACAGTGATTGGTTGAGCCTGGATCAAGTGAGCTCCTTGGAAACTGGGGGTGGAGACATCTTCCCCTAAACAACAAAGAGTGAGGGGAGAGGAATGGCTTCCAAAAAATGGGGTATCATTACCAGAAGGAGGAGGATGAATCCTGTACAGGGAAAAGACGATGGGAGTAGCTCAGAGTCAGGTGGGCTTAGGCTCCATCTCCTGCCTGTGGAGGCTTGGACACACGTCTTCACTTCCCTGAGCCTCAGTTCTCCTTCTGTGAAGTAGGGAGAATGCTCCTTTCCCCATGGGGAGCAGTGAGGGGTACACAGGATACGCTGAACATGGACAGGAAAGTTAAGCAACTGCTGGGAAGAGGAATCAGCTCTTGGGGTACCAATGAGACGATGCCAGAACTGTAACAAGAAAAAGAAAACTGCCTTCTCCCCAGCCACTCAGGAAAGTACTGTATGTGGCTGGAAGCAAGAGGCTCATAAACAATCTGTGGTGGAGTAAGGAACGGGAACCCAAACCCCTCGTCTGCCTCTGGGAGAAGGTGCAACTATTACCTACAGGGCTCGCACTTCGTTTGGGGGACTTCAGACTGTGGAAACAGAGCTGGATCCTGTGGGACAGAGGATGGGGTGGGGTGCTGCCCAGCCCTCTCCACCCCCTCCAGCCCCCCCACTCCCGTCTTCACCCCATCACCCTCGGGAAGCCCTTGCCTCTCTCCTGCTATATGGTTATGACACATTTTTAACATGTGGGTTGACAGGGTGTCACATGTAAAAGTAACTTTGCACATAGTGTTTAGTAGATAATTTATGTTCCTTTTTTTTTTTTTTTTTTAATTTTTTTTAAGCAGCTGTGTGATGGATGCCTAGGAACTAAAAGCCACATCACGTGAGGAATAGGATGAAAGAATTAGAGATGCTTAAAAGAGAGGGAACGATGGCTGGGCAGAGGGACTGTTGTGACTCTTTCCAGGTATTTGAAGGGCTGACAAGGGGAATAGGCAGTAGATGTTCTGAGTCGCTCATGGGGATCAACCAGCAGCCCAGGAGGAATTTAGAGATGAGGAACTTTAGAATAAATGGAGAAGCACTTCTAACTCCTGGGTTTGCCAACAATGAAGTCACTTGCCCTGTCACTTCTCTGCGGGGGTGGGCGTGGGGACCACCACTTGTGGCTACACCTACAGAGGCTGTCCAGGCCTCCTGTGAATATTTTCCCCAGAGGGTGTGGTAGTAAACACTCCCCTCACCCTCAGACTTTGCTACCTTAAGTCTTATGCTCTGGCTGACTCCCACCTTCCAGCATCTGCTCCTCGGAGCCTGAAGGAATTTTCTGGAACAGTAGAAGGTCACCTTGTCCTCCTGTGTATGGCTGGCTTGAAGGGCTGGGGAATTATTATTATACCCCCAGGAGCAGCCCTCCACCAGCCTCTCGGCAATTGACGTATAAATATCTCAGCCCCAGGCAGGATGATTCCCAGGACAAGTTTGCACCTTTCCCAGAGCTTCCCTGGGAACCTGGGCTGCAGTTGCCCATAGAGGTGACTTGATAATCATATACCTTCTCTTCCCCACCTCACTTCTCCCTCCCCTGTGGGTGTCCCTGGGGTCACTTCCCAAATAAACTACTTTCACTGGAAGCTTTGTTTTAGGCTATGCGCTGGGGGAGCTCAGATTAGGAGAGGGAGCTTCCAACACTGTTTGTTCATGGAGTCATTTAGCGACCAACACTCGGGGTGACTCTGGCTGGGAGGGACTCCTGGAGGAACTAAGGTGGCTACAAGGAGGCTCCCGTGGGCGGAGAGCACTGATGCACCAGGACACATTCTGTACACGAGGTGGTAAGAAACTTTATGAGATGCAGCCCCAGCAACAGTCAGGCAATCACCCTGGGAGTCCCTTGGCATCTACTCGGTTTCTACAAGCAAAGAATATTTTTGGAACAAGAGCTCCTAGAATCTGGGCCTCCTTGCCTTTTTTGGCCAGGCCCTGCATGGGCGTCATCCCATGCACACCCATTTGTGCTCTTAGGAAGCTCTGTTTACCAGTAATTCAGTCTTTCCTTCTTATGCTGAAGCCAGGCAGGTGGGAAGCCCACAGCAAGCAAGTGGGCAGGTGTCTAGGCCCTGGACCACTGAGGAGTAGCAGGCCGAGGCTGCTGCTTTATTTTAGAAATAGAAGGACCAAATCCCCTGATCATCCTACTCATCCTCCCCCAGTTTCAGTCCCAGCTCCTGTCAAGGTTTTTGTTAAGTATGTGTTGACCCGTCCCTCCCCCACCCCCCACTCCTCTGCCATCACTTCGGGACTCTTCCCTTTTCATCTTTGTTTTTTTTTTTTTTTTTAAGAACAAAACAGGTATATTTCTATTGGATTACCTGATACAGAGGATAGTGTGGTATAGATGGGTAGCATGAATGACAAACAATACATATATATTTTATTTGAAATAAACAAAAATGCTTACACAGCTCAATGCCTCACTTGGAAACAAACTCTTGCTTGACTGTACTACTGAGCAAAATCGAAGCTGAAACACACCTTCCTTTTTTGACACGCATTTGGAGGAAGACACTACTTCGTTTTTAAAAAACTGACCCTCCCTTAAGGCCTGGTCATAGAAGTGTAAACAATGAAAATGTATCCACCATTACCAGTTGCCCTATCATATCTATGTCACCTGTGTATTCTGAGATCACACCTATACCTGCCAATAAACCTGGGAAGTGGAACACTTCCCTCTTCTTGCTTTGAGCTACCATCACCCTTTTCTTGTGTATGTAGTTCTTCTTTGTGGACAGAAGAAAGGCTTTTTATTGACACCAAGTTTTATGTGTAAGGAGTACAAAGTTTAGTGGGAGACAAAGATATGTAAATAGACAATTAGAAAACAGGAAAAAACTTACGTGTCCGCCAGGAAGGAAACAGATAAAGAATCTTGTGCAATCACATTATGAAAGACTTATGTAGCTATTAAAGAGTAAAGGTAGGTCTACACACATAAAGATGTGGGAAAACATTGATGTCAGTTTTTTTTAATTAATTATTAAAAAAATTTTTTTAAATTAATTACAGCCATGAAAAGACATGGAGGAGCCGTAAGTGTGCATTGTTAAGTGAAAGAGGCCAGCCTGAAAAGGAAACATACTGTGTGATTCCAACTATGTGACATTCTGGAAAAGGTAAAAGTACAAAGACAGTAAAAAGAGCAGTGGTTGCCAGGAGCTGAGGTGGGGGAGGGGTGATAGGTAGAGCACAGGGGGTTTCAGGGAGGTGACACTATTCGGTGTGACACTGTAGTGGTGGATACGTGACATTGTGTATCTGGCAAATGCACAGAACTGGAACTGTACAACAGAGTGAACCTAATGTAAACTGTGAACTTTAGTTAATAATAATGTATTCATGTTGGCTCATTATTATAACAAATGTACCACACAGAGGAAGGAACCAAGATGTTAATAATAGGGGAAACCGTGGGGAAGGGGAGTAAATGGGAACCCACTCTACTATCTGCTCAATTTTCTCTAAACCTAGAACTGCTCTAAGAAATAAAGTCTATGAATTTTTTAAAATTATGAAACTATAGGTATAGTATGATTCCATTTGAATAAAAAATAATTGCATGTGTATGTGTGTATTTCCATGGTTGGACACAGCAATATGTCTAGAAAAATGAGTACACAACAAACTGTTAACAGTTTTTTCTTGCAAAGAGGATCAGTAGCAAAGAAAAGGAAAGCGTCATTTTTTTTTTTTTTTTTTTTTTTTTTTTTTTTGCGGTACGCGGGCATCTCACTGCTGTGGCCTCTCCCGTTGCGGAGCACAGGCTCCAGACGCGCAAGCTCAGCGGCCACGGCTCATGGGCCCAGCTGCTCCGTGGCATGTGGGATCTTCCCGGACCGGGGCACGAACCCATGTCCCCTGCATCGGCAGGTGGACTCTCAACCACTGAGCCACCAGGGAAGCCCGAAAGCGTCACTTTTTAATGAAATAGTTAAGATATAAAAAAGTACACTGAATGATATATTGAACAGCTGACAGTGTTCCTCTCTTGCTCCTGTCAACCAACTTCTTTTTTTGTTTTCTATTTTTGTTTTATTATTATTATTACTGTTATTGCAGTATAGTTGATTTACAATGTTGTGTTAATTACTGCTATACAACAAAGTGATTCAGTTATACATATATATATATTCTTTTTCATATTCTTTTCCATTGTGGTTTATCACAGGATATTGAATATAAGTTCCCTGTGCTATACAGGAGGACCTTGTTGTTTATCCGTTCTCTATATAATAGTTTGCATCTGCTAAATCCAACATCCCACTCCATTCTTCCCCCCAACTCCCTGCCCCTTGGCAACCACAAGTTTGTTCTCTATGTCTGTGAGTCTGTTTCTGTTCCATAGATAAGTTCATTTGTGCCATATTTTAGATTCCACATATAAGTGATATAATATGGTATTTGTCTTTCTCTTTCTGACTTACTTCACTTAGTATGATAATCTCTAGTTGCATCTACCATCAACCAGCTTCTGAATCAAAGTATGGGTGAAGGGATCCATACTTGCCACTCTAAGTACTTTTACATTTTACAGTATTAATACATAAGCATGCTTATGTATTAATACTATAATTTTTTTTTAATAAAGAAAAAAGCTAGAAAAGTGATAAAACAAGGTGCTGCATGAGAACAAAGGTGAAAATAATGAATCATGCCTCGGGTTGAGGAGAGGTGAACCTGGGCAGAATTAGAAGAAGAGGGAACGGGGAGTTAGCAAATGCCAAAACAAAAACCTGGGATGGGTTGAGCTTCTTTAAGGAACTGGAAGCGATTCTGAAAAATGGGGGGCAGGGAGGAGAGAATGTTCCAAGAATTAATGTGGAACTCGGACTGTTTGGTTGTGGTTGGATTGGGAACGGCATTCGACAGTGTGGTAAGGAGTTTGGTCTTTATATTATCAGCAAAAAGCATGAGAAGCAGCTTCTAAGGTGGTTCAATACATGCTGGCGTTTGTCTTGCAGGGAAGCAGCAGCAGGTGGCAAGGACAGGAGCAAGGATCATCAGGCGCCGTCAGTGGTGGCTCCTGCATCCACTTCTTAAGAAGGCATGCATTTTATGTTTTAGTCTCTAAATATTCTGTTCACTTGTATTGGAAAAATAAACCTAAACATTTTCTCCTGATATGTTGAAACGACACAGAGACATGCATAAAAGCCTGTGACGGCCCCCTTCACCCTTCCCTAGCCCAGTTAGACTCCACTGACCCTCACCGTTCTTGGATGTCAAGGTTCAGAGAAGACCACACCTTCCCAGCAACCTCATAAAGGGACATGAACTATCTTCAGGAGGTCTCAATTAAAAGCAGATATGTTACCTGCGCTGACACTAAATTCCCAAATTCCCAATGATAACACCCTCTTTCTTTAGAGTTTCTATGGATATGTTTTATATTTCCTCCTTAATGACATGCCATTAATTTTGTGAGTTCAGAGGTGACTAACCTCTCAGCCGGTATGAATCCAATTGTCTTTTCTAGGAGACAGTCTGATTTTGCCTGTAATGACAAAGGGTCACTATTTGTGAGTATCAATATCAGAAACAGAGATGCATCTTTCTTTGAGGGGTGTTACAGATGGGTTCCTTGAAAGCACAGTCTGCAATGGAGCTTGTGTTCACGAGCATCCACACTGGGGAAGGGAAGGACATGAAGCATATTTGGGCAGAGGGACAGGTCGAACAGCCACACTGGCCCAGTGATGGCCTCAGCCAACCCCAAAGGGAGTTCTGAAGACAGGAGAGTCCAGAGCTGCTCTGGACCGGGGCAGGAGGGCAGGGTCTTTATATCCCACATCAGTCAGTCACTGGGTTTGGGCAGCTGGTAGGGGGTGTGATGTTGGGGGAGGCCCCTCTCTTTGGCTCAGGGGATCCCCAAAGGGGCTGCGCTGAGAAGATAAGGCTTTCATTCCTGAAGGGTTGGCTGAAATAAGTATCACAATGTCCATCCCAAAGAGGGTACATCTCAGTGTTTCGCTGTCTGCCATCCAAGGATGACACAGGGGCCTGGGCCTGACCTCCTCTCTTCCCCAGCTTGAGCTTATGCAATGGCCAAGTGCCTTGCAGAACAAGCCCTCAACATTTTTAAGTTAATTTATTTAACAACTGCTTAATGAGTTTCTACCATGTGGCAGATACTGTTTTCAATGCTAAGGCATCACAGCATCACGACAATGAATAAGAACAGTAGTGCTTACATTCTAGAGGTGGTGGATACAGATGACAGACAAAAGAACTGACTAGAAGACACAGTGTGAGAAGGTAAGAGTTACTGTGGAACAGGAAGGGAGGACAGGAGGTGCGAGTTAAGGTGGGAGCAGGGTGAGGATTTCCAGGCAGATGGAACAGCAAGTGCAAAGGCCCTGCTGTGAGGTGAGTCAGGGAGGTTTAAGAAATAGCAAGCAGGCCAGTGTGGCTGGAGGAGAATAAAAGAGGCAGAGAATAGCTGCAGGAGAGGCCCAAGAAGTGAGCAGAGAAATTGGGGAAGGACCCTGGGTCTCAAAGAGCCTTGTGGGTCATTGTGAGGCCTTAGATCTTCCTCTGAATGAGACAGGCAGCTGGTGGAGGGTTCCAAGCAGAGAGGTGACATGATGTGACATATCTCAACAAGGTCACTGTTGAGAAAAGACTGTGGGAACAAGAGTGAAAGCAGGAGGCCACCCAATAGCCCCTCGAGGGGATGGTGGCTTGGAGCAGGTGGTAGCAGGAGCGATGCTGAGCAGTGATGGGACACCACATGTTGTCAGGGCAAAGGTAGCAGCATCTGCTGAGGAATCCACCCAAGTAATAAGAAAAAGAGAGGCATCAAGAAGAGTACAGTGTTTGGCCTGAGACAACTGGGAAGATGTTGTTTCCATTAACTAAGATGGGAGATTCAATGGTAGGGAAGGAACCAGAGCTTAGTTACAGACTTGCTACATTTCAAAAGATATTAGAACATGCTAGGTTTCCACTGGTTGCCCAGTTTTCATTGGCTACCTGGACTCTCAGTAGAGGGACTGCTTTCTTTTTTTAATTTTAATTTTTTTTATTGAATTATAGTTGATTTTCAATGTTTCAGGTGTACTGCAAAGTGATTCAGTTATACATATATGTACATATATTCTTTTCCAGATGATCTTCCATTATAGGTTATCACAAGGTACTGAATATAATTCCCTGTGCTATACAGTAGGTCCTTGTTGTTTATCTATGTTATTTATAGTAATGTGTATCTGTTAGTCCCAAATTCTAAGTTTATCCCTCCCCTACCCCTCCCCTTTGGTAACCATAAGTTTGTTTTCTATGTCTGTGAGGGGTTACTTTCTGAAGTAGGATCCATGTCTGCCAAAGTATATTATTTTCATGGAATATGCATTCTTCACACCCTGTGCTTTTCCGTCAGAGCACATGGCAGTTTCCAATGATATATACATAATTCTTTGATTAATTTCTGTCTCCCCCACTCACCTGCAAGTTCTGTGAGGACAGGGAAGTCTGTTTCACTGCCTGATCCCCAGCTTTCAGATCAGTTCCTGCCATGCTCCAACAGTTATCTTGAATGAATAAATTGAAACAAATTTTTGTGGAGAAGGAAACTTCTTCCCTTTTCTTTTTTTTTTTTTTTTTTTTTTTTTTTTTTTTTTTTGCGGTACGCGGGCCTCTCACTGTTGCGGCCTCTCCCGTTGCGGAG
>NW_006784340.1:481155-497281 GCF_000442215.2 Lipotes vexillifer
GGGCCCAGCCGCTCCGCGCCACGCGGGATCCTCCCGGACCGGGGCACGAACCCGCATCCCCTGCATCGGCAGGCGGACTCCCAACCACTGCGCCACCAGGGAAGCCCCCTTTTCTTTTTTTGTAAAAGCTAACAAAATCCTCAACTAAGAGCGGCCCTACTTCTAACATTTTTAGCCACCAATCAGCCCTCCACACTTCCTCCAGAGTTATGTTTCTAAACCCAGCTCTGGTGGCAAAAAAGCATGGAATTTGGGGGTTCAAAATCTGTGTAACTTGAGCAAGTATATTAACCTTTCTAAACCTTAGGGAGTAGTAACAGTACCCTTTTCATAGGTTATTATTAGGATTAAATAACATAATTTATGAAAGATGCTTTGTGCAAAGTTTAGCATATAATAAGTGCTTAATAAACATTAGTTATTATTACCAATAGTACTCATTATTATTATCATCATCATCATTATTATCATTATTATTTTATCCATCCAACCTCAGAAAGTTCTCATGGCTCCCATCAGTGCCTACAGAATGATGTCTAAACTCTACAGCAGGCATCCAGGTCCATCATGCTTTATCACACCTTAATTTCATCGCATTTTTGTCTTTAAAGAGCTTATGATTCATGAGGGCAAAGACAAATTCATAGATGAAAAGTTAAAAGAAAAGAAGAAAATAGATCTCAAAACAACCTCCAAGAAAGGACTAGGAATAGGGATAGAAAGAAATTCTGGGAGTTTAAAGGAGGGAAAAGATACTGGAAGGGAAGAAAAATAAATATCTCCCCAGCTGAAGGGAATTCATGGAGCCTTGATAAAGCCAAAGTACTAAAGACAAAGCTCTCAAATCCACTGTCCCAAAGCTTGTGAATCTGGGAAAACAGCTGAATTACATCTTGGCCTCCCTTGCTGAGATGATAGTCTGGTGGAAAGAACCTGGGTGGAAGTACTGTGCTCCACTACCAGCCTGGACCATAAATCTCTCCCATGTGTGATCTCCCATTCTCTCCCATCCTCCAAGGGCTTTGGAAACCACATATGGAGGGCACTGATGCACAGGTGGAACGAACATGAATCCCTGTGTGACTATATGGGGCAGAATCTCCAGCTCCACCAACCACATTGCTCTGACAAGAACAAGAAAAAACTTTACTGAAACATGAAGGCTGTTAGTTACAGCAGCTGCCTTTACCTACCCTGTCTTGTGCACTGTTAAAACCAAAGGCTGGATTCAGAAGACCTGTGTTTATATCCTAGCTCTGCCACTTAGTTACAGATGAGCCAGGGCAAGTTACTTCATCTGGGAACTGCTGTGAGAATTAAATGGAAAAAGGATTTGTAAACTGTGAATGTGCTGTAAACATTGGATATTATTAGTATTAGTCCATTCTTTCTAAATTGGCCAAATAACAGAGCCTAAGAATAGTATACAGGGATTAGTCATTCTTTCCAAACTAACAAAAAGAAGAACACAGTCTGGGATCTCATGATACTGGTATTAACTCAAGTGTTGGAAAAAGAGTTTGGGTAGATCTGTGGAAGGCTAATGATTCACTTCAGAACTCCTGGAGTTACTTTTCTGCTTTGCTGTTACGGGGTAAAATTTTTGTGAATATTTCAATATTTGCAGGTAACCACAGCATTTGCATCTCTTAATAATTCAACTTTTGTTGGGGGAAGGCAACAAGAAGGAAAGAGAGCAGAATTATTTCTAGGTGAAGTTTACCAATTCTTTTCCTCAGAGTCAAATGTATTCTAAGTATTCTTTTTGACAACACGTTGGAGTTGGCTTTTTTTTTCCTCTCACAAATATTAACAATTATTTCTTTATCCAGACAATCCAGAAATCATATTCCAATATGGTTTACATTTTTAAGTAAATTATGGAAAGGACCAAAAGAGACTTCCAAGGCTGAGAATTATTCATCTTATAAATCCTACCACATTTCTGAATACTGGGCAGCTCTGGGAATGGGTGAGCAGGCTTCCTAGTGTAAGGCCTCGGGTGTGAGGTTTGGGACCCAGGCTCAGTGAAGAATGTCTGAGGCACCAGTGGGAACCTGGGAGGCAGATCACTGATGAGATAAGGCCCTTCCCTTCTGACACTTCCTGCTGCAGCCAGAGGAAAGGTGAAAGGCAAAGTCTGGTCATTAAAACCATCTGGGCCCTTTGTTCCTGGCCCTGGACCCACCCCATTCAGAGGAGATGATTTCTTAAACTAGCCATTGCTCCTTTCTTCTTCTTTATGCCACCACTTCCTGTGTGAATGCCAGGACCCTCTTTTCCCCATCCTTCTTAAGATTTTCTTGTTTATTCTTACATTTTGGGGTGAAGGATGATTCTGGAAAATGAAGGCACATCCTCCTCCTTTTCTGGATCTTTTCTCCCTGTAGCTGTATTCCCTTCTTCCCTTGTTGACTCGTATAACCATAAGAACTGTTGTCACTTCTTACTGGATTGAGGGCATTGGAATGGGAGTCAGAAGACTGGGCTCCTGCTCATCAGCACATAGATAAAGTGAATTTATTCTCCTTGGACTCAGTATCTCAGCTGTAAAAAGAAAGGAAGAGTAAACTAGCGTGTCTCTCCATCTATTTCTCTCTCAGGTTCTGTGTAAAATCAGGTCTCTATCAACAGCTGAAGAAGGAGGTCTTCAGAATTATCTTGCTAACTTCTAAAGATCTGCAGTTAAGCAAATGTTCCTTGTATTTTCTGGGTGAACCATCTGGGTGCATTTCCAAAAGAAGCAAGTTGAAACACTGGAATATGAATAAATTAGGAATCAGTGGAGACGAGCCTGGAGAAGTGACCTCAAGCTTCGTTAGGAGGGACATTGCCTTCTATGTTAGATTTGGAACTTTATTCTCTGGATGATGGAGAATCTTGAAAGTATGATCAGATTTGTGTTTTAGAAAGTTCATTCTGATGGTTACATGAGGGATGGTGAAGACAGAAGTCAGTGCCGCCAGGTAAAACTACCACTAATTTCAGGCAAGAAATGGGGAGGATCTGTATTTAAAAAGTAGAATATATTTGGAAAAAATGGGAGGGGGCCAATTTGATACATTTGGGGATTTTCTGACTGAGGGAGCTCTGGAGAGACGCTAGGAAGAGTCTCTCACTGATGTGAGTGGGTGGATGATCACAGTGGACACCTATGGCTTTGTTTACCTAGAATTCTGTGTTTTTTACTGAAAAAAAAAATACACTTTTTCTTCCGAAAACTGCTTAACTATTTACTTCAAGGGAGATGCCATTGTTTTTCCCGTAACTTTGCCCCCGTGGACTTAACTGATTGGTCCAGAAAGACACCTCACCTGTGACGATCATGGAACCTCAACCCCTGGAAGCAGGTAATGGACGCAGAGGAGGGCAACTGACTCAAGCCAAGCCAATCAGAGTTCTTGTCTAGATGTTGAACTTGGAACCAAAGCAAGCTTCAGTCAGTCCCTTTTTATGGACAGAAATTTGCTAAGGACTGAATTTTGTGACCGCCCCCCTCAAATTCACATTTTGAAACCTAATCGGCAGTGCGATGGTGTTTCGGGATGAGGATCATGAATGGGATCCATAACCTTATCAGAAATGACATGAGAATGATGCTCTCTCTCCACCATGTGAAGATAATGGTGAGAAGGCAGCTGTCTACAAGCCAGGACGTGCATGCGTACCAGACACGAGATCTTCCAGAGCCTTGACTGTAGACTTCCCAGCTTCCAGAACTGTGAAATATTTTTCACTGTTCGTTATTTAAGTCACCCAGACTATGATATTTTTATTATAGCAGCTTGAACTAAGACAAAGTTGCAAGATAAAAGATGATGGAGAGGAGTGGGAAGATGGTGGAAGAGTAAGACGCAGAGATCACCTTCCTCCCCACAGATACATCAGAAATACATCTACACATGGAACAACTCCTACATAACACCTACTGAACGCTGGCAGAAGACCTCAGGCCTCCCAAAAGGCAAGAAACTCCCCACGTACCTGGGTGGGGCAAGAGAAAAAAGAATAAACAGAAACAAAAGGATAGGTACGGGACCTGCACCAGTGGGAGGGAGCTGTGAAGGAGGAAAGGTTTCCACACACTAGGAAGCCCCTTTGCAGGCGGAGACTGCGGGTGGCAGAGGGGAAAAGCTTCGGAGCCGCGGAGGAGAGGACAGCAACAGGGGTGCGGAGGGCAAAGCTGAGAGATTCCCGCACAGAGGATCGGTGCCGACCGGCACTCACCAGCCCGAGAGGCTTGTTTGCTCACCCGCCGGGGTGGTCCAGGGCTGGGAGCTGAGGCTCCGGCTTCGGTAGGATCGCAGGGAGAGGACTGGGGTTGGCTGCGTGAATACAGCCTGCAGGGGGTTAGTGCACCACGGCTAGCCAGGGGGGAGTCCGGGGAAAAGTCTGGACCTACCGAAGAGGCAAGAGACTTTTTCTTCCCTCTTTGTTTCCCGGTGCGCGAGGAGAGGGGATTAAGAGCACTGCTTAAAGGACCTCCAGAGATGGCCGCGAGCCGCGGCTATCAGCGCGGACCCCAGAGACGTGCATGAGACGCTAAGGCTGCTGCTGCTGCCACCAAGAAGCCTGTGTGCAAGCACAGGTCCCTCTCCACACCCCCCTTCAGGGGAGCCTGTGCAGCCTGCCACGGCCAGGTCCCGGGATGCAGGCACAGCTTCCCCGGGAGAACGCATGGAGAGCCTCAGGCTGGTGCAACGTCACACTGGCCTCTGCTGCCGCAGGTTGGCCCCGCGCTCCGTACCCCTCCCTCCCCCCCGGCCTGAGTGAGCAAGACCTCCCGACTCAGCTGCTCCTTTGACCCTGTCTTGTTTGAGCGAAGAACAGACGCCCTCCAGCGACCTATGAGCAGAGGCGGGGCCAAATCCAAACCTGAGGCCTGGGAGCTGTGCGAACAGAGAAGAGGAAGAGAAATCTCTCCCAGCAGCCTCAGGAGCAGCGGATTAAATCTCCACAATCAACTTGATGTACCCTGCATCTGTGGAATACCTGAATAAACAACGAATCATCCCAAATTGAGTAGGTGGACTTTGAGAGCAAGATTTATTATTTTTCCCCTTTTCCTCTTTTTGTGAGTCTGTATGTGTATGCTTCTGTGTGAGATTTTGTCTGTATAGTTTTGCTTTCACCATTTGTCCTAGGGTTCTATCCATCTGTATTTTTTTTTTTTTTACTTAAAAAAATTTTTTTGTCTTAAAAATTATTTTTAATTTTAATAACTTTATTTTATTTTATTTTATCCTCTTTCTTTCTTTCTGCTTTTTCTCCCTTTTATTCTGAGCCGTGTGGATGAAAGCCTCTTGGTGCTACAGCCAGGAGTCACTGCTGTGCCTCTGAAGTGGAAAAGCCAACTTCAGGACACTGGTCCACAAGAGACCTCCCAGCTCCATGTAATATCAAATGGCGAAAATCTCCCAGAGATCTCCATCTCAACACCAACACCTAGCCTCACTCAACGACCAGCAAGCTACAGTGCTGGGCACCCTATGCCAAACAACTAGCAAGACAGGAAAACAAACCCACCCATTAGCAGAGAGGCTGCCTAAAATCATAATAAGTCCACAGACACCCCAAAACACACCACCAGAAGTGGACCTGCCCAACAGAAAGACAAGATCCAGCCTCAACCACCAGAATACAGGCACTAGTCCCCACCACCAGGAGCGTACACAACCCATTGAACCAACTTTAGCCACTGGGGACAGAAACCAAAAACAACGGGAACTACGAACCCGCAGCCTGCAAAAAAGGAGACCCCAAACACAGTAAGATGACCAAATTGAGAAGACAGAAAAACACACAGCAGATGAAGGAGCAAGATAAACACCCACCAGACCTAACAAATGAAGAGGAAATAGGCAGTCTACCTGAAAAAGAATCCAGAATAATGATAGTAAGGATGATCCAAAATATTGGAAACAGAATAGAAAAAATGCAAGAAAAATTAAACAACGACCTACAAGAATTGAAGATGAAAGAAGCAATGATGAACAACACAATAAATGATATTAAAAATACTCAAGAAGGGATCAATAGTAGAATAACTGAGGCAGAAGAATGGATAAGTGATCTGGAAGATAAAATAGTGGAAATAACTATTGCAGAGCAGAATAAAGAAAAAAGAAAGAAAAGAACAGAAAACAATCTCAGAGACCTCTGGGACAACATTAAACGCAATAACATTAGAATTACAGGGGTCCCAGTAGAAGAGAAAAAGAAAGGGACTGAGAAAATATTTGAAGAGATTATAGTTGAAAACTTCCCTAATATGGGAGAGGAAATAGTTAATCAAGTCCAGGAAGCACAGAGAGTCCCATACAAGATAAATCTATAGAGAAACATGCCAAGACACATATTAAACAAACTGTCAAAAATTAAATACAAAGAAAACATATTAAAAAGCAGCAAGAGAAAAACAACAAATAACACACAAGGGAATCCCCATAAGGTTAACAGGTGATCTTGCAGCAGAAACTCTGCAAGCCAGAAGGGAGTGGCAGGACATATTTAAACTGATGAAGGAGAAAAACCTACAACCAAGATTACTCTACCCAGCAAGGATCTCATTCAGATTTGATGGAGAAATTAAAACCTTTACAGACAAGCAAAAGCTGAGAGAGTTCAGCACCACCAAACCAGCTTTACAACAAATGTTAAAGGAACTTCACTAGGCAAGAAACACAAGAGAAAGAAAAGATCTACAATAACAAACACAAAACAATTAAGAAAATGGGAATAGGAACATACATATCAATAATTACCTTAAATGTAAATGGATTAAATGCTCCCACCAAAAGATACAGACTGGCTGAATGGATACAAAAACAAGGCCCATATATATGCTGTCTACAAGAGACCCACTTCAGACCTAGAGACACATACAGACTGAAAGTGAGGGGATGGAAAAAGATATTCCATGCAAATGGAAACCAAAAGAAAGCTGGAGTAGCAATTCTCATATCAGACAAAATAGACTTTAAAATAAGGACTATTAGAAGAGACAAAGAAGGACACTACATAATGATCAAGGGATCGATCCAAGAAGAAGATATAACAATTGTAAATATTTATGCACCCAACATAGGAGCACCTCAATACATAAGGCAAAAACTAGTAGCCATAAAAGGAGAAATTGATGGTAACACATTCATAGTAGGGGACTTTAACACTCCACTTTCACCAATGGACAGATCATCCAAAATGAAAATCAATAAGGAAACACAAGCTTTAAGTGACACTTTAAACAAGATGGACTTAATTGATATTTATAGGACATTCCATCCAAAAACAACAGAATAGACATTTTTCTCAAGTGCTCATGGAACATTCTCCAGGATAGATCATATCTTGGGTCACAAATCAAGCCTTGGTAAATTTAAGAAAATTGAAATTGTATCAAGTATCTTTTCCGACCACAACGCTATTACAGGAAAAGATCTGTAAAAAATACAAACACAAGGAAGCTAAACAATACACTACTTAATAACGAAGTGATCACTGAAGAAATCAAAGAGGAAATCAAAAAATACCTAGAAACAAATGACAATGGAGACACGACGACCCAAAACCTATGGAATGCAGCAAAAGCCGTTCTAAGAGGGAAGTTTATAGCAATACAATCCCAACTTAAGAAACAGGAAACATCTCGAATAAACCACCTAACCTTGCACCTTAAAGCAATTAGACAAAGAGGAACAACAACAACAAAAAAAACCAAAGTTAGCAGAAGGAAAGAAATCATAAAGATCAGATCAGAAATAAATGAAAAAGAAACAATAGCAAAGATCAATAAAACTAAAAGCTGGTTCTTTGAGAAGATTAACAAAATTGATAAACCATTAGCCAGACTCATCAAGAAAATAAGGGAGAAGACTCAAATCAATAGAATCAGAAATGAAAAAGGAGAAGTAACAACTGACACTGCAGAAATACAAAAAATCATGAGGGATTACTACAAGCAACTCTATGCCAATACAATGGACAACCTGGCAGAAACGGACAAATTCTTAGAAATGCACAACCTTCTGAGACTGAACCAGGAAGAAATAGAAAATATGAACAGACCAATCACAAGCACTGAAGTTGAAACTGTGATTAAAAATCTTCCAACAAACAAAAGCCCAGGACCAGATGGCTTCACAGGCGAATTCTATCAAACATTTAGAGAAGAGCTAACACCTATCCTTCTCAAACTCTTCCAAAATATAGCAGAGGGAGGAACACTCCCAAACTCATTCTACGAGGCCACCATCACCTTGATACCAAAACCAGACAAGGATGTCACAAAGAAAGAAAACTACAGGCCAATATCACTGATGAACATAGATGCAAAAATCCTCAACAAAATACTAGCAAACAGAATCCAACAGCACATTAAAAGGATCATACACCATGATCAAGTGGGGTTTATTCCAGGAATGCAAGGATTCTTCAATATACGCAAATCTATCAATGTGATTAACCATATTAACAAATTGAAGGAGAAAAACCATATGATCATCTCAATAGATGCAGAGAAAGCTTTTGACAAAATTCAACACCCATTTATGATAAAAACCCTGCAGAAAGTAGGTGTAGAGGGAACTTTCCTCAATATAATAAAGGCCGTATATGACAAGCCCACAGCCAACATCATCCTCAATGGCGAAAGGTGTAGAGGGAACTTTCCTCAACATAATAAAGGCCATATATGACAGACCTAGAGCCAACATCATCCTCAATGGTGAAAAACTGAAGCCATATCCACTAAGAACAGGAACGAGACAAGGTTACCCTCACCACTCTTATTCAACATACTTTTGGAAGTATTAGCCACAGCAATCAGAGAAAAAAAGGAAATAAAAGGAATCCAAATCGGAAAAGAAGAAGTAAGTAAAGCTGTCACTGTTTGCAGATGACATGATACTATACATAGAGAATCCTAAAGATGCTACCAGAAAACTACTAGAGCTAATCAATGAATTTGGTAAAGTAGCAGGATACAAAATTAATGCACAGAAATCTCTGGCATTCCTATATACTAATGATGAAAAATCTGAAAGTGAAATCAAGAAAACACTCCCATTTACCATTGCAACAAAAAGAATAAAATATCTAGGAATAAACCTACCTAAGGAGACAAAAGACCTGTATGCAGAAAATTATAAGACACTGATGAAAGAAATTAAAGATGATACAAACAGATGGAGAGATATACCATGTTCTTGGATTGGAAGAATCAACATTGTGAAAATGACTCTACTTCCCAAAGCAATCTATAGATTCAATGCAATCCCTATCAAACTACCACTGGCATTTTTCACAGAACTAGAACAAAAAATTTCACAATTTGTATGGAAACACAAAAGACCCCGAATAGCCAAAGCAATCTTGAGAACAAAAAATGGAGCTGGAGGAATCAGGCTGCCTGACTTCAGACTATACTACAAAGCTACAGTAATCAAGACAGTATGGTACTGGCACAAAAACAGAAAGATAGATCAATGGAATAGGATAGAAAGCCCAGAGATAAACCCATGCACATATGGTCACCTTATCTTTGATAAAGGTGGCAGGAATATACAGTGGAGAAAGGACAGCCCCTTCAATAAGTGGTGCTGGGAAAACTGGACAGGTACATGTAAAAGTATGAGATTAGATCACTCCCTAACACCATACACAAAAATAAGCTCAAAATGGATTAAAGACCTAAATGTAAGGCCAGAAACTATCAAACTCTTAGAGGAAAACATAGGCAGAACACTCTATGACATAAATCACAGCAAGATCCTTCTTGACCCATCTCCTAGAGTAATGGAGATAAAAACAAAAATAAACAAATGGGACCTAATGAAACTTCAAAGCTTTTGCACAGCAAAGGAAACCATAAACAAGACCAAAAGACAGCCCTCAGAATGGGAGAAAATATTTGCAAATGAATCAACTGACAAAGGATTAATCTCTAAAATTTACAGGCAGCTCATGCAGCTCAATAACAAAAAAATAAACAACCCAATCCAAAAATGGGCAGAAGACCTAAATAGACATTTCTCCAAAGAAGATATACAGACTGCCAACAAACACATGAAAGAATGCTCAACATCATTAATCATTAGAGAAATGCAAATCAAAACTACAATGAGATATCATCTCACACCAGTCAGAATGGCCATCATCAAAATATCTAGAAACAATAAATGCTGGAGAGGGTGTGGAGAAAAGGGAACACTCTTGCACTGCTGGTGGGACTGTGAATTGGTATACAGCCACTGGAGAACATTATGGAGCTTCCTTAATAAACTACAAATAGAACTACCAGATGACCTAGCAATCCCACTACTGAGCATATACCCTGAGAAAACCATAATTAAAAGAGTCATGTACCGAAATGTTCATTGCACTTCTATTTACGATAGCCAGCAGGTGGAAGCAACCTAAGTGTCCATCATCGGATGAATGGATAAAGAAGATGTGGCACATATATACAATGGAATATTACTCAGCCATCAAAAGAAACAAAATTGAGTTATTTGTAATGAGGTGGATGGACCTAGAGTCTGTCATACCGAGTGAAATGAGTCAGAAAGAGAAAGACAAATACTGTATGCTAACACATATATATGGAATCTAAGAAAAAAAAATGTCATGAAGAACCTAGGGAATAAAGACACCTACCTACTAGAGAATAAGACGGGAATAAAGACACAGACCTACTAGAGAAGGGACTTGAAGATATGGGGACGGGGAAGGGTAAGCTGTGACAAAGTGAGAGAGTGGCATGGACATATATACACTACCAAACGTAAAATAGATAGCTAATGGGAAGCAGCCGCATAGCACAGGGAGATCAGCTCGGTGCTTTGTGACCACCTAGAGGGGTGGGATAGGGAGGGTGGGAGGGAGACGCAAGAGGGAAGAGATATGGGAACATATGTATATGTATAACTGATTCACTTTGTTATAAAGTAGAAACTAACACATCATTGTAAAGCAATTATACTCCAATAAAGATGTTAAAAAAAATAAAAAAGGGTCTTGACTAATATCACAGTCCATTAATTGAGCTGGGAAGAAATAGAGAGAGGTACGTCTGAGAGAGAGGAGAATGAGGTCAGTTTTGGACATTTTAGGTTGAGTTGCTGAAGATGAAGATTTCCAGATGAAGTGTCCATGATTAAGCTGAAGATCAGAAGATAGATCACACTCTCCAAGTCACCAAAAATATATTGAAAAAGACAAGTCTAAGTCTGATGTCCTATAGTGCATCACTAGATACACCCAAGTCAACACTGAACCTTTTAGGATGACATTGTTTAAGTCAACACCTCTGTTCAGTTAAACTAGTGTTCAATTTACCATTCTCACACTGGTTCAACAATGATATCATAAAGTGTTTTCCTAGGAAGCTTGATGAAATCAGGATTGAGTATCTCTCTGGCATCCCCCTAATCTATTTCAGGAGGATCACATAGACATAAGGTAAACATGGCATTAACCTGACATGACTTGATCTTGGTGAACATAGCTCCCAGCACTGGCTCCAAATCAATGTTGCTGTTTCTAAATATTCATAAATCAATCATCAATAACTTATTTTTTTGGTTAAATCATTTGTCATCATCTAAATCAGTAGAACTAAGAAGTAGTAGGTGGGTATACTGAATCTTAAATAAATTCTTCACAAATTATAAAACATTTCTCTTTCAGATCTATTCATGGATGATTGTGGGCCTCCCAGCAGGGAGGTCCCAGCATTCCATGAACTTAATGGTGCCTATTAATTGTCCTTGTTGTTCTGTTCAGCGTGGAAGGGTGCTGCTTCAGAAATGCCAAGTTGACCCCCCATAGGAAAAGTATCTTTTCCTTTATTCCACACCAGAGGCTGTGGGTGGCATGCTTGTCCTTTCAAGGCAGAGAAACCTGGGGTGCAAATATTGGTTCCAGCAGTTACATGCTGTGTGATCTTGGGAGAGTTGCTTAAACACGCTGAGCCACAAATTTCCTCATCTGGAAAATAGGAACAATGATTAATTCTTTAGTACATGTGTGAGAATTAAATGCGATAATGTGCATACTATACTAAAATAGCTCCTTGCACATAATCAGCTTTCGATAAAGAGTAGATGTGACTATGTTTGCTTATTTGTTTTATTTGATGATGTTGTTTGCTTCTTCCTGTTCCCATTTACCTGTGCGTATCAGTGGTCTCGATTCCTTTGCATATCCTTTCCTTCTGGCTTCCTATTTGAATTATTTCTTTCATTTTGGCTGGGCATAGTTCATCTTCATGAAAAAGCTACAACACATTCCTCTACTGATAAGAGTCATCCATATGGATAGTTTGTATAATTGGTGACCTTCTTAAGCAGCTAGTCAAGAGATGCCCATGGTCATTTCTGTCCACAGACCTGGCATAGTGTTCATTTCTGGGCTGATTCTCCAGTAAATCCAGGTCAATTAAAACCACACTGTGTAAATTATGTACACTGTACTAAATACATTCATGTAAGAAATTACACACATGTCATTTCCTATCCCTTTATGAGGTATTCATTTCTTGCTAGTGGAGTTGGCATGACAGCAATGGCTGAGACAAAACTGCCCTGCAAAGTTCAGGCAGCAGGGCCTTGCCATGTAATATGCAACATCAAAGCACAGGCAGGGAATAGGCTCAAAGATTTTGCATCCACAAAAGCACAAGACCATTGTGGAGTAACTTCCTGAGTAGCTGTCGCATCCATCTACTCCCCCCATACCCACTACATTCCCACAGTAATGCTCACTGCCAACCCTGTTTCTCCTCTACTGCCAGAGAGAGTTTTCTAACTTACAAATATGACTATGTCGCTTTGCTGCGTGGGCCATTCGATGGGCTTGAACAAGGCCCCTGGTGACCCGGACATGGCACACCTCCCCGGTCGTGTTTCTCACCACATACAGCCTTCTTTCTGGTCTGTGGTTCGACTGCACTAGAAAGTGGAGTTTTCAGTTTCTCCAGTGCACCACTGACATCTCTCCTTGCAAGCTTTGCCCTGATTAGAACCTCCCTCCACTTCCCCAACTTTTTTGCTTTTTGGCCTAATCTAGATATCGCTTCCTCTGGGAGTCTTTTTATGATCTGGGTTAATTGCCCCTCTATGAATAAAGACACTGTGAATCATGGAATTTACCACATTATATGGGAATTGCCTTTTTACTTGTCTAGATCAACCTATTAAACTGTAGGGACCATGGGGAAAGATAGTGTCCGATTTGCTCATCACTGTGTTGTCAGGATGACACACAGCTCAGCCCAGAGCAGGCCTTTAGTAAGTCCATGTTGAATCAGTGAATGAATGAATGAATGAATGAATGATGACATTAGAAGGTGGCAGGAATCAGAGCTGAGATACCAATCCCAACTATATGAAATGTTTGAGACACATTTATACTAAAAACTTATCTGTTGTTTATCTGAAATTCAAATTTAACTTGGCATCTTACTTGCTAATTAAATGCCTCTTTCTGTATGTCTCAGAAATAAATGTATTAATTTCAAAGCCAAATCTTAGACTACTGACTACCTTAGCAGTCAATGCAGAGAATAATCATGTTGCTGGTGATGAATAAATTGCTTCTCTTTCTCTTTCTTAAATCATGGGGATTGTGTAGGGAGTTTTTGCTTGAATTTCAGCATTTCAGTGCCCTGGCTTAATGTGGACCAATATAACATGCATTCCTTTACTTACTCTATTGTTCTGAACACCATGGTTGGTTAAATTCCTAGGAAGAGCTGTGACCCTTTAAAATTGCTAAATTCTAATTCTTTTACACATTCCATTGACAGTCTAATTTGCTGACTCTTTTTGGACTCTCCCACTTTTAAATTTTACTTTCATTATTGCACAGTCTGTAGTTACTGCTGTTGAGTAACTAATGAGTAATCTGATTTCCTTTTTTAATAAATACAATATATCTCTCTAATTCAGTTTCACCAAAAACTTATCAGAGATACTTTTTAAGATAGAATTTATTTTCTCAGTGAATTAATAAGGGAACAAACACTGATAAGGTTAAGGGCACAAATATTTATAACACAAAAAAAGATATAGGTAACAAAGAAGGGAAAAATCTGTAATATGCAATTGGTTACACAGTTTAATATATTTGTTGAGCATCTAATGGAACATACAAAAATTACTAGATCACTAGTAATCTTTAACCTAAAATACCATAAAGAAAATCAATTTAATTCCAAAATTATTCATTTATTAAGAACATAATTATTTATTTCCATTTAAGGTTTTAGCCTAGGAGAATTGCAAATAGAAAAATGAGTGCCTTCCAGAAAGGAGTCTTATTTAGGGGTATGACATAATTTGGCAAGATAAAAGAAATTGACACTACATAAGAGGTACAGAAAAAATTCAGTAAGAACTAAAATGATGTGAGCGAGTTCCCTTCCAACTGGAGGACCTAGGTAAGAAAGGCTTTGTTCCTGGCTTTTACAGACATGGTGACATTGGTCCTGGGCCTTCATGGATAGGTAAGATTTCAAGATGGCTGAGAAGGCCCTGCCTTACAGAAGGGTCCCTGTGGCAAAGCCCTCCTCCACAACTTTCAATTGCTTGAAAACTACATCCTCTAAAGAAGGCCCAGAACAATGATCATACAGTGGCCACAAGTCTAAGAATTTCCAAGATGGCATCATAATTGCTAATAGGGCCTCTAGAGATACTTAAGACACCAACTGAACTAAGAGCATTACTAGAGGTACGCTGAGAAAACATGGGGTGGGGAGCTCTCTGTGTCTGTGACAGTTACGTATAACTAGATTTAGGAACTAACATGTGTATTTGAAGATGATGTTTCCAAATCGTGTAACTGTGACTGGATGGGGCAGTCTCTTGAAGCTCTTTCCCTAAGGTTTCCAAATCGTGTAACTGTGACTGGATGGGGCAGTCTCTTGAAGTCCTTTCCCTAAGTTTAAATACAACAAGCCCCTCATTCGACAGACACAAATACTCCTTAAAAAGGTGGCTGCCTTTTCTCAGCTCAGGGGCCCAAGTGCTAGCAGCCACCATCGGGATGCTTTAGAGGAAGTTTCCATGGGTGTGCTACGGTGTGTAAGGAGACAAGTCCAGGAGAGGTTGTGGGGACTTTTGGGTCTGATTCATTTTCTAGGATTATGTAGCTCTCAGTTACCTGGGTCAAAGGGTGGGGAAGGCAATTGCAAAGCACAGCCCTAAGCTTTCCCCGTAGCCTCACCTCTGTATCCCAGGATGCTCTCCCAGCAAGCTCTCCTCTCTCGCTTAGTTCTCCTGAGGTCACTGCAGCTGGAGTGTGAGTGTGAGTGGCTGGGGAGGCCAACCATGGAAACAGGAACTACAAAGCTACTTGCCCCAATCTGCATCTCCAAAATCCAGGAAGCTCCACAAACTGAGTTTTTGTAACTCATTTGGCAGCAAAATCTGACCTCACCTGAATTCATTTGAAAACAAAATCTCACCTGGACTGACATGAGGCTATTTAAAGTCTTCAGCAGCCTGGCACAGATACTCACATGCTTTATTGCAGAAATGTAATTTAGTACAGAGTGCTGTCCTGGAGTCTGTTGGGAGTGTAAATAACATACAGTACTTACACTGTACTACTTTTTTAAAAATCCAAGATAATTCTGAACTCTGACATCTGGCCCCAGGATTTTGGATAAGTCCTTGTGGTTCCACAGTACAAAGTGTACCATTGATCATACACAGGATAAAGAGCTGAACTCACTGTACAAAAGATGGACCTTGGTTCACTTATTTCTAAATTTTCACCCTTTAGCAAATGAAATTAATATTTTTCTAGATCAATAGGTTTCAATAAGTGATCTTGGGACCTTGGAAATTTGTAAGCTGCTTTATGGGGTCTATACTTTCATTGTTATATAGTAAAAAATATTATTTGTACTTTATAATGACAGCAAAGACATTACTGATAACTCATTAAAACCAAGTCAATTTATTCTTCCTACTAGTCTCCCT
This sequence comes from Lipotes vexillifer, assembly GCF_000442215.2. Taxonomy (NCBI): domain Eukaryota; kingdom Metazoa; phylum Chordata; class Mammalia; order Artiodactyla; family Lipotidae; genus Lipotes; species Lipotes vexillifer. The sequence continues at coordinate 497,145 of NW_006784340.1, forward strand.
CTCTCTCCCTCTTTCTCTCTCTCTCTCCCCCCCCAATTCCTGTGTGTGTGGAGGGGGCAAGTGGAGAAAATGGCTTCATTGATACTACCAATGTAGTACAAGTCTTTGTACTCAGGAAGTGTGTAGGGGAGCGTTTC
>NW_006784340.1:497291-512169 GCF_000442215.2 Lipotes vexillifer
CGTTTACCAGAGAAACAGAATCAACAGGGCACAGAGAGAGAGAGAATTTATTATAAGAAATTGGTTCATGTGATTATGGAGGCTGGAAAATCCGAAGATCTTCAGGGTGAGCTGGAAAGCTGAAGGCCCAGGAAAGCTGATTCAGTCTGAGTCCAAAGGTCTGAGAATCATAAGAGTCCACGGTGCAATTCCAGGCCGGCAGCCAGCAGGATCGAGATCCACGAGGAGCTAATGTTTTAGTTTGAGTCTGAAGACAGGAAAAACTCTCTCTTACTCAGAAGAGGATCAGTGTTTCTGTTTCACTCAACTTATCGAATGAGGTCCATCCACATTAGGGGAGGAAATCTGCTTTACTCATTATATTGATTTAAATGTTAGCTTCATCTAAAAACACCCTCACAGAAACTTATAGAAGAATGTTTGACTAAATATCTGGACACCCCATGGCCTGGTCAACTTGATGCAGAAAATTAACCATCACAGATGGAGAACACATGCTTAGAGTTTAATGCTCTGTGGTCACCATCTGGAAATTTTCAATACTCTTCTTTTGAATTTATATTTTCTAATTGAAGCCCACCCAATGAACATTAAGAACTTATCAGGGTCTTGGATCCTCAATTCACCCAAAGTTCCACCTGCACCACCTTGCAGCCTCCAGGGACCAGTTCTTATCTGCCGGTTCCTGCATCCCTGCCTGGTGACGGCTGCAGCCGCGGTTCCTGCACAGGACCTGGGCCTGGGGGGAAGGACCAGGGTCAGGCACCCGGAGGGTCTGCCTTGGTTCTGCGAGTGTCCCTGTGCCTGAGGTCATGTGACATTAAATAGCAGAAACAAATGAAACAACAGCAAAAACACCAAGACACATCAAGAGAAAGACTATGGAAGAAAGGAAAAAAACTGTTTTCCTGATTTTTTGAACAGAGGCCTGAATGTCCCTTTTACACAGGACCCTGCGAAGCTCACAGTTGGCGCTGGATGGGAAGACACTCCAGGAGGCCAGTAGCTGCCTCTTCGGCCCGCACAAACACAACCACATACACATACAGGGTGTTTTTCACTGTTGTGGGTTTTTCTATTTTGGGTGGTATGGATGCGAAGGAAAAAGTTCCAGAATTGGTTAATTCAATGGATAGTTTTACCTTGGATCATAACCGACTTTCCTTTTCCTCCTTTCCCGTTGGCAGGCAGCGCGGTCTTGCAGATGCTGGTCAGTGGCTCCCATGACTGTCCTTTTTACTCACTTCCGCCTTCCAACCTGGTCCAGGAAGAGTCCTCCCCTCCTCCTCCTTCATCCTCTTCTGTCACCATGACTGCCACCCCTGCTACTCTGAAGAGCTGTGGCGGAGTGGGGGAAGATGGTGGAAGAGTAAGATGCGGAGATCGCCTTCCTCCCCACAAATACATCAGGAATACGTCTACATGTGGAACAACTCCTACAGAACACCCACTGAACGCTGGCAGAAGATCTCAGGCCTCCCAAAAGGCAAGAAACTCCCCACGTACCTGGGTAGGACAAAAGAAAAAAGAATAAACAGAGACAAAAGAATAGGGACGGGACCTTCACCAGTGGGAGGGAGCCGTGAAGGAGGAAAGGTTTCCACACACTAGGAAGCCCCTTCACGGGCGGAGACTGCAGGTGGCGGAGTGGGAAAGCTTTGAGGCAGCGGAGGAGAGCACAGCAACAGGGGTGCAGAGGGCAAAGCTGAGAGATTCCTGCACAGAAGATCGGTGCCGACCGGCACTCACCAGCCCGAGAGGCTTGTCTGCTCACCCGCTGGGTTGGGTGGGGGCTGGGAGCTGAGGCTCGGGCTTCGGTAGGAGCGCAGAGCGAGGACTGGTGTTGGTGGCGTGAACACAGTCTACAGGGGGTTAGTGCACCAGGGCTAGCCAGGAGTCAGGGAAAAAGTCTGGACCTGCCAAAGAGGCAAGAGACATCTTCTTCCCTCTTTGTTTCCTGATGCGCGAGGAGAGGGGATTAAGAGCGCTGCTTAAAGGACTTCCAGAGACCGGCGGGAGCCGCGGCTATCAGTGCAGACCCCAGAGATGGGCATGAGATGCTAAGGCCGCTGCTGCCGCGAGCACAGATCATGATCCACACCTCCCCTCCCGGGAGCCTGTGCAGCCCGCCACTGCCAGGGTCCAGGGATCCAGGGACAACATCCCCAGGAGAATGCACGGCGAGCCTCAGGCTGGTGCAACGTCACGCCGGCCTATGCCGCCGTGGGCTCACCCTGCATCTGTACCCCTCCCTCCCCGTCACCCCGGCCTGAATGATCCAGAGCCCCCTAATCAGCTGCTCCTTTAACCCCATCCTGTCTGAGCGAAGAACAAATGACCTCAGGCGACCTACAGGCAGAGGTGGGGCCAAACCCAAAGCTGAAACCCCGGAACTGTGTGAACAAAGAAGAAAAAGGGAAGTTTCTCCCAGCAGCCTCAGGAGCAGCGGATTAAATCTCCACAATCAACTTGATGTACCCTGCATCTGTGGAATATATGAATAGACAACAAATCACCCCAAAATGAGGAGGTTGACTTTGAGAGCAAGATATATTATTTTTTCCCCTTTTCCTCTTTTTGTGAGTGTGTATGTATGTGCTTCTTTGTGAGATTTTGTCTATATAGCTTTGCTTTCACCATCTGTCCTAGGGTTCTGTCCATCCATTTTTGGTTTTGTTTTTTTCGGTTTTATTACTAAAAAAAAATTTTTTTTCTTAGTAATTATTTTTTATTTAAATAACTTTATTTTATATTATATTATATTATTTTATTTTATCCTCTTTCTTTCTTTCTTTCTTTCTTGCTTGCTTGCTTGCTTTCTACTTTTTCTCCCTTTTATTCTGCGCCATGTGAATGAAAGGATCTTGGTGCTGCAGCCAGGAGTCAGTGCTGTGCCTCTGACATGGAAAAGCCAACTTCAGGACACTGGTCCACAAGAGACCTCCCAGCTCCACATAATATCAAATGGCGAAAATCTCCCAGAGATCTCCATTTCAACACCAACACCCAGCTTCACTCAACAACCAGCAAGCTACAGTGCTGGACACCCTCTGCCAAACAACTAGCAAGACAGGAACACAACCCCACCCATTAGGAGAGAGGCTGCCTAAAATCATAATAAGTCCACAGACACCCCTAAACACACCACCAGATATGGACCTGCCCACCAGAAAGACAAGATTCAGCCTCATCCACCAGAATACAGGCATTAGTCCCCTCCACCTGGAACCCTACACAACCCAGTGAACCCACCTTAGCCCCTGGGGACAGAAACCAAAAACAACGGGAACTACGAACGTGCAGCCTGCAAAAAGGAGACCCCAAACACAGGAAGACAAGCAAAATGAGAAGACAGAAAAACACACAGCAGATGAAGGAGCAAGATAAAAACCCACCAGACTTAACAAATGAAGAGGAAATAGGCAGTCTACCTGAAAAAGAATTCAGAATAATGATAGTAAGGATGATCCAAAATCTTGGAAATAGAATAGAGAAAATGCACGAAACATTTAACAAAGACCTAGAAGAACTGAAGATGAAACAAGCAATGATGAACAACACAATAAATGATATTAAAAATAGTCTAGAAGGGATCAACAAAAGAATAACTGAGGCAGAAGAACGGATAAGTGACCTGGAAGATAAAATAGTGGAAACAACGAGTGCAGAGAAGAATAAAGAAAAAAGAATGAAAAGAACTGAGGACAGTCTCAGTGACCTCTGGGACAACATTAAATGCACCAACATTAGAATTATAGGGGTCCCAGAAGAAGAAGAGAAAAAGAAAGGAACTGAGAAAATATTTGAAGAGATTATAGTTGAAAACTTCCATAATATGGGAAAGGAAACAGTTAAGCAAGCCCAGGAAGCACAGAGAGTCCCGTACAGGATAAATCTAAGGAGAAACATGCCAAGACACATATTAATCAAACTATCAAAAATTAAATACAAAGAAAACATATTAAAAGCAGCAAGGGGAAAACAACAAATAACACACAAGGGAATCCCCATAAGTTTGACAGCTGATCTTTCAGCAGAAACTCTGCAAGCCAGAATGGACTGGCAGGACATATTTAAACTGATGAAGGAGAAAAACCTACAACCAAGATTACTCTACCCAGCAAGGATCTCATTCAGATTTGATGGAGAAATTAAAACCTTTACAGACAAAGAAAAGCTGAGAGAGTTCAGCACCACCAAACCAGCTTTACAACAAATGCTAAAGGAACTTCTCTAGGCAAGAAACACAAGAGAAGGAAAAGACCTACAATGACAAAACCAAGACAATTAAGAAAATGGGAATAGGAACATACATATTGATAATTACCTTAAATGTAAACGGACTGGCTGAATGGATACAAAAACAAGACCCATATATATGCTGTCTACAAGAGACCCACATCAGACCTAGGGACACATACAGACTGAAAGTGAGGGGATGGAAAAAGATATTCCATGCAAATGGAAATCAAAAGAAAGCTGGAGTAGCAATTCTCATATCACACAAAATAGACTTTAAAATAAAGAGTGTTACATGAGACAAAGAAGGACACTACATAATGCTCAAGGGATCGATCCAAGAAGAAGATATAACAATTGTAAATATTTATGCACCCAATATAGGAGCACCTCAATACATAAGGCAAATGCCAATAGCCATAAAAGGAGAAATTGATGGTAACACATTCATAGTAGGGGACTTTAACACTCCACTTTCACCAATGGACAGATCATCCAAAATGAAAATCAATAAGGAAACACAAGCTTTAAATGATACATTAAACAAGATGGACTTGATTGATATTTATAGGACATTCCATCGAAAAACAACAGAATAGACATTTTTCTCAAGTGCTCATGGAATATTCTCCAGGATAGATCATATCTTGGGTCACAAATCAAGCCTTGGTAAATTTAAGAAAATTGAAATTGTATCAAGTATCTTCTCTGACCACAGCACTATGAGACTAGATATCAATTACAGGAAAAGATCTGTAAACAATACAAACACATGGAGGCTAAACAATACACTACTTAATAACGAAGTGATCACTGAAGAAATCAAAGAGGAAATCAAAAAATACCTAGAAACAAGTGACAATGGAGACACGATGACCCAAAACCTATGGAATGCAGCAAAAGCCGTTCTAAGAGGGAAGTTTATAGCAATACAATCCTAACTTAAGAAACAGGAAACATCTCGAATAAACCACCTAACCTTGCACCTTAAAGCAATTAGACAAAGAGGAACAACAACAACAAAAAAAACCAAAGTTAGCAGAAGGAAAGAAATCATAAAGATCAGATCAGAAATAAATGAAAAAGAAATGAAGGAAACGATAGCAAAGATCAGTAACACTAAAAGATGGTTCTTTGAGGAGATAAACAAAATTGATAAACCATTATCATCATCAAGAAAAAAAGGGAGAACACTCAAATCAATAGAATTAGAAATGAAAAAGGAGAAGTAACAACTGACACTGCAGAAATGCAAAAGATCATGAGAGATTACTACAAGCAACTCTATGCCAATGAAATGGACAACCTGGAAGAAATGGACAAATTGTTAGAAATGCACAACCTGCCAAGACTGAGTCAAGAAGAAACAGAAAATATGAACAGACCAATCACAAGCACTGAAGTTGAAACTGTGATTAAAAATCTTCCAACAAACAAAAGCCCAGGACCAGATGGCTTCACAGGCAAATTCTATCAAACATTTAGAGAAGAGCTAACACCTATCCTTCTCAAACTCTTCCAAAATATAGCAGAGGGAGGAACACTCCCAAACCCATTCTACGAGGCCACCATCACTCTGATACCAGACAAAGATGTCACAAAGAAAGAAAACTGCAGGCCAATATCACTGATGAACATAGATGCAAAAATCCTCAACAAATACTAGCAAACAGAATGCAACAGCACATGCAAAGGATCATACATCATGATCAATTGGGGTTTATTCCAGGAATGCAAGGATTCTTCAATATACGCAAATCAATCAATGTGATACACCATATTAACAAATTGAAGGAGAAAAACCATATGGTCATCTCAATAGATGCAGAGAAAGCTTTCGACAAAATTCAACACCCATTTATGATAAAAACCCTGCAGCAAGTAGGCATAGAGGGAACTTTCCTCAACATAATAAAGGCCGTATATGACAGACCCAGAGCCAACATCGTTCTCAATGGTAAAAAACTGAAAGCATTTCCACTAAGATCAGGAAGAAGACAAGCTTGCCCACTCTCACCACTTTTATTCAACATAATTTTGGAAGTTTTAGCCACAGCAATCAGAGAAAAAAAGGAAATAAAAGGAATCCAAATCGGAAAAGAAGAAGTAAAGCTGTCACTGTTTGCAGGTGACAAGATATTATACATAGAGAATCCTAAAGATGCTACCAGAAAACTACTAGAGCTAATCAGTGAATTTGGTAAAGTAGCAGATTACAAAATTAATACACAGAAATCTCTGGCATTCCTATACACTAATGACAAAATATCTAAAAGTGAAATCGAGAAAACACTCCCATTTACCATTGCAACAAAAAGAATAAAATATCTAGGAATAAACCTACCTAAGGAGACAAAAGACCTGTATGCAGAAAATTATAAGACACTGATGAAAGAAATTAAAGGTGATACAAACAGATGTAGAGATATACCATGTTCTTGGATTGGAAGAATCAACATTGTGAAAATAACTCTACAACCCAAAGCAATCTACAGATTCAGTGCAATCCCTATCAAACTATCACTGGCATTTTTCACAGAACTAGAACAAAAAATTTCACAATTTGTATCGAAACACAAAAGACCCCAAATAGCCGAGGCAATCTTGAGAATGAAAAACGGATCTGGAGGAATCAGGCTCCCTGACTTCAGAGTATACTGCAAAGCTACAGTAATCAAGATAGTATGATACTGGCACAAAAACAGAAATAGAGATCAATGGAACAGGAGAGAAAGCCCAGAGATAAACCCACGCACATATGGTCACCTTATCTTTGATAAAGGAGGCAGGAATATCCAGTGGAGAAAGGACAGCCTCTTCAATAAGTGGTGCAGGGAAAACTGGACAGGTACATGTCAAAGTATGATATTAGATCACTCCCTAACACCATACACAAAAATAAGCTCAATATGGATTAAAGACCTAAATGTAAGGCCAGAAACTCTCAAACTCTTAGAGGAAAACATAGGCGGAACACTCTATGACATAAATCACAGCAAGATCCTTTTTGACCCACCTCCTAGAGAAATGGAAATAAAAGCAAAAATAAACAAATGGGACCTAATGACACTTAAAATCTTTTGCACAGCATAGGAAACCATAAACAAGACCAAAAGACAACCCTCAGAATGGGAGAAAATATTTGCAAATGATGCAACTGACAAAGGATTAATCTCCAAAATTTACAAGAGGCTCATGCTGCTCAATAACAAAAACAAACAAACAAACAACCCAATCCAAAAATGGGCAGAAGACCTAAATAGATATTTCTCCAAAGAAGATATACAGATTGCCAACAAATACATGAATGAGTGCTCAGCATCATTAATCATTAGAGAAATGCAAATCAAAACTACAATGTGGGCTTCCCTGGTGGCACAATGGTTGAGAGTTCGCCTGCCGATGCAGGGGACACGTGTTCTTGCCCCGGTCCAGGAAGATCCCACATGCTGCAGAGCAGCTAGGCCCGTGAGCCATGGCTGTTGCGCCTGTGCATCCAGAGCCTGTGCTCCGCAACGGGAGAGGCCACAACAGTGAGAGGCCCACATACCACAAAAAAAAAAAAAAAATCTACAATGAGATATCTTCTCACACTGGTCAGAATGGCCATTATCAAAAAATCTAGAAACAATAAATGCTGGAGAGGGTGTGGAGAAAAGGGAACACTGTTGCACTGCAGGGGGGAATGTGAATTGGTACAGCCACTATGGAGAACAGTATGGAGGTTCCTTAAAAAAGTACAAATAGAACTACCATATGACCCAGCAATCCCACTACTGGGCATATACCCTGAGAAAACCATAATTCAAAAAGAGTCATGTACCAAAATGTTCATTGCACCTCTACTTAAATAGTCAGGAGATGGAAGCAACCTAAGTGCCCATCATTGGATGAATGGATAAAGAAGATGTGGCACATATATACAGTGGAATATTACTCAGCCATAAAAAGAAATGAAATTGAGCTATTTGTAATGAAGTGAATAGACCTAGAGTCTGTCATAGAGAGTGAAGTAAGTCAGAACGAGAAAGACAAATACCGTATACTAACACATATACATATAATTTAAGGAAAAAAACTGTCATGAAGAACCTAGGGGTAAGACAGGAATAAAGACACAGACCTACTAGAGAATGGACTTGGGGATATGGGGAGGGGGAAGGTTAAGCTGTGACAAAGCGAGAGAGTGGCATGGACCTATATTCATTACCAAACGTAAAATATATAGCTAGTGGGAAGCAGCCGCATAGCACAGGGAGATCAGCTCGGTGCTTTGTGACCACCTAGAGGGGTGGGATAGGGAGGGTGGGAGGGAGACGCAAGAGGGAAGAGATATGGGAACATATGTATATGTATAACTGATTCACTTTGTTATAAAGCAGAAACTAACACACCATTGTAAAGCAATTATACTCCAATAAAGATGTTAAAAAAAAAGCTGTCGTGCCTTTATCAGGTGCTGACTGTGTTATTGAACGTCTTCCTCACCGCCATTCAGTGGGGTACATGGAGTCACACCCCACTCTGCAGAAGGGGACACAGTGGCTCGGGATCTGCATGGGATCTGTCACCCGGAGGTGATGAGGCTGGAAGCCGCCCCTGGCTGAGCTCTTTCTACAGAGCCACCACGTACACGGTAACAGCCTCCCAACTTAAATGGCTCATCTTTTCATATTCAAAAACAAGTCCAAACTTTTTTGTCTAGGACTCAGGGTGCCCGTAATACAGCTGTATCTACTTTCTAACCTTATTCCCACTTACACCCACATTAGTCAGGTCTCTTTCAGTTGCAACGGACAGAAACCCAACGTGGCAGAAACACAAGAGTTGATTGCTTCCTGTAACTGGAGAGTCCAAGGTGGCACAGAAGTTTTGCTCCAGGCACAGCTGGCTCTGAGATTAAGACTCTGTCCTCAGGATCTCCTTTCTTCCCTTGTGGCTCTTCATCTTCCAAACTGGCTTAATTCTTAGGCATCCTTCTCTGTAACAGCAGCATTGCCGGTGGCAGAGCTAAATTTACATGGTCTTCATAGGTAACCATCACACAAAAGAGAAAATAATCCCTTCTCTTCTTGTGTCCTTATTAATCAACCCAAAGGACTCTGCTTGGCTCTGCTTGGGTCATGTGCCTGCTCCAGAGAAGTTCCACGTTCCAACCCAGGGGCGTACAGCGTCCTGATGGTTCAGGCTGAGTCCCACATCCATTCCTTTAGGTGGGAGGCAGGGCCCTGTGATTGGCAAGAGTAGTGAAGAAGCAATTCCTGAAAGCAAGGGAAGTCAAACAAACTAAAATATGTCCATTAGACCTCCTATGTGAGCTGTCAGCTCTGACTGAGCACAGTATACTTTTTCCTGACTCTAGATTACTGTTCATGCTACCATCTTCCCTCCACACCTTCAGGTTCCAGAATACTCTCTGTTTCTAATGTTTATGCTTAATTTAGGATCTGAATTAAGCCCCCTCTTCTATGAAGCCATATCCAGCTTTCCTTCCCAAGGGCATCGTAACTTTCTTACTACCTGGGCTTTATTTGTTTATAGGTGATCCCCATACTTCAAAGATCTGAGCATGAACCAAGCGAAAGGTCAATGCAGCTTCAGCCTCCCTCTCTGATGAGGTTTAAGTTCTATGGCCAGTTCAATCCACCTCTGTTTTGCCAGAAACAAGCTTACCTGTTGCCCGAAGCATTGAGTACAATGTTCTGTCCTTCCATTTGTCCTGCATTCCCTTGGTGGCACCAGCTTAGGGATTTGGGGTAGTATTTTTAGCCCCACAAAATAGTATCTCATTCCTCTTTCCTTTCTGTGAGAATTTGCTGTCTGGCATGAAGACAGGAGGTTACCTCCCACTGAGCCAATCCTCTCCCTCCCATGACCTTCTTGATGCCCTCTCCTCTGTCATTCATCTGGCACTTAGCATAGACCAGCTTGTCCTGTTGGGTATCTTTCCATATTAATATTGACCAATGATTATGATAGACTGTACCACCAAAATAATAACTAGCAATCTGTGGTAGGAAGTCCCAGGTAAACTGTGCAAATAATAATAGAGGTTTTAGTGTATTTATGGAGCCCTTAATAATTGCTCCACTCTGTGCTAAGCACTGGCTGGGTGGCATTCAGAAATATGGAAGACAGAGCCTCTTTCCTTAAGGCAGTGTCATCTTGCTGCAGAGACTAAACTCATTGAAAATAATGAGAGAACAAGTTCATGCTGCACCACAAACTGTTGACTCTGAGAATGACTGAGCAGCAGGTTTATGGGACTCAAGCAACCAGTTCTGGTCAGTCCAACTTTATTTCGAAACCTTGTGCTCATTAGGAATCTACAACAGGAATGAGAACCAAGAATTCCTAACATAGGCTGCATATATGGATGGAAACAATGATTGAGTACATAAGACAAATTTGTCAAGAACCTGAAGGATATAAGCTTAATGAAAGCCAGTTGAAGATAGGAAAAGTTCCAGGACAGATTAATTTTGATTGTGTCAATGTATTAGTTACTACATAGCTTCAGCTATAATAACAAAGACCCAAACATAGCAGTGTCTGAAATAAAACAGACAATTCTTTTTCCTTCATGTTAACTGTCCAAATGTGAGCTGTCCAAGTTTAATGTGGCAGCTGCATGGTATCACAAACTCCTATCACAAAAACTCCTTCTATGTTCCTGTTCCGTCATCCCTGGCATGCAGCTTCCATTTGGAAATCTAAGATGGCTAGTCCAGGTTCTGTCATCAAATTTGAATCACAGTAAATGGGAAGAAAAAAAGGGACTAAGAGTGAGTATGCTCATACCATTTAAAGGCATGATCCATAAGTGAAACACATCATTTCTACTAACATTCTGTTGGTCAAAACTTAATCTTACTTAGATGCAAGGGAGGCTGGAAAACATGGTTCTTGGGTGGGATGCCATTTGCTTAGCTAAAACTGAAAGGGTCCTCTGACTGAAGGAATAATGGTATAACCAGTAGTAAGTAAATTAGAGCTTAAATAGAAGTGGGATGGAGAGATATATGCTTCATCTATTGATCAGTTGCTGAAACAGAAGTGCTTCCAAATTGTTAAATTTAAAAATACTTCTCTTTTGACCTTTAAGCTTCTTTATGTCTCCAGTATTTTAGTGTCCATCTTCTGTTCTTTTTTTTTTTTTTTTTTTTTTTTTGCGGTGTGCGGGCCTCTCACTGTTGTGGCCTCTCCCATTGCGGAGCACAGGCTCCGGACGCGCAGGCTCAGCGGCCATGGCTCACGGACCCAGCCGCTCCGCAGCATGTGGGATCTTCCCGGACCGGGGCACGAACCTGTGTCCCCTGCACCGGCAGGCAGACTCTCAGCTACTGCGCCACCAGGGAAGCCCCATCTTCTGTTCTTTTAATTTCATTGTTCCATCTATCTCTAAGCCTAGCATTCTTGAGGAGCTAACACACCTAACAGGATTAGGACATGGACAAAGGTTAGTTCATTTATTTAGTACATTTTTGTTCAGTGCCTACCATATGCGAAGCACTGTTCTAGGTGCTTGGACACATCAATGAACAAAACCAATACCCCACCTTGTGTAGCTCCTGTTCTGGTAGGGGTGGGGAATACACAGAAAAGAAGAAACTTTGGTTTCCACAGAAACAAAGCTAATTGTATCTCTGACAAGACTACAAACTAGAAGGGTGGAGATGACATCCCCTGGTCTATAGCCTTATAAAGGTGGAATACCCTATGTGTGTGCTGTCTAGATGTTTGATGAAAGATAAATAAATGTAAATAAATATCTCTCTATATGTAAATAACAATGTAAATAAATATCTCTTAACAACGTAAATAAATATCTATAGTCCCTTGGATCAAATTTTCTTTGAGAAAAATCATTTGGCAACCTTGATTCATTTTTTCATAATCAACTGGATCCATATATACAGTAAGACTCTTTTTTTGGTGTATTAGAAACTTAAGTAGGTTAGGCAAGAAAAAGGGTGGCAGTGACAATTTTTTAAAGAATTCTGGGATGTCTTATGTCTTAAAGACAAGCTGCATGATCTTAGGGACAAATGGAACTAAAATTCAAATGCAGCCTGTACTTTTTCTGTCTCACCTCTCTAGTTGTGAGCTCATTTTTTTCTCTGAATATTGGCTTCCTCTATGGGGTAAGGAACACTGCACGTGCAAATTTCACACCCCATGCTCTCAGACAAGAGAATATGGGATTCTTTGCCACACCCCAGTGTGAAAAACCCCAAGGCAGAACTCCAACTTGCCTGGCTTGGGTCAGGTGTCTAACCCTATATCGATAATCTATGGCTAAAGAGTTGGGGTAACAGAAAAGACATGATCCTAGGGAAAGAGATCAGATGTGTGGTTACCAGAGGCCGGGGTAAGGAAAGGAGGACCTGGATGCAGGCAGTTAAAAGGCACGAACTTCCAGTTATAAGATAATGTTGTTAAGAGAGCAAATCCTAAGTGTTCTCATCACAAGGTTTTGTTTCTGTATGAGGTGATGGCCGTTCACTAAATTTACTGTGGTCATCATTTCATGATGTACATAAGCCAAATCATTATGCTGTACACCCTAAATTTATGCAATGCTGTATGCCAATTATATCTCAATAAAACTGGAAAAAATAAATACAGAAGAGCAAAGACATGCGTCCTGGGTGCCCACTTCCTGGCTATGCCAACTCACTTTTGGCATGGAAGCCGTTTGATGGGTTGTCATAAACTATGAGAGTATCTCATCAGTCATTTATCCAAAAAATGATCCCCAAGACTGAGCAGGTTAAGAGCAGAATTATTTTGAGAAAGCGGAATGACTCCATCTGCCAGTCAAATTCCAACTCCTCACTTTTTTGAGAGAATAGCAGGTTAGTTAAGCAAAAACTCACTATCAGGAGTATGTGTTAATTGGTTTTGATTTGTTTTGGAATAGGCCTCAGTGTATACATCTTTCGAGTGTATAAGCCTACAGCAAATGGGTGTTCAGGAAGTTTTGCAATATCCACAGATAATTATCTTTAAAACAAAAAACTGAGATATTAATGTAAAAAGTATTCTGCAAACATTTTATTTTAAAATGTTGGGTCCCAGGAAAACAGCTCCAAGTTTATAATCTTTGCATTCTGTTTGGTGCTGATATGCATTATAATTTTTTCTCCTCAAATGAAAATGTTTTGAAGCAAAACTTCTTCCTTCCTTTATGACTCGTCATGGATTGACATCAGAGTTAGTTTTTATTATCTTTTCCTGCCAAGGATTTGTGTAAGTTGACTAACATTGGAATGAGAGGGCAGGGCCTCTGTTTTCTGAGCTTTGTAAAGTCCTTAGTAGCGACAGTGTGTGGGCATCCAGAAATCTTTTAATTATATATACAAGAAATAGAACATAGTATCCAGCCTCCAACGGCATATAAAAGGTCCAGCTTTGACTTCCACATTCAAACCAGTTGAAAAGTTGAAGGTCTTTTCACTAGTGATCCCTCTGCTTTCTTCCTGGGTCAAATCCAGGAAGATTTGAGCTGTCCACAGCTCAAAACCTGTTTGTTTAGTGATCACCTTATGTTTTTCAGCCACCTTAAGTGGCTTGATTTGTTGGTCAATATTACTGAAATAAAAACTAGCTGTTGGTGTAGCCCAAACTGTCAGATCACTGTTTTTCAAGCTGATATAGTTGGTACTGGTCCCCATGTGACACTGGGACCTTGTAGATCGTTCCTGCTGTAGAATTCTGGGTGGTCTTGAAGTGCTTTCCAGGAATAAATGGTGCCAAGCCCAGCACTGAGGTGAGGGACATCAGGAAGATGTCCTTTCAAAGCCAAGATGGTCTTTCAGGTTCCAGAATTGTTGGATGGCATTGGCAGCCCCCCACTTCCCACCCACACTGCCGGGCCAGTGAGGAGCAGCACACAGGGCTCCTGGGCCATACCAGCCGCCAAAGCCCTCCTGCAGCCGACAAACAGGCAGTTGTCTATTTTTACTTTGACTAGACTCTGCTTCCATTTACTGCAATCACATCCTCTAAAGACTTATGTCTCCTCCTTCTTCCTCCTTCCTCTTTCTCACCGTTATTTATAAATGTTGTCTACTTGTTTATAGAGAAAAGAGCTGCGCTGCAACTGCCAACTGAACTTCCAGGTGCTTTTTTTTTTTTTAATTGGAGTATAGTTGATGTACAATGTTATGTTAGTTTCAGGTGCCCAGCAAAGTAATTTAGTTATACATATATCCATATCCAATTTAGTTATACATATATCCATTCTTTTTCAGATTCTTTTCTCATATAGGTTATCACAGAATATTGAGTAGAGTTCCCTGTGCTATACAGTAGGTCCTTGTTGGTTACCTATCCTATACATAGTAGTGTGTGTATGTTCATTCCAAGCTCCTGATTTATCCCTCCCTACCACGTGCCTTTTAAGCATCAGAGACATTTCTATGCGTCTCTTTTTAGTTGTTACCCCTGAATTGAGAAGACCAACAGCAGGATGGTGGTGACTCACACCCAGAACCCAGAAAACAAACACCCACTACTGACTCACATGCTGGAACCGGGGAGATTCTGAGACATTCCTTTGCTGAAAAATGCATATGCGAACAACGCTCCACATTCCCGTCTACAGGAGGCCAAGCTGGCCCTTCCTGCTGAGGGG